>NC_060149.1:397251724-397570879 GCF_021461385.2 Schistocerca piceifrons
CGCGCCTAGAACCGCGAGACCACCGCGGCCGGCCTTCCTATCAGATACTACCTGATACAGCGCCGCTCTTATGATATAAATGCCGTACAGCCATGTCTTCAGGCAAGGATGCAGGATTTAGTTTGTGATTTAGGATGATTGTCAAAATATCTTTTATATTTGGCAGCTTTGTTGTGAGAAGCGAGGGATGATACTGTCTTTCTCACCCCTCCCCCTAAAACCTAAAACTGCCAGTTTACACGTGCCACAAACGCCTAGGATTTTGAAAATAATAATAACAATATATAAAGTGTATAAAACAATATTAATTCTCTGGTCCGGCTGCTGTTAGTCTCCGACCAATGGTGCGGAATGACAGAATATTGCAAGGGGACCCATAACTCGTTCTCGGGTGCCCGTCACGGATGTGTAGCGGTTACGATTTACCTGTTGCACAATTCGGTGATCCTTCCTTGTAGTGGTCAGATGGGGTCGACCAGAACCTTGAAGATGAATATGCCTGCCCTAACGTTCCCATGCAGTCCAACATGGGGCCAGTGTCGCATTTGGATGCCCTGTTAATCTGGATACTGCAATACTCGACAAGCCAAACGTACAATGCAGCCCCTTTCAAAGACTGCCAGGTGCTGATAAGGCTGTCTCATACGAGTATGCAGCATCTCCGTGTCCTTCACAGTGATCACTCAACATCTGACGCTGTTCTCGTCCCTTATACACCCTACAAGGTCTGGTAACAACACTAAATACGAACAGAACTGATGGACTCCAGTGGCTGTTCTACTTGTCACAGCGAAATGCAACTCTAATCATTTACATAACAACCGACTTTGTGTACGTGGAGGAAGTTGCGTTGACATCCGATCGTGTCTTCTGGATGCTTCATTTTCTTGTCAGGTAGTATAAATGGTATATATTTCAGAATAAAATTCAGTCGACAATTGCATAGTTATTATTATTGTGCATTACCGGTTTTGACAGGTTAAACTATCAGCTTCCCAAGTGTAATATTGACTTATCAGCTGTCAATATACTCTTCGCTCACTTGGGGCAAGGTCTGGTGAGCATGGTGGATGAGGAAGACACTCAAAATACAGGTCTGTGAATGTTGCAACTGTTGTACGGGCAGTGTAGGGCCTTGCATTGTCATGTTGCAAAAGGACACCTGCCGACAGCAATCCACGTAGCTGTTGTGGTAGCAGGAAGGAACATGTCATGGCATTATGCTTCTGTGAAGAAGATACTGACATCTGCTAGATCAATATTAAGCTTCAGAAGACGACAGGTTAATCTGTCGAAACCGGTGGAGCAAAATAAAAATATCTGAGCAACTGAAGACCGAATTTTATTCTGAAATATATACCATACTACAGTTGCTGAGAAAATAACAGGTATGAATGAAATCAGTGTAAATGGATACATTAAATTATTCTTGGCGGGGAGGGGTTGGTCATGAACTCCATAACCTTCCTCTTGGACCTGTGCCTGTGTGCCACGGTACAGAATACCTCTGCCTCCCACCGGTGACGTTAGTGACCTGTCACCTGTTTCACCCGGTTGAACATGGGTGGAAGTGTAGGTTCCACTCTCCGCCGTCTGATTTTGCGTTACTGATACTTGCGGCCACCTCGGTACTTGGTCCGTCGCTGTCAGACAGTGGTGGACGTTGCGAGAAACAGTTATCGGGCTGACAGTCTCCTACACACTAAGCCACACGAATCGTTGTGTGACCAGTGCCCCGGTAATGCGAATGGCTTTCTTTGGCGACGCCAAGCACGCGGCATTCGGCGTGCACCGAGCGAATGCTCGATGAAGTGTCGAAAAGTACTTGCCACTTGGTGAGCACCTTGAACCAGATATGTGGGCTCTGTCGTGCATTGAGTTACGTCTACGAATATTCGTAGCTCTACGGTATGGAAAGCGATTCGGATCTCCTGATTAGTGCACCTACTTTTGTAGTGCTGTCGCTTGGTAAAATGTCAAGAAAAGAAATACATGTATTAATCAGTTGAAAGTAAGTTTCTCTTCATAATCCTTGTCTTAAACTTAACATTATCGTTTCATTTGCTTTTTATATTTATTTGAAAATTCTGTTGAAATTTGTTGTTTTTGTTGTAGGTATAGCGGCACAAACTTAATGGCAGACTTGATGACAGAACCATTGGAAAATTAGAAAATTCCTGCAGAATGCCTAATGTAGATTTTAAATATGTGAATACACTGTCTAATCACATTAATGTAACCACCTGTCAATAGCCTGAAAAACCACCTTTTGCAGAACCGCTGCGAGACGTGCGGGAAGAGAGTCAATGGGGTTTTGGAAGATACGAGGGTGAGTCAAATGAAAACCTTAAATTTGTAATAACAAATCGAAATTTCGCGCCGTTATACTGTAAGTTGGTAAGCGTGCTACAAACAGCGTGCAGAATGGCCTGTAGGTGACAGCATAGTGCAGATGCACACATACCGTCGCAGTATCAGTATAAAGATGGCTGCCCCACTTGCGACTTGCACCAGCGTTCTGTTATTCGGTTTTTGCGTAGTGGAGGTGTGAAGCCTATTGAAATACATCGACGAATGAAGGTTCAGTACGATGATGCATGTTTGTTACAGCAGCAAGTCTACGAATGGGGTAGGAAGTTCGCAAATGGTGTGACTTCATTGGAAGATGCTCCTCGTCCAGGTCAGGCACAACGAGTTGTGACTCTACAGAACATTGCAGCAGTTGAAACCATAGGGAAGGAAAACCGCCGATTGACACTGAATGACATTTCAGCATCTTTACAGATTAGTCATGGGTCAGCACACCACATTGTGCATGATGTGCTCCAGTTTCACAAAGTGTCTGCAAGATGGATGCCACGGCAGCTGACCTCTGAAATGAGAGAACGACGTGTTGATGGTTGTGAAGAACTTCTTCAGCGCTTTGAGCGAGAAGGTGATGGCTTCCTTGCAGGAATCGTTTCTAGGGACGAAACCTGGATTCACTTCCACCAACCGGAAACGAAGAGAGCGAGCAAGGAATAGCGCCATTCCTCATCACCAAAACCAAAGAAATTTCGAACAGAACCATCGGCAGAGAAGGTTATGCTAACTCTCTTCTGGGAGGAAAAAGGCGTCATTTTGGAGCATTACATGCCTAGAGGGACCACTGTCACCAATGCATCATACACAGATCTCCTAAAAAATCATCTGCGGCCTGCAATCAGATCAAAGCTACGTGGATTGCTGTCGGCAGGTGTCCTTTTGCAACATGACAATGCAAGGCCCTACACTGCCCGTACAACAGTTGCAACATTCACAGACCTGTATTTTGAGTGTCTTCCTCATCCACCATGCTCACCAGACCTTGCCCCAAGTGATTTCCATATGTCTGGACTACTCAAAGACGTAATGGGAGGAAAGAAGTTTCGTTCTAATGAAGAGGTACGCCACGCGGTGCATGAGTGGTTGCGCGGACTACCAAAAGAAATTTTTTCTAACACTTTGTAAGCGCTGGAGGACTTGCATTGAGCGTGGGGGTGATTATGTTGGAAAGTGATACAGCTTTGTACCACTTCTGCACAATAAATAATATTTTTAAAAAATATTTAAGGTTTCCATTTGACTCACCCTCGTACTAACAGGGACGTGCGGAGCCATGCGAACTCCAGTGCATTGGCCAGCTGCGTTAGGTTTCTCGGATGAGGATACATGGCGTGAAAAGCCCGATCGACGTGGTCCCACAGATTATCGATTGGTTTTAAGTCTAGGGACTTTCGTGGCCAGAGAAGTACGATAAACTCATCCTGGTGCTCTTCGAAAAACGCACGGTCACTGCGAGCTGCGTGACACGTTACATTCTCCCACTGATAGATGCTATCGTGATGAGGAAAAACGTATTGCATATAGCAGTGGGAATGGTCCCCAAGGATATAGGGATATTTGCGTTGGTTCTTTGTGCCTTCCAGAATGACAAGATCACCCAGAAGCACCACGAAAACATTCCACAGCGCCGTCGTTGTTTGCTTCCCGACGTTTTATGCGGTGCACGCTAACACCCATCTCTCCGATAGAACATGAAACGTAATTCAGCCGAAGAGGAAATATGTCGCCACTCAGTGGACGTCCAGTTGCGGTACTGGCATACAGATTTAAGCCTTCGTCGCCTATAAACAGCAATCAGTGTGGGTGCATGAACTACGCTTCTGCTGCAGAGGTCCAAACACAGCAACTTTCGTTGAACAATCATTGAAGAGACACTGTTGGTAGCTCCGTGGTTCATCTCGGCGCTCGGCTGGTCAACAGTTGCACATCTATTCGTCGGTACACATCGCCGCAGCCGTCGTTCACCCCTGTCATCTATGACCTGTGGTGCACCACAGTTTCCTCGGCGTCGGTTTTGGGTACGGCCATTTTGCAATGCACGGTATTCTTTAAACATGGCGGCATGAGTATAGTTTATAAACTTAGCCGTTTCTGATATACGTCCATCATTGCTCGAAAGCCAATGATCATGCCCGTTTGGAAGTCATATAAATCGATCCATTTCAGCATTACAACGACTGCACTGATTTCCGCGTCCCACCGACTTGATTTATATACCCTTCACTGCTAGTGCTGCCACCTGTCGTCTGTGAGTGCTCATTGCACGCTGACGTCAAACGTAGGGGGTGCGCATATTAATGTGACTCGACTGTGTAATATCTGACAGTACAAGAGTCATGGAAATGCAGTTCTTTTTTACATCCGATAAATACTTTGGTCAGAACAGTTTCTTTTTCACCTTTTTCAGGAATTTGTTTAGATTGCATAATCGCATGGAAAGGCATTTTTCCTCTATACTTGTCTGAGAGAAATACAACAAGACGAAAATACTGATGCAATGTTGTTCAATACACCATCCTCAGTCACCAATAGAAATATCTGTAATTATATCCGTTGTACCCTGTATGTACTATCATGTTCAGAAGTATCCGAACGACATGAACTGCGTTCCACCTGACTTGCACGTAGCCCGAATAACGTAGCTGTCTTGTAAGTCCTCTAATTTCTTTGTGGTACAATCCTTTGACTATACAAAACGGTCACCAAAAGACACCAATAGTGAACACCGATCTTTATGGGAATCGATCGACATATAAATCACTACCTCGATACTGCAAGTATTAGGAAATACGTTGTTAGAGACGAGGTAGACCTTAAAACTTGTAAATTCAACTTTATTACGATGAGTGACATTTGAAAAATATTACTACACTTATTAGTATCTGAGACCACATAAATCATTCAGTAACTCTTAGTAAAAACTAAATATTTTTATGAATAAATATTTTGAAAGAATATCTGAAGTCCGAAAGTTTTATCACAATTCAAAGTACTTTTACTCTTTAAACGGTTCTCCAACCACCTATTGACCAACATTAGTGTGGCTAGTGTTTCTGCATAAATTGCATAATGAATTAAACAGTGATTAGTGTTCTATGGAAACCTCAACATCAGCAGCACATTACCAGTAATTTGAACGTACTCATGATAGCATGTGCCATCCATGCACCTTTGTTGAGCACTTGAAAAATGTACCTGTACAGGGACTCCGACACCCGTTCAGCTGAGTGGTGCTCTGCGCTGTTCTAGCACTTGCTTGCGAGCATTCACAATCTAACGGATCTTCAAGGGTTGCCTGCCCTCAGGCGCTTGAGCAGCAGTGGACCGCCACTCATATGAATGGGTCTCAAAGTACCTGTATAGGTACATTTTTAAAGTGCTCAACAAAGGTGATCAGGTGGCACTAAGTGTGTTGCCGAACGAGGCGGGGACTTAGAGCGACCATTTGCCGTTTTATTAACGTATGTGTCGATTTTGCACCTCTCTGTGATCACGTCACAGCAGGGTGAGAAACAGGAGGAATGATACAGCTTCATATCACATTAAAATTTCTTCGAATGGTTTTAAATGGTCCCTAATGGTTCCAACCTCTATAACAGAGCAAAACTTTCGGTCACACTACACTCCATATGTGTCAGGTTACGTTCGTAGGGTGTTGCAGCCCCACAGTGAGAAGGGCTGAATCGTCTGTAGGAGGGGGGGTGGGGGTGTCAAAAAAAATGGTTCAAATGGCTCTGAGCACTATGGGACTCAACATCTGTGGTCATCAGTCCCTAGAACTTAGAACTACTTAAACCTAACTAACCTAAGGACATCACACACATCCATGCGCAAGGCAGGATTCGAACCTGCGACTGCAGCGCCTAGTACCACACGGCCACTCCGGCCGGCAGGGGTGGTGTCAGCAGTAATGATCTTAGATCTTACTATCGTGTGACACGTCCACAGTGGCGTTGGGCAGAATTGTGGTGGAATTTGATGCCAATGTGACATGATTAACCAATCTTACACCTCACATGAACTGCAGAGCTCTGGCATTTGTTCGCATGCGTCAACACCTTGCTGTTTGAAGCGTTGCCGAGTGCGAGGGCTACGTCGCAGGGCGCAGCGCTTTTTCACCATTACAGAGGAAGGTTTTAAACACCTTTGAGCCATATTTCAAACTTCTGTGTCACAGTAGGAGACATTTAGAGCGTTTCAAAAAAGTGATACTTTAATTTTGTTGCGTAGTGTATTTCTTGAGTGCATAGCGAGTAAGTAGCTCTTAGTATTTTTCCTCTAGTATCTATAATTTGATAGTTATTTTATGTGGCATATATGATGTTATAAATTTAGGGAGGAAATGGAGTGGGATATGTGAAGAGGAGAAAATAAGCAGTGACCCTTTAACTGTATTGCACGGCGTAGTTTGGTATGCGCCAGGTAAGGAGCAGAGCCCAAATTCAAGTATCAATTTTTCAAACATGCAAACAGACCTCCTTCACCTCTGGTAAGCCAAGTCAAGAACGTCAGATTGCACCATGACTCGGAATCCACATTAAACACCTGACGAAACGTGCCGCTCCTGGTACAAGGAAAAGGAATCGTGGTAGACCTTAAATTGTGGTCCAGGTCAGTCTGCAATTTCTGAGCGATAACGAACAGATGTAGAAAAACAGCCCTACGGTGACGGCAGGTGCTTACTTGGATCAGTGCCCAACACTGTCACAGGGAACCTAAGATAAGTGCGGATTTTGGGATTCAATAAGGATAATAGGAGGGAACTCAAGGCTCTTGTTCACTGCAGTGAGGCTAACTACCACACTGAAGGCTGTTTCTAAGCATTAGGAGGCGAGAGCTAACAGAAGCAGCAATCACTAGCAGCATCGAAAATAAAAATGCTTGAGCAGCACTCGACTGAGAACTCTTCTGAACACGAAACTCTTGGGTTTTTAAAGGGTTGTGGTGGCGCATGATTTCTGCTATCTATAGTCGGCCCACTATTGCACCGGCACGTTACAGGCATTGGCCAATCTGACGTGCGGCTCTGCACAATCCTGGTGCCTCTTGCCAACCACACTTACTTTACTTTTTCGTGTCCGGAGATTTTTTTCCGGTGTTGGAAGGATTGGCCGTTGTCTTTTATTGCAACGTTTCCAGGGGACGCCGGCATTATCTGACAGATCTGGAGCTTGTAACCACATTTAGGTCATTTCTCCTCTGCTACTCTGTACTTGGGAATGTTCCTGGCTTTGACACCAACAAACACCATGTTTGGTAGGAACAGTGTTCAGGTGAAAGCTAAACATCAGTTCCCTTCCTGGTATGGCTAGCAACAGTTTTTTACGTCAGTTTGCTCCTCCCTAAAGGTGGAGACTTCTCTTTCGGGAGTGAAGGCCGCTGTTCCAGTAGTTGGTCTCATTTCCCATCTCACTTCAACCTGTATGAATCCACTGACGTTGCTTTTCCCAGGAGTAATGGTTCAAATGGCTCTGAGCACTATGGGACTTAACATCTGAGGTCATCAGTCCCCTAACTAACCTTAGGACATCACACACATCCATGCCCGAGGCAGGATTCGAACCTGCGACCGTAGCGGTCTCGCGGTTCCAGACTGACGCGCCTAGAACCGCTCGGCCACACCGGCCAGCCTCCCAGGAGTAAGTACCAAGCTTGCTGTATATGGTAGGACGTGTCTGTTTCCGACCACCATCGACAGTGACACCTTGTAACAGCGTCTAGACGGTGTATGGAATTTCCAGGTAATTCTCTGAATTGAAACTTCAACACTGGGACAGCTGCCTGAAGGGTCTGCAGTTGGCGTGTGCCCTCCATTACTGTTTACCTCATGTGACATAAACGCTACCACTTGTGCCTGCCTTCTGCATTTTGCCTCTGGTTTTCTGTCTTTGAATGCCTTCGCTGGCTTCCAACAGCCTCATACTTAACAATGTATAACACAATAAAGCATCAATGCATGACATTCTACCTTCACTATTTCTTCTGTTAATCCTTCTTGGAAAGGGTTGTAGCCAAAAATATTTCAGAATCTTTCTAACAGGTGTTTTTTAAGCCACCTCTATAACGGATGAATTACATTTCCTCAAGTTTCAAAAATGCTTCAAATGGCTCTGAGCACTATGGGACTTAGCATCTGAGGTCATCAGTCCCCCAGAACTTAGAACTACTTAAACCTAACTAACCTAAGGACATCACACACATCCATGCCCGAGGCAGGATTCGAACCTGCGACCGTAGCAGTCGCGCGGTTCCGGACTGAAACGCCTAGAACCGCTTGGCCACCGCGGCCGGCCTCAAGTTTCGTCCACTGAATCTCAGCCTGGAATCTTCTTTCTCTATGATATCTTTTAAGCTGTCATTCCACTTCTGGTCGCTCCGGACGGATACTCCTATATATTTAGCTGTTGTTACTGTTTCGCAACAATAGCGTAATCGAACAAGAATTCTTTTCTTCACCTATTTACGCCAAATACGTTAGGTATATTTGATTACAAAGTGAACCTTAGACCCGACCATAGCGAAAATTAACTTGATCACCTTTCATTTCAAGGTAGTATGCTTGCCATCGCGTATGAAAAGCGATCGCGGAAAATATCTTCGAGGGCAGGCATCACGATTTGCTACTAACATGATTGTCTTAATTGAAGAAAAGTAAGAGATTGTACTTATAGTGTTGATGGAAAAGCCGGCCGGGGTGGCCGAGCGGTTCTAGGCGCTACAGTCTGGAACCGCAGACCGCTACGGTCGCAGGATCGAATCCTGCCTCGGTCATGGATGTGTGTGATGTCCTTAGGTTAGTTAGGTTTAATTAGTTCTAAGTTTTGGGGGACTGATGACCTCCGAAGTTAAGTCCCATAGTGCTCAGAGCCATTTGAACCATTTTTGACGGAAAAGGTGACGAAATGTGGAAGCAAAATTTTAAAGATGAGTAAGTCGATGGTGTACAAATAACGGCAGGAGGGACGTGGACAAGTACCTGCTTCAAAGAAAAGGAAGCAAAGTGCTCACAATGTATATGTCACATGCATAAATGTGTTACTAAGCAACAATAATTATGATTTTATAAACAATAATAATGCATGCCAACTCCGTGAAAACTTCACAGTTTTTGTCCGAATGCATGGTTTCGCTGCGATATATGGTGTCCGTACATATAATTCCGAGACTGATTGTATTCCTGGTGTATAATCGACGTCATTGCAATAACTATGGTGGTAACTTGAACTAACAATTGTAAACAGCAGATGCGCATTAGACAAATCAGTTGTGAGCAGGTAGTGTTAAGTAGTGGACGTGCGGCCATAGTGTGCCAAAGTTGTTGTGTCACAGGTCGCAATGGTGCAACACCTCTGAATCAAGTGTTCAAGACATTCTCCAGTATATTTCGAGGAAGAGGAAAGTTTGTATAAACTTTGTCCCGCATACCTTAACTCCCGAACATAAACGACGCTTCGATGCCTGCTGCGACTTGACTGAAATGCAAAACGCGGGAAATTCCTTTTTGACGAGACTTTGTGTGATCAGTGCTAACCTACATAAAACGACAAAGGGCAGAAATTCACATGAAGCGTTAACGCTTCACGACATATTCGACATTCGAGCCATTGTGACGCACGAGTTGAACAGCATCCCAAGAAAGAGTTTTCTGTCAATTTCACATGGTTGTATGAACTTTGTCCATTGTACTCAATTGGGGCATCTGAGGCATTAAAACAAACTTATTCACTTTTCTCCCTTTTTTATTAATTCACGTTTTGGACTCACAGGACATAGGCTACTGATAAAAATTTCTCGAGCTACCAGCTATGGTTCGGTGGTTAAAAACACACGAGGTTTCTGCCGAGTTCTCCTCAGCCATTGTCAAGTGCTATTTGTCACATGATTGTTTCTGCCGTCTTCATACAGGGTGAATTATCTGAAACTTGCAACGCAAATATTGCGGAAATGGAAAGTGCTATTGATGTGCAGTTTTCTCAGAATGGATTGGTACTCAGGGACTCGTATTGTTCGCCAATCAAAAGATTGTAATAACACTTAGAAAGTGTATCTTTTGTTCAAGTATACTCCTTTTTAAATGGAACAATGTCTATTGATATTAAGAAACTAAAATTAGGGTCAATTAGAATGTCAGTGGTGTTTGCTGCAGGACCCTAGTGCGAGTACCGCATTTTGAAAAGTTCCCACACCAACACTTGTACAATACCTGTGGTAGCACATACTGAAGAACTACACAAGTGCATATACTAGTTATGTGTATTTTGAGCAGTGACGAGACAGTTGATGATTACAGGTTCAAAATGACCAGCAGTAGCGGCAATACACGCTTCCAGTCTGGTATGGAACGACTGCTGCACACGTGCTAGCATTCCAGCGGAGATGCCCGAGCAGGCTGCAATAATATGCCGTTGGATATCATTGGGCGTAGTTAGTATGTCCTTGTAGACAGCGTCTTTCAGCTTTACCCACAGAAAAAAATTCTGCAGCCATCAAATCCTGAGAACTGGCCGGCCAAACCACAGGTCCTCTGCGAAACAATTCGTGAAGACATGCATAGTATTCTCCAGTAATTGTTTGCCCAGTGGAGAGATAATTTACAAATAAGATGCCCCTTCAAATCCCAGAACACTGATGCCATGACCCATCCCACTGAAGAAACTGTCTTTGCTTTCTTTGGTGGTGGAGAATCAGCATATTTCCACTGCTTTGACTGTTTTGTGTCTAGGGTATAGTAGTGAACCCAAGTTTCATCTGTGGTCACAAATCGGTGCAAAAAATCTTGTTCGTTCCTCCTAAAACCAGCCAAACATTGCTGCGATATGTCCATTCTCATGCGTTTTTGATCCAGCGTCAAGAGTCGCGGCACCCATCTTGTAGATAATTTTTTAATTTTTAATTCTTTAGTTTAAATGTGATATACCCTTTCAGATAACATCTGGCAAGCATGAGCAATTTCACGCACTTTGAATTAGTGATCCTCCATGACCATTTTGTGCACTTTTGCAATGATTTCTGGAGTAGTGACACTTATTGGCTGACCACTGTGCGGATCATCATCTAAGCTCTCCCGACCAAATTTAAATTCATTTGTCCACTTGGCAACAGTTGAATATGAAGAAGCAGAGTCCTCCAGTGTATTCTGGAAGTTGGCATGAATGTCCTTTGATTTCACATATCTCTTTATGAAGTACTTAATCACTGCTTGAATCTCAATTTTTTCCATCTTTGCAAATCACTGTGCAGGAACAACAACAGAGCCACATCACAGCCACAGCTCTCTTCCAAGGGCACTGATGTGTCATGTGTTTACAAATGATTCAAATGGCTCTAAGCACTACAGGACTTAACATCTTAGGTCATCAGTCCCCTAGACTTAGAACTACTTAAACCTAACTAACCTAAGTACATCACACACATCCATGCCCGAGGCAGGATTGGAACCTGCGACCATAGCAGCAGTGTGGTTCCGGACAGAAGCGCCTAGAACCGCTCGGCCACAGTGGCTGGCCATGTGTTTACAGGCAACAGTCCAATCAATATCACGTGAACAACTTGATGATTTCGGAAAGCATGAACTTCTCCCCAACAGACAGTATGGATTCCAACAAGGCAAAAACACCGCTACTGCTGTCACTGAAGTTGTTAACCAGATGTTAACTGCACTTAAAAGTAAGGAACTAGTATCAGCTGTGTTGTGTGAACTCAGCAAAGCTTTCAACTGTATACTATTTAATGTCCTACTTGCAAAACTGGCATATAATGGCATAAACAGCCCGTCTTTAGCAAAAATCAAATTATACCTAAGCAACAAGAGGCAGTTTGTATCAGTTAAAAATAGACGCTCCTCATAGAATGAAGTCTGGTGTGGAGTGCCACAGGGCTTGGCCCTAGGCCCCTTTCCATTCATCTTTGCCATTAACTATCTGACTTACGTTGTAGGAGCAGATTCAATAGTTTCTTATGCACATGACATAACACTGCTCAGTATGCACCATGGCATGATAAACCTGTATCAGGCAGCACAGGAAACATTAGAACTAACAATGAATTGGTTTTCTTTCATTGGGCTTCTATGTAATCTTACAGCAACTAATTCTGGGTTTAGGTACAACCGCGGAAAGCAAATCAATAAAATTGTTAGGCTTTTACATAGATTCCAAATTAAACTGTGAGGAACATATTAGCCACATCTGCAAGAGAAAAGCGAGAGTATGCTGTCTCATGTGGAAAGTGACAGATGCGGTCACTGAAAAGTATCTGAATGTGGCCTATTTTGGCCTATTTCAATCACACTTTTCCTACAGTATACTGCTTTGGGAACACACTTGCAACACACTTGTCACGTCAGTGAAAAGTATATAAAAATTAAGAGCAGGGAACCCTGCTGTCCCCTCTTTATCAAGCTCCAGTTATTAACTGATGTTAATCTATATATCTACACAGCATTGCTTTATGTCAAAAGCAAGTTAAATGAGAGAGACTATACACCTTCCCACTAACAGAGGCAACATGGACCTCGATATACTGAGACCAGAGTCACAAAGACTGCAAACTCACACAAAATAACACACTTAAAACTTTTTTAATAAACTTCCAATACCTACTTGGGCAATACCCTATAGTATTTTCAAAATTGAGATTTATGATTGGTTACTCAAACACCCATTTTACAAGACAGTCGAACTATATGAAATAAACGCGACTGACAATAGTATTTAAGGATACTTACGAGGGTTGGAACTTAAATAGTGGCGACTATTTATTCACAACCGATACAAAAGACTTACATGTTTGCATCTGTCACTGCCCTTCAAAGCAGTCACCAGCGTTGTGCAGAACCCATTGCCAGTGATGTGGAAGGCGTAGTACACCATTAGCAGAGCCTATTCTCTTGAAGGTGCGAATAGAGTGGTCTACTGCCTATCGAATCTCTGGAACAGTTCTGAAGCGAATGCCACAAAGTGGTTCCTTTATCTTCAGAAATAAATCAAAGTCACACGGACTTAAATCTGGGGAGTATGATGGATGGTACAGTACTTCCCAGTCCCATTGACCAAACAGAGCAGTGACAGCTTGCGCTGTATGGGCCCGCGCATTGTCGTGCAGAAAGTGTTGCTGCTGCTTTCGCAAAGCTGGTCGCAAGTGATGCTCCAAAAATGAACAATAATACCGTGCATTGATGGTCTGCCGTGGAGGAACATAATGTGTTAGGATAACACCATCACAGTCATGCGCTATGTACTGGACAGCTATCATGTTGGTACCACAGGTTCTACCCAGTCGGCAGAGGAACATCTTCTAGCATCCGTGGAAGATGGTCTGTTAGGAGGCGCGTTCAGTGTTTCGCGTATGAGGAACGGGCCTATAAGCTGATGCTTCACTATCCCACACACACGTTTACACTCCATGGACGCTGCCTTTCCATCTGATGAAGTCAACGGCGGTTGTCAACAGACCAATAGTGCATGTTTCGCCGGTTTACCTGGCCATGACTGGTAAATGTCGCTTGATGACTACACAAGATACATGAATACATCTGAAGTATCCAGTAGTAACGCCTACGTACAGAAGTTAACGCGATTCTTATAATAGTTTCCATTTATCTCTTGATGGAGAGAGATGTGATGGGGATTGAACCTATGTCGATGGAGAATGCGCTATCACTTTCACGTAATTGGCTGCAAACGTTAATAAATAACTGCCGAGATGGCTGACGTCTATTGGCATATCCTGCAGCGTACAACTTACAAGAAAGAACTGCATTCTTCCTACACTCTCCATACAACATGAGCATGTCTGCTTTTTCTGCATTGGTAAATCCCATCGTCCACTGACGACCTACCGCTTGGACTGTCACATACTAACTGACTCACAAATCGCAGTGCACTCAAGGAACACACAAGTGCTCTGTAAACAAACGTAACAACGTCGTACCTATCAGCCACGCAGGTCGACTGGCACAAACAATTGTCGGTGTGGAAACGTTTCAAAATACGATGTGTCGTAAATGAATCGCATTAGAACCCTGCAACAAACACCACTGAAATTCTAATTTTCCCTTCTTTTAGTTTTATGTCAATAGGAATTGTTCCATTTAAAAAATTGTACGTTTGAACAAAAAATACACTTTCCAAGTGTATTACATTCTGTTCATTATCTAAACAGTATCTGTAACAGCTGAAAGTGCAAAGGATATCTTTTCCAAAGTAAAATTCATTGAGCATTAGCTCTGAAATTGGTTGAATTTTTAGCAGTTTCAGTTCAGATTGACATAGTATAGATTATATCTACATGCCAAAGATATTACTATAGGCTTTGTTCGAATTAAGTTGGGAAACAGAGGCTTTGATTGATAAGAAGAAAAGCGCATTTGATTTTATTATCAGCGTTCCTAGCCGTGTAGAAGACTGTTTCCAATAGATGTTAAAAACCTTGCGTGTGTTGAAAGTATTGTATACAAATCAACAGTACTTTTTATGTTTATCATCTTAAAATGATTAATTTGCGTTCAACACTATAATCACAATTTTTTATGCTGGCTTCGATTACCCATCAGCCTTCGAACACATTTTCTCGAGTTCAAACACAAATGAGGTGTTTTCTTTTTCGGACATAGGTAGGAAAATAATATTAACTGTTGATTGTAGATGTATATGTAGGTAGAAACTAAATTAGGATGAATACAGGCTGTTTCAGATTATAGATAACAGTGTAAAATGTGGTAATAAAAAACTCAGATTCCAGCACACACCACGTAGAATAAGCATACAACCACAAAGTGATACTTAGACTACCTGTAGTGTAGTCCCGGCGAAAGTTAGTCCTCGAATGGATACTGAGGCTATCTGTAGTGAATTTCCAGCGAAAATCAGTCCTCGAATTTCGCTTCCAAATTGGTGTAAGTGCGTAGACGCAAAACTGAAGACAGTCGGTAATCGAGTACTGTATTTTCATGCAGTCGTCGAGGGACAGTTAGCACTATTATTACTGTTTCTTGACTTCTCACAACACTAACATTTTGTTAATTTGCTATTGTTGTTCTGTTACTCTCATATAAACAAATTTCACTGCTAAACCAATTTTTTAATTTTTTATTACAGTTTCGTCTTATCACAATTTAAAGTTATTCGTTCGTATAAGGGGTGAGGTGTCAACACTGAGCAATGGGGGGGTGAATATGGCGGGGGGGGGGGGGGAGGGCAGGGAGGGAAGAGTACAGTACTCGTTTATATCGTCAAAATAACAACAGCCAGTCCCTATTTTCAATCCAAGGTGGCAGGTAATTCTCTTTCTAGCAACATAATTGCGACTAATAGAGACGAACTATACAGTATTTATTTTCTGTAATAAATGTGCTCCCTCTATGGAAGTCTTTCCACGTATTGCAGAAGCTTTTGTGCATGTTAGCTGTCATCCAGCTCTCGAAGCCAAGCATCAAGTGTGCTACCACTTTCCAGAGTAAAAAAGGATGAATTTGTGGAGATAACTGCAAACCCCTCTGCAATTTCAAGGGACAGCTATAATGTTATTATTATAGCTCGGAAAAAGTTCGCCATTAATTTTTCGTTTGCTTGCAGTTACATGTCTGCAGTTCTAGTGTATATTGGGATCCCCGCCTCAGAGTACCGTAGCACGCAACTAAAAAATTGTCCCAGCCCATCTTCCCTTCTTGAAAAGCATTTTAGTTACAACTAACTACAGCTACATTTGTACAAATTGTAGACCGATGAGTCTGACGGGGAACGCACACTATTGGTTTCTAAACTAATTACCGCCTAATATTTTAAGCTCGTCCAGTAATACGTCCATATATCGTGAGCCGACAGTTTCAACGACTCTAATGCAATATCACTATGGATGAATCAATTCGTGTATGTTTAATTGGAAGCAGAATAACTACTGATTGTGCAGTCATAAACATTCGGTGAACCAGGCCCAAATCATCTTCGCGTATCCTGGTTTCACACGTTCAAAAAGGCGACAAGTTCAGTCGACACTCTAAGATAAGGCCATATTAAATTTATCTCATCTCAAAAGTCATCGTTGTTAAACCTAGGCATGGAATCAAACTTTTTACAAACATCAGATACTGTGGCTCACTCTGATTGTGTATTTATTGCTGGGCGATTGATACTGAAACAACAAGGATTGCGAAGCAAAGAAGTGCTTCTTGAAACTTCGTTCTTCCGTTGATAACCTACATCTCGCTTCTAATATGCAGAGTTCTTGGTGTAAAATCTTACTACTGAGCATTTCATGCAGCGTATTATAACAATTGATTTTTTGTGAAATACAAGAAAAAAGAAAGAGTGGCTCAGCGGTAAAATGGTAAAATACAGACAGATTTATATTTGGAAGGAGGAGCGGTGAACGAGCCTTAGTCGCGTGTAACAAATCATCACTTGGAGCGATTTAAGGGAAAGCTTATACACGGATTACTGCACTGAAATTACAGCACATACCCTTCCCAATACGTAAGCCTATTCAGTTGTGAGGTACGAAATGTAACCATTGTTGTAACGATCACAGTGCACACAGGTAGGGGTGCCACCTTGCAGTGTCATAATGCACGAAAATCCTTTTAAAGATTGTCTGGTTTTAGAGGACAGCGCCTGACATTTTATTAATTCGCGAAAACCATGGTCCCAAATTAATTAAAATAAATCTGCCCAAACGAAATACAATTTGAAATAACAATAGTCTCAAAATTCAGGTCATTTTAATTCAAATCATAAGTGATAGTTACTAAAAGGTATACTTACCCAGTTACTTAACAGCATTACACAGTTCTTTTATTTCGCATTGGAAACAATCACTGAAAGAAGCAGTGGGCAGTCATCTTTGCCCACGTATTTATGTAATTCATCGCATGTCATTTTTAAACTGATTTCGTAGACAGCAAATAACTTTCTTAATTGCGCTGAGCATTTGTCAATGACAAAATACGTTCTTTCAGTGGTTGAATTTGTGTCTAGGAGTGACGGAAAAATTGGCAAAACCCAAGCAGTACAGAATAAGTGTCAATGTTGTTGCAGCTTTGAAAGAATGTTGATCATAGTTTACGTCACGTAGGATGTTCTTCAGCTCTGACAATCGTCATTTATCTATACAGGACTACCGTTCTGGAAAACATTAAAATTATATTTATTATCACTGCGTAAGTATTGCTTCGTCATTTAACCTTGGAGGTTTTGATATCGAATCGCATTTTTCGAAGCAGCATTTTTGCAAGTGGCTTTCGAAATAATGACAGTGAGGAAATACCGGATATTTCTTCAAAAAAGCACATGACCGGCTGCGTGTAAATAATTTATAATTTTAATGAATTGAAAGGGTCTACCTTCTTGTAAGAATAATACTTTGTTTTATTTCCAAACATGTTTCACCATAGCTAAGGCCTCTTCCATAGGTTTTGCTGTTATTGTTTCTGAAAGATATACATACAAAATTTTTATGTGTATTAGGAATGTGGACCTGTCGACATCAGAGTTTCATGTGTTGTTTAGATTACATTTCAGCTGGACTTTCCATTTGGTAGCCACAGGGCACACAAAATGTAACGAAAGGTAGTCTGCCACGGATCTATATTAATGCAGCATATCATATGCAACACAGAGATGTTAAGGCTACGTCTGTAGTGAATTTTCTGCCCAGAATATAACCACAGGCGAGAAAGATGGTGAGTACCGTACCTCTTTTGACGATTACGAATGTTACAATTCTGCAAGCACGTGAACAGGGCTTAAATTCCGTTATTATAATTTATTTATTTATTCATTAATATTTAGATATGACCCTTTAGGGGAAAAAAACAGGTCGAATTTGTCTTTACTTGCAACTGAACATTAGTAGTGGATAATACAATGTAAGTAATTCACCAACTGCATCAGTGAATCATGTGAAAATTGTAGTTTTTATGCTTTGCACCATTGACATTATTTAACACATTGTAGTTAACCTTAATCTACGTTATCTTAAGTAATTTGTTAAAAATAAAAACAAAGAACATAGATTCTTTAAGTATAAAAATAACGACGGTAGAAGAGATAATAGATAATAAGTGGCTGCCACCAAAGTCTATGAGGGAGAAGGCCTTCGAAAACCTTCAAGCGCTCCACTCCTGCTGTTTTTCTTGTACACGTGTATGTCTAATGTTCATAACCTGATATTATCTGTCTGTTACTAACAATCTAATGCAATAATCTAAAAATTTATGATCAGTTGCACATCAGTTTTTATTCTGATTACAGGTTTTTCGTGACTAACGTTGACTAAATGCTGGTGACGATCTAGTCTGTTTATACGAGGTTTATATTGCCAGTATCGTCCGCATCCGTGTCAGTGTCCGTGATAACACAAGTTTTAGCGTCTGCATGATTCGTTCGCACCATTATGTTTCGTTGTCTGTGGGGACGAACTCTGCTATACTCGTTAGAAATGGTGTTAGATTATTTAACTAATCCCACTCTACTTAACGTAAATTCTCTTGCTTTTTTCCACGATGTCTCATGGATAGAAGTAGTCTGCAGTATAGTACTGTGTGCTCAGGGAATCTTCTCCCCCTCAAGTGCATTCTTGCCTTTTGCTGAGATTTAAGCATTAAAAGAATAGGATAAGAAACGATTCCACTGCTGGAGTCCGCGTGTCCCATCTACAGCCGCTCTCTGAAGTCGGGGAAGACTCAGTATACACAGGCAACTTATCGCTGTTGTCCCATTCCCTCTGTTACGTATCCACTCGCAATCTTCTCAGTTGGCTTTTCTGCTGTATATTCCTTCCTGTTATGGCCAATGTCTTCTTGATTCTTGAAAGCCGCTGACATTCTCCCAGGAACTCTCCTTTGTTTTCCTCTGACTGCAATGATACTGAGGACGTAAACAGATACGTTAAAATGCCAGCCCTGTCCGGCTCAATCCGGACGGATGACAACGCTAGGTCCAGGCACAGGTCAGCTCCCACGGCGGCCAATAGATTTCTGGTGTTCAGCAGAGCGTG
This sequence comes from Schistocerca piceifrons, assembly GCF_021461385.2. Classification (NCBI taxonomy): domain Eukaryota; kingdom Metazoa; phylum Arthropoda; class Insecta; order Orthoptera; family Acrididae; genus Schistocerca; species Schistocerca piceifrons. The sequence goes on from NC_060149.1 coordinate 397,271,081, forward strand.
GTGCCCCCTCTCTCTCCCTCAGACCTCTTTGTCTCAACATAGTGGTCACGGATGATCTGTGCATGTGTAAGAAATTCGAGCAAATCTAACGCCATTGTTAATAAGCTCGTTGGACACTTGTTAGTGGACATCAATATGCGATGTGTGCACCCTTTGCCGTTATGTCCGCTTGAACTCTGCTGGGGACACTTTCAATGAGGCGTCTGAATGTCTGTGGAGGAAAACAGCCCGGCCGGTCCCGGCGGAGGTTCGAGTCCTCCCTCGGGCATGGATGTGTGTGTTTGTCCTTAGGATAATTGAGGTTAAGTAGTGTGTAAGCTTAGGGACTGATGACCTTAGCAGTTAAGTCCCATAAGATTTCATACACATTTGACCATTTTTGAAAACAGCCGATTCTTCCTGAACTGCCGAAACGAGATAAGATAGTGAAGTTGGACGTGGGGGTCTGGGGCGAAATCGACGATCTAAATGATTCCAAAGATACTGCAGTGGACTCAGGTCGGAACTCTGGCAGCCCCATTCCAGGAATGTTACTGTCGACAAACCTTTGCCTCACAGATGCTGCCTTATGACAGGATGCTCTGTCATGCTGATACAATCATCGACTCCGAATGGTTAGTTATCTGTACGTAGCACATGCGATTTTTTTACGGTCACCCTACGCAATACTCGACGATCCCTGTCCGTCAGTACATGAGGTGTGCCTGGTACCGGTTTAGCTGTGGTTGTTTCTTCGCCTTTCCACTCCACAGTCGTATGACCAACTGTCGACTAGGGCAACTTTAGGAGGATTGAAATGTCCCTCATATATTTGTTATCTAGGTGATATCAAATGAGTAGCCCACGTTCGAAGTCACTGAGATCTTCTAACCGATTCATTCTGCTGTTACTGATTCTCTACTGACAATACAATACCCTCTGCCTCCTTTTGTACTAGCGGGTCCGTTTCTCGTGATATAGTGATCCAGAGTCAATTACTCATTACATAGCGGTGTCTGGTTGCTTCTGATCAGATGGTTTACAAGTCACCTTCTTAAAAGGACACACTGCACGCAGTGGAAGGTTGTATATAATGTAGCCCTGGCATCAGAGACCCTCTGATGACGTAAGTCGTGGCAGGGAAGTGGTGCGTATGTTCTAGTCGGTTGTATGGAGTCAGCGAAGCGACATGGAGACTTGATAGTATGCCAGGAAGAAGTTATCGTGTTTGCACGTCACACCAGTTGATTGATGTATCAGCTTGGACAGTCCAAAACGCCTACCACGAACAATGTACCACTCGCGGCCATGTAACATGGCGTAGGAACACTTTTTGAAAGTAGATACTAACCGACTGGAACCTGAGACAAGAGTCATGCCTTTTCAACACAATCAGTTTCAAATCAGACAGAATTTGCAGTTGTTAGTAAGTGCTAAATACCAACAGTTTCCGAGCGAAGATTGCGAAGGGACTGCAAGCAATGGGCATCTCGCAGAAGGCCTATGTTCACAGGGTCATATAAAGCTACACGTCCTCATTGGGCAAAAACAACACAGAAACTGAAGAGTAGCTAATGTAACTCTTTTCAAATGACGAAAGGCGTCGAGTGCACCGACGGCCCAGTGAGGTGTATAACCCACAATGTGTGGAGGATGTGGTTCCAGTTGGAGGTTGTTTTGTGTTTTTGATGGTGTTCATCGTAACATAACTTGAGCCCACTGATTCACGTTACCATGTACTTAAATCAGGGTATGAAACTTCCTGGCAGATTAAAACTGTGTGCCTGACCGGCACACAGTTTTAATCTGCCAGGAAGTTTCATTTCAGCGCACACTCCGCTGCAGAGTGAAAATCTCATTCTGGTTAAATCAGGGTATTTGTTTCAACATTTTCGATGACCAGGTTTTCTTTACGTCTTCATGATGAGTATGCTGCGGACATTCCGCCAAGATGCGATCAACCGCGATCACACTGCTGCACACATACAGCTTGTTAGGGGTATAAGTGTAGATGTTTCTATTGATCATTGAGTTCAATGTACTGAACACCATTTCACCAGTATTTACTTCATTTGCGGACTAATAATTATAGCTATTACGAGTAGTATGTTTTTGGGACGATTAGTACTTCCAAGTGCGCATGGTACAACTAAGCCATTAATGTTTGTTTTCCTCTGGGGAGCCGGTAAGGTACTGAAGTGGTGGTGTTAAGTTCCTATGGGACCAAACTGCTGAGGCCATCGGTCCGTAGGCTTACACACTACTTAATCTAACTTAAACTAAATTACGCTAAGGACAACACAAACACACCAATGCCCCAGGGGGGACTCGAACCTCTAATGGGGGGAGCCGCGCAAACTGTGGCAAGGCGCCATAGACTGCGCGGCTACACCGCACGACAGGTACTGAGTATGGGCACATGCATGCAAAACTGATAGTCTATACTGACAAGTAAAGTCCACTTCGAGCGCAGTTACGACCGTGCAGTAAACATCAGCTAGTAAATAACGTTATTTCTTTGCGGGTAGACTGTTACACACAGAGAAAAGCAAACGAACACACTGAAGTGGGTACATATTAGAGTACCAGTGATCACAATATCTGTACCTATATCCCCAACCCCCTGTACATTCCTTCTCTGACGAACGCTAAGGCCGACGGGACGTTAAACTGAATTTTTCTTTCCTTCCTTTCTAAGGCACCCTGTCGCATCTCGTCTGATCCATTAAATAAGCCATTCTTAATCCCGTAGATAACGTCTGGTGTTATTTGGAATATGAATGAAACATAGTAATCATCATCCCCGAAATTTGGTTGCTCTACGGAATCTCATCGTCACTGATTGGGTTCTGCTGGATATGAAGTACGTGAAGAAACTGTCCTTTCCGAAACGAGGGAATAATCGAGGTTAGAAGGAAGGAAGGAAGGGAGGGAGGGAGGGAGGAAGCAAGGAAGGTCATGATTTCATATTCTGTCGACATCAAGGTTATTAGAGACGGAGCACACGTTCGTAAATTTTCAAGGATGGGGAAGGAAATCGGCTGTGCCCTTTCAAATGAACAATACCGGCATTTGCTCTGGAAAGATTTCGGGAAATTACGGAAAACTCAAAACTCTATTGCCATACGCAGAACTGAACTGCCATTCTCCCGAATGAGAGTCCAATCTGCTAACCAGTGTGCCACCTCACTCGGAAACAAGTTTGGAGGCAATGTTACGCGCAATGAGCTTGACGCCACCTTGGGTGTCTATCAGTGCTACAGTGCTTACCATTACATGTTCTACATTAACTCTGTTGATTCATATCGGCTTAGTAGATGTGAAGACATATAATTGTGAGCACAGCGACAGTGATACTTAGATTTTAACATAAGACATTCCAAATGACACTGGTAGCATGTAAATCTTGCTGTCTGATAGTTCGTGGAATTTGACGATAATAGAGCTGAGTAAGTGTTCGCTGTTCAAATTAAGCTGTAAAGTGACATCCATCGAAACGTTCAACCTGTAATTTTGTTCATATCTGATAATGTGGAGATAGGTATTTAGAAGTAGATTTGAGATTTAGTGTTTTAAACTTGAGATAGAACGGTTGGTTGGTTGGTTGATCTGGGGGAAAGGACAAACAGCGAGGTCATCGGTCCCATCGGATTAGGGAAGGGTGGGGAAGGAAGTTGGCCGTGCCCTTTCAAAGGAACCACCCCGGCATTTGCACTTGGCCGTTCTTGCATCGCTTGAAAATAGGCAACATTTTTATATGTCGGACCACACTAAACGACTCCAGCCAACTGCTGTCCAGTTTCTATGTTGTTTCGACCATTGAAAACGTACAGCTTTAAATGTAGCAGTGAGCATTATCCTTTTGCGAGACACAAGATTTCAAATGCCCATTGCATGCAGTTTCCTTGACAATGCTTGCTTGATATTTACCTGCATTTACTGAAAGTAGCGGTTCATGTCAGGTTTGAAACCAAGTGTCATTGATAAGGTGTACCGCGAGTCTCCTATTCCTGTCAGTAAGTATCTCCTTTTGACCAATGTTTTTATGCCATGTTACATGGCTGTGAGTAGTACACCATTCCTTGCAGACATGTTGGACAATTCCTGTTGATACACTAACAAATTGGGCAACTTCATTCACGATGTCGTCATGGGTACATCTAAACGTGTCATGTCTCGACGTCGACCAATCTTGCGGCACTGATTCCATACAACAGACTGGCACACATACACCACTTCACTGCCATTACTGACATCAGTGGTGGATGGTTATATGACCCATGATAACAGCTCTACACCATCTACAGTGCTCCAAAGCGACCAGTGTGCTCTTTTAAAGGAGTGACTGACATTTTGTTCGGTGAGCTTAATATCACCACGCAGAACCTTCGATTTCAGAAGTCGAGCGTGATCAGTTATATTACTTTTGAAACAGGCTTTTGACTGATCTCGTCGAGAGACATCACACGGTCATAGTAAACTTCGTAGCATGCTTCCTCCCAACTCACCAAGAAACACAGCGATGTGCTCTCTTGCCTTTCACACTTCTCTCAGAACCTGATTCGTCACACCAGGCGACATGTTTCAATTGATCGACCATCCTATCTCAATGATCCCATACAACCTTAATAGTAATTGGATTAACTTGACAACAAGAACGGGCCGTGTGCTGTAGAGCCCCATGCTCAACAATATGCACTGAACTATGTTCTCCTCAATATATGTGCCTGCTCCAGCATTGTACTTTGTTGTCAGATGTGCCACAAATCGCCGCCTATCCTGCTTTACAGAAGCGGCAAGCCTCATACCTCCATGTTCTGTTATGAGGCGAGAACAACCTACACTCTCTCGCTTACTCGTGGTTTCACCGACCTTCAACCACACTCCATAGATGCTCACGACAGTGACACACAGTCGCTTGCTTTTCTCGGAGAAGAGCAGATTCATTCTGCGTAGTTATTTTGGACACACTTCCATGTGGCAAAAGGTGCAAACACGTAATGTATGCAGGAAAATTGTAGAACACGATCGTTTTGGTGGTCTAGGTGTTACGGAGTATGAAGGCGTAACATCGCATGGGCGTATTGACATCCAAATCTTTGAACACGGTTCATTCACTGGTCAATGCTATTGTGACCCTGCCCTCCTTCCCCATTTGCGTTTTTTGAGAAGTACACTCGGCCCTCCCTTCATCTTTATGGATGACAGTGCGCGACCGTATCGAACGGCGCACGTGGAGGGGCCTTTGGAACGAGAGGATATTCGGCGAATGGGGTCCCCCCGACTTGAATCTCATCGAGCACCTGTGGAATGCGTGGAGTGACGTATTATAGCACGTACACATGCAGTAACGACCATTCAGCAATTGTCAGCCCTGATGGTGGACGAATGGCACGCCCCTCCACAAAAACTTCTAACCAACCTTATGGCCACCATGGAAGAGCGTTGCAGAGCACGCAGTTCGTTTCGCGGTGATCACAGACCCTGTTAAGAACCATATACCGCCTTTTTTACTGTCCAGTGGACCATCATAAACTGCGGTCACTTGAGTACAATTATCGTCTTCGAATAAAGGTGACACTTCTGTTGGCCTCGTTGTGTATTTCTTCCAGTTACCTTCTGTGGTATATTACAGCATTTTTTCTACGTTTGTTCCAAGTTTCATTGGGCTATGTTACTTGGCAGTGACACATCATGCGAAAGTTACTTTGGTTGTTAAGTTTTGCACAGCAGTGCACCGTTCTTAACACGCCAAATGCTCGCAATGCCACCAGGCGGCATCAGTCTCGCAGTGGGCATCGGTCATCATGTTTTGTCTCGTCAGTGCAGACAGTTCATCAACTAACTTCTGTTACGTCAGCCACAGGCTAGGTTAGAAACGGTTCTCCATTTCTGTTGTTTGGGATGATCTATTCATTTTAACATAGCAGCTGCTTCCCAATTACCGACTAACTGCCTTATGTAGGCATACTCATTTGTAAGACTGATGTTTGAATATGCCTTCGGCTATCCCTTTAAGTGCAATTTTCAGAAACGACCAACCTAGCGGGTAACCCTGGAAGCTCTATGGGTCTGTTCGTGGCTGATGATGCTGTATATAGAAAAGTGGTAACCTTAGAAAATTATGTCGAAACGCAGGAATACCTGCAGAGGATCGACGAATGGTGCATAGATTGGTAGCTGACCCTCAATGTAAACAAATGTAACGTATTGCGTAAATAAACGGAAAGATCCGTTACTGTATGATTACACTATATCTGCACAATCACATCCATTAAATATCGGATAATATACGCACAGAAAGATTCAAAATGAAACGACTACGTATAACTAATTGTGCACTTGCCTCTAGATTAATTAGAAGAACCCTCATGAAGTGTAGTGCACCCACTACCGAAAAGTATAAAACACCGCCCTTCTTTCCAGAGACGAGCCAGTTGAGCCCGACCGATCGCTGTGCCATTCCAAGCCAATGGCGTCATTGGATGCGGTATGGAGGACCGTGGTCTCAACCCACCACTCTACCGGTCATTGTCGGGTTAGCGGACTTGGCGCCGCTACTTCATGCAGCTCCTCGATCGGCACCGCGAGACTTAGTGGACCAGGTTTCAGTACTCCCACGAAGGAAAAATCCTTGGCAGTACTGGGAATCTAACCAGCGTCCCCTGCATGGTGAAGGGCTGCGCTGACCACTCAGTTCAAATGGTTCAAATGGCTCTGAGCACTATGGGCCGGCGACCACTCAGTTACCGAGGCAGACACCTATTACTGGTGTATCTAATTGAATCTTCTTTCAATCGTTACCTGATTGCTCGTCAATCTGGGGCCCTTACCAGGTACGATTGATAGAGTCAATAGAGAAGCTCCAAGGAAGGCCAGCACTTTGCGTCACAGGTTCGTTTAGCAACCGCGAAAGCGTCTCACAGGTTCCTGTGCAAGACACTACAAGACGGGCGTCGTACATCACGGTATAGCTTACTGTTAAAATTCCGTGAGCGTACGTTCTTACAAGAGTCAACCGAAACATTGCTTCCCCCTTCGCAGTCTCGCGAAGCTTATTCTAGAAAGACTCGAGGTCGCTGATTACATTTTCGCGCAATTTGGGTGCATAGACCCTGAGAAATCAGTACCCAGAACAACCACCTCTGGCCGTAATAACGGCCTTGATACGCCTGTGCACTGAGTCAAACAGAGCTTGGATGGCGTGTACAGGTACAGCTGCCTATGCAGCTTCAGCACGATACCACAGTTCATCAAGAGTAGTGACTGGCGTATTGGGGCGAGCCAGTTGCTCGGCCACCATTGACCAGACGTTTTCAATTGGTGAGAGATCTGGAGAATGTGCTGGCCAGGTCAGCAGTCGAACATTGTCTGTATCCAGAAAGGCCCGTACAGGACCTGTAACATGCGGTCGTGCATTATCCTGCTGAAATGTAGGGTTTCGCAGGGATCTAATGAAGGGCAGAGCCACAGGACGTAACACATATGAAATGTAACGTCCACTGTTCAAAGTACCGTCAGTGCGAACAAGAGATGACCGAGACGTGTAACCAATGGCACCCCATACCATCACGTCGGCTGATACGCCAGTATGGCAATGACGAAAACACGCTTCCAATGTGCGTTCACCGCGATATCGCCAAACACGGATGCGACCATCATGATGCTGTAAACAGAACCTGGATTCATCCGAAAAAAATGACGTTTTGCCATTCGTGCACCCAGGTTCGTCGTAGAGTACACCATCGCAGGAGCTCCTGTCTGTGATGCAGCGTCAAGGGTAACCGCAGCCATGGTCTTCGAGCTGATAGGCCCTGCTGCTGCAAACGTCGTCGAACTGTTCGTGCAGATGGTTGTTGTCTTGCAAACGTCCCCATCTGTTGACTCAGGGATAGAGACGTGGCTGCACGATCCATTACATCCATGAGGATAAGATGCCTGTCATCTCGACTGCTAGTGATACGAGGCCGTTGAGATCCAGCACGGCTTTCCGTATTACCCTCCTGAACCCAGCGATTCCATATTCTGCTAACAGTCATTGGATCTCGACCAACACGAGCAGCAATGTCGCGATACGATAAACCGCAATCGCGATAGGTTACAATCCGACCTCTATCAAAGTCGGAAACGTGATGGTACGCATTTCTCCTCCTTACACGAGGCATCACAACAACGTTTCACCAGGCAACGCCGGTCAACTGCTGTTTGTGTATGAGAAATCGGTTGGAAACTTTCCTCATGTCAGCACGTTGTAGGTGTCGCCACCGGCGCCAACCTTGTGTGAATGCTCTGAAAAGCTAATCATTTGCATATTACGGCATCTTCTCCCTGTCGGTTAAATTTCGCCTCTGTAGCACGTCATCTTCGTGGTGTAGCAATTTTAATGGCCAGTAGTGTAATAAGCGCGTATCGCGCTTACACTTCGCGACTGGAACAAGAAAGGGGAGAAGTGACAATGCTACACAAAGTTCCCTGCGTCACACAGCATAAGCTGGCTTGCGGAGTGTAGGTGTAGATGTATATGTGGATCGTCTCATGTCGTAAAAGATGTCCAACCAATCTTCCTCGACGTTTCACTATATTCTGTATTAAGCATTTTGCTGTTTGACTCCGTCGATCCATTTGATCATCAACAAACCCCAAAACCCAGTAACACTACATTTCAAAGGCTTTCGATCGTTCCGTTTTCGTCTTCCCTAATTTCTACGTTTCTCATGCATACAGAGTTACGATTCAAATGTAGCTTTTCAAGACTCATTTTTTAGTCTCAGGGTTTATTTTAGTGTAATGAATCGTGAAAAAGTCACAGGAAAGATGTCACCCACGAGACTGGTACGACGCTCTCTGCTCAGCCGCCTACCTGTTTCACTTACGTAACATCATGGTTTAGAAGTATCAAGAATGTAGTAATGCCTACTGCCACATTACACAGTAATAAACGGACGCTTTTAGTACGTATATACACATGCACAATGAAACTAATTACTTGGTTTACAACAAGACTGTCTTGGAATGACCCTTTTGCGTTTCACATTCTAACTCTTTAACAAATAAATAGATAAAGTAAATGTCAGACACAACTTACTTTCGGCGTTTTGAATTGCTGTGTATACATGGAACCGAAGTAGTATAATGAGGAGAGTACGCAACAGCTACTAGAGTTTTTTGCCTAAAAAGGTTGTTCACTCAGATATCCCTCAAGAACCAGACTTAGAATCCACTTTATTCTGCTAATTACATTCCAGTATATTTAGAGGCAGAGTCCACCTTGTTCTATGGATTACATTGTGACGCGGTTAGGGAACAGATATAGAAACAGCAAATCACTAATCCACAAGCATGTTCCTCGACGCTAACCGGAGAGCATAGAGGTCGGCACTATAGCGGCGTTGCAAAGATTGCAAAAGTTACAGAAACGTTTCATGCCTCATGAACTGGAGGTCTCTTTATGTCGCCACATTTGGTCATCTCCACTCGATGCTTAGTAACTCCTGTATATAATTTGGCTTATTCTTATATCCTGCATAATACAGACGATACGCTACGTCACCTCAAGTCTGCGTAACAAAAAGAATCCGAGAGCATGTTTCACTTAGAGATACGGCTGTCTGGCGCTGTATGTCAAAGTTCAAGAACGCGCCGGGGGTTGAGAGGTTATCGCGCCGCCAGCCTTCCACTGAGACTGCCGGTTGCTTCGACGAGCCGGAGAACAGTATGGAGGGGCCCACTATAAGCCATTACACGTATTCCTGTTAATCATACATGCAGCTGAACAGGTGGGGGTCTGATATCCAGATTTCTGCGAGGCTTCTGACAATGGACCATATAGTCGACTAATGACGAAGATATGATCGTACGAAGTGTTTTTACAGAAATGCAGTAAGTTATACTGGCCGGCGGTTATTCAACAGAAACGAAAGTGACATTGAGTGTGCTAAGGGGAAGCATAATAGGCCCCTTAACGTCCTCAGTATACACAAACGATTTGTCAGATATGGTCAGCAGTACTATCCCTTTGTTCGCTGACTATGCCCTGGCCTTCAGGAATGCACCTCTGAAAGTTGCATACCGTACTTTCTTAACAACAGTACTGGGACATGTATTCCATTGTCAGAGGTATCAGAATGATTTTCGCTTGTAACATTCGACTCGTTCGTTTCAGAAAAAGGGATCCTTACCTCAAATTTATACAATTATTCGTCTCCATCATCCTTGAAAGTTTGTAACATCATCACGGAATCAGCGTTTATAAACATACATTTACAGGCGCCGGCGCCAATAGCTTTGACTCTCTGTCGCGCCGTTGGACGGCGTATCTGTACATGGGTTCCTATGTAAAACTTGATCTACTAAGTCCCCTCTACAACATTTAGAAGTGTGTAACATGAATTGAGAAACACTCTGTATGTGTGGGTGAATGCAAGACAATGCACATAACACAGGGAAAAATAAAGCAGTTGGTTTGAATACCACGGTGATTTGCTGGACATGGTCCTACATTAGATGGTATGCCCTTGCCCTACTCCGACCTTTGAACTGGTCTACTAGGCCAGTTACAAGGAGAACTACAGTTTAACGTGGACGTGTAACTTAGCATTTTCAACGTTGAAAAAAATATGCCGGAGGTGATGCGATAAGTTGCAGATAAATTTCTTGACCGAATATAGATCGAACCCTGGTCATCTGGATTTCTAATGTGGCCATTACGCACTGAGGCACCGACCCACACAAACGACAGGTAGAACTCGATAATATCTCATGACAATATTAGTCTTTGACACCTGGGGCACTTCGCATTCTATGAGTTATTAGTGGTGATAAGAAGTGATATGAAATCGGACGAACACGTAATATCGGTATTAGAGAAGTCGAATGGAAGAGTTAGATTTTTTTAAAGAGGCTAGAAAAATACAGTGTTTATATAGAATTTACATAAATCGTTTAATGATAGCGCAAATAATACGTTAATGCCACCAATTGTAGACTGCTGTTGCAACGTTCCTAGATCTTATCAGGTAGGCAAGGCAGTAGACATCGAACTGATTCAGAGCGTAAGCCAATAAATTGACCTAATACATTACGTCTGCCACTAAGTCTTCTCCATCTGATGATCCTATACTCGAAAACTGAATGATGTCAAACCCCTCACAAGCTCTATACTACTCTATGGCGTGTTAAAATTCCAACGTCAGGAAGGATAGCAAATAACAAAAATTTTACCTATGTGCGTATACAATGGGAAGAGTGCACGATTAAATCTGTAGGTGATTTGGGGGTACAGAAGATGCGAAATTTAGTTCACAGAGCTGTCTCCCCTGGCACCAACAGCAGCTCCAATCGGGCTCGGCATCAGATCGTACTGACAAGGAGAGGTCCCTAGCGGCCGGATCGATATTTTGAAATCACACGTATGGTGATGTAAGCTAAGGTCCGAGGTGTCACATCCTGCAGTCATTCACTCTGGGCGTCCTCGTTTGCGAATAATCGATGAAAAAATTTGGGATTTTTGCGTGCTACTCTTTAGCTTCAAAAAACAATATTACATTGACTGCGTACCGTAATGGTTGAGATACAGTGCTCACAACCAAAATGTTGTGTTCGAATGTTGTCGGGTGCTTAAAATTTTTGTGTTTTTTAATCTTGATCGAAATTGCTTTAATCATTATTTTTGTTCAGGTAATTGGTTTAATAAATAATTTTTATTTCTATTGTTTCCTCACATCATTTTAATCACTGTATTAACTTCTTCACTTGCTCTCACTTTTTCTTTCCATTTTTTTTACACTTGGAATTTTAGTGCATGTGCATTTAATTATTTTTATGTATCCGTCATAATGTTTAAGCATTTCAAAATGCCAGTCTATGCGTTAGAAAATAAAAGACGAAATAATCTATTGATGTTGGCTGTGCAATGGTCTCAAAAATTTTTCGTTAGAAGATGTACTTTTTTGGATGGTAATAGTCATACAGACATTTATCCTCATAAAAGCATTTAAAACATAGATTCTTATTGTACTATGGACAAAATAACGCAGAGGAAGATTTAAACGAAGGAAGGGATAGTAAGTAAAACTAAATTGAAGCAAAATGACGAATACAAATAATGAATGCTATAAGATGGACGAAAATAATGAAAATTACATGGACGAAGATTCCAGGTAGAGAAATAATTACAGGAAGAACGATGAGAGCATATGGTAAAGTTAATATGATTATTAAAATGTGACAAAGGAACATAAATAAAACCACTACATTTATACCAATTAATTGAATAAAAATGATGATCAAAGTGATTTCGATAAAGACTTAAAAATAAAAATGTTACAGCACCAGACGAGATTGTAACACAGAACCTAGTGCATGTGAGGACTGTACTTTAACCATTACGCTACACAATCAGCCACTAAAACACTGGGCGAAAATACGATTTTTTTTCGTCGATTAGTCTTAAACGAGAGTCCACAAGGTGAATGGCTGCCAGATCTAGTATCTAGGACCTTAACCTACATCACCGTATAGATGGTTTCAGAAATCCGATCCCACCAGTAAGGACCTCTCCATGTGAGTTAGATTATTACTCTGACACATTCTTTTCATGCAAAATGTAGGAAGTTTTCAAGCTGAATAGATCGTCAAGTTGTTCAGAACAAAAATGAGAATGGCGTCCATATAGTCCGTCCGAAGGTCAAAATAGAATCTTTCCCGCCATTTTGTCTCGCCATTCCGACATTGCTCACAGTACCATAATTCAGCTGGCAGTACGTAAGATTTTTGAATACTTAAGTAGGATGTGGACGACGCGTAGGTCATATTTATTGAGTGGCTCACTGTCCGTTACCATCGTTGCTTCATTTATTTTCCTTTTTAGCGATATCCATTGCACAGCTAAATTAATGCTCACCATAAGCAAGTGGGATTGTGTAATCAGATAGGGTCAGTGTTTTTCCGCATAAAAGTCAGCATTTAGATGGGAGAGCATCACTGAGCGGACCTAAATAGCATTCACTGTCCATATCTCCTATCTAGTGGGAGACCATATGCTCCGGTACGAAATGATACAAGTGAACTGACCATTCACGTATATAAAACCAATAATTGCAAACGAGTAACTATATCTTTTCACCGCAATAAGGAAGGAAACACCTCTCAAATGGAATAAGTGAAAGTCTGTCATGGATTAGTTTTCAACATTTTGCACGACATTTTGAACATAACGAAGATCTTCGGCTGCTAGATTCAGCGATTGATCACTGCCATTCAAAAAGCCCACCGAACTGGAGCTACGGCGGAAATGTTGCATCTGTGTCAGGCCATTCCAGATGAGTACTTTAGCGGCCTAACCACTGTGGTCGAGTGCTGCACGTCGTATTATAACCTCGAGACAAATGAGTAAAGCAAACAGTGGAAACGTAGATTCACCAACGGCGAAAAAGGCGAGATCCCAGTTTTCATCGGACAGTGCGATAATGAGTGATTTTAGGCACTACTACGGTGTACTGTTAACAGTTTATCCTCGTAAGGGACAAACGAAATCTCCCGAAAAGGATTGTTCAGGCTGTCAAGGCGATGCGTTGCAGGAAGCTGTCCAAGGGGCTGTTTTTGCTCTACGATAACGCCCCATCTCATTCTGCTCGGGACACAGTCAGACACGGTGCTACAATGGGCCATCATATTTTACCTCATCCTGCGTGTTCTCCCGATATGGCCTCCAGAGATTTATTACACATTCCACGGATGAAGAAACCATCGTATGGTACGCATTTCGTGAATATCGACGAGGCGATTTCGGAGCTGGAACATTCCCTGAATAGCCAAAATAGAAACTTCTACATTTAAGGTCTCCATCAAGCTATCCATCGTTGGGAAGCATGTGTCGCATTGGAGGGTAAATATGTAGACTGGGACTAACAGCATCACAATGATTCATGGTCACAGCTTGATCGTTTTGAATTGGTAATTAAAACTAAATGGCTACACTCGTATACGGTCGTGTGTGCATGTATGTGTGATCCCCAACGTGAGTGCCGAACCTATAGTCCGCTGCTGAGAGGATGCGTGTGACAGAAATGCGGTAGCGAATCGGATGTTCCGTTTGACATATTCTATAGCAAAATGGTACGTGTCTTTCTACAATCATTTGTATGAAAGCAATTACGCCGACATTTTGACTGACTCGATTAAACTCTGGCTATGCAGGTATATTGAAACGACGCACCTTTTCATTGTATTGATCCCACTGGAATTATGTCAATAAAATTCTTTCTTTCTCTGGTTATACTTCGTCGGCTACGCATTGGCCACACTTGGCTGACCCATGGCCACATTCTCCAACGCGATGACCCACCTTACTGCCGTTGCGGTTCCCATTAATAATGGCACTGAGTATGCAGCTATTGAAATGTGTTTATTCGACATGATAAGCGCTTCGTATTATCCAGATAAAACACCGTGAATTGTTGCATTTTACTATCTGTTTGCTGATGTTCGTTCGTATTTCCGTATCGTCAATGACTCGTCAGTCCATTCTTGTGATCTGAAGACAATGCAGAGACGGAAGAAATAATCTCGGCGACTACTGATTCACTACCTCCTTAATTAGCGAAAGTTCTTTGCTAATTAAAAACAATAAAATATAACAGCAAAACAACCCAAGTATAAATAACTGGAAAACATAACGCGCTTATAACATAAAAACTGAGGGTATAAGCGGCGAATAACGAAACATGACACAGCAAGTTCAACAGTGAAGTCTTCTAGTAAGGCAACATTTTCAGGTGGTCAGTACCACTGACCATTGAGGAATTCTCAGTTGCGGAAGATACAACCAGGGAACGAATGCATAACTGTGAACTTGGAGGTCTTTACAGTTTGAAAGGAAACAAAAGGAGTCTTAGGGTCCAGTCTCCCATAACTAGCGAGGTCATTAGAGATGAAGTACGAGCTCAGGTTCGGCAGGAAATCGAGCATACCCTTCTCAGAGGATTCACTCCGAGCGTTTTCAGAACCCACGGAAATCCGAAATCTGGGTGGCTGTGCGGAAAGGCGACCCCTACTCCACCTGAATGTGAATCTATCTCTTTACCCACGCCAGAGTGTGATACTTCCACTACTAGAAATAGCGACAGTGCTACAACTGCCGCACTCAGAGAAGGATAAACCAGAAAACACGGAAGTAAATACAGATTTCCACATTAAAGAAGAAGTAAAAGCGAAAGGCTACGGGAGAAATTTAAACGTTGGAACGCAGGTGCGTGTGACGAGCCTCTGATTGCAGTTGCCTGTGACAGCTTGCCATGTATGAAAGTTATCATCCACTCTGTTTTAAACTCAGAAGGCTATAAATCGTGCATCTTGACTCCTCATTTCCCTGTCTCTGTAAATATAAAACACATAAACATTTTGACGACATCTAGTGTCATTATCCATCGTCTGCATAGCGCCGGTTCTAGGGCAGATGGTAGAAGGGGGCACGGGGGCGAGCCGGTGCGAACCGTGCGACAGCCCAGCACGGTAGGATTTTGGGGGCGGCAAAATCGTAAATTTCAATATGGTTCCATAAGGAAGAATTAAACAGGACAGTAAAAGATTTGCATAAATGAAGAAGCATGGCAATAGGTAGGAAATACAAATAATTCATAACATCTAGTGTCTTACTGGAAACTGTCCACGACAAAGGAAGCTTGGAGACGGTCATCTTGATTGCTTCTTTCAATACAGCAAAGATTTCTACTGGCAGTGGTGGCAACTCTATGTCTATCATACGCCTACACTACACTTGAAATGTACCTACGTCAGCTTGAAAGCCCCTACACAAGCGAAAAACTCGATAATAAAGAAATAAAGATAATTATCAGCATATGATTGCCCAACAATTCCCTCAATACCTATAGGATTATCGTTGAATAAAACACTTTGTAACCAATAGAAGAATAACAAATAAAATATGCACTGCCCGTTACAAGTCATTGTCTTTTGATTCCAGACGTTGTGATTGAGGGTGGTAACACTTGCAAATACGAGTATGTATGGCATCCTTCCCTCACCAGTCCCTCTCCTTTGGATCTGCCGTTGATACCATTTACGTTGCTCTTCTTCTCGTCATGATCCTCTAAATTAATTTTTTCTTCTTTTTCTGGCACTTCTTTTAAGCTTTTCTCCTTTCCCTTTTTTCTTCAGTGTTGAAGCTATTATGATTAGATATAAAAAATTCGACAACACGGAAGGACCTGACAAACCTTATTTTGGAGCTAAAGCAACCAAATCACATTGCAAAATGGTTCAAATGGCTCTAAGTACTATGGGACTTAACATCTGAGATCATAAGTCCCCTAGACTTAGAACTACTTAAACCTAACTAACCTTAGAATGTCACACGCATCCGTGCCCGAGGCAGGATTCGAACCTGCGACCGTAGCAGCAGCGCGGTTCCGGACTGAAATGCCTACAACCGCTCGGCCACAAATTACATTGCACGAACTTTTTATCCAGTTTTGTCGTATTTCACATTTTTTGCTCTCCAGCAACTTTATTTAGCATATAAATGTTAGTTTTCGCTACAATAAACGAACGTGATTTCAAAATTGCTTGTTTTGAGTCATAAATTATGGTCGTAGCATGTCGGAAAGCACGCGTTCCCGATATTCCACAACAGCCGTGTTTCTTTTATGCAGGGTGTTTCACAATTCATATTACACCCTTCTAGAGATTGTAGAGCGGAGTTAGTAGATCAAGTTTTACATAGGAAACCTTGTTCGGAGACATCATACAACGACGCTACAGAGCTTCAAAGTTAAGGCACAGGAGCCTCTAAAAAGTATGTATTCCTTGATTCTGTAACAAACTTTCTAAGATGTTGGAGAAGGATAAAGGTATCAATTTGAGGTGACGATCCCTGTAACGGAAAAGAGAGAGTCCGAAGTTATAAGTGGAAACCGTTCTGATACCTCTGTCGGTGGAATACATCTACTGGTACTGTTATTGCTGAGATTGTAGGGTAGGCAACTTTAAGAGGTGTTAGTATGAACCAAAAAAAAGGAAAAACCGTCCAGTAAACATGGGTTCTAAAATGCATATCTGAGGAGCTATGAGCACTTCTTCATCTTCGCTAGTGCGAAACACATCTCCTCTATCGAATAAGTGCTCATAGCTGTTCTTACAGCCGATGTTTACTAGACATTTCTTCTTGTTTTGATCTACATTACCACCTTTGGAAGTTGCCTACCCTGCAACATTAGCAACAACAGTACCAGTACATATATTCCACTGTCAGAGGTCTCTGGGTCACGGGGTCCAGGGTTCGATTCCCAACCGGGTTGGGGATGTTTTTCTGGCCGGGGACAGGGTGTTTGTGTTGTCCTCATCATTTCATCGTCATCATCATCGTCATTCGTGACAGTGGCTAGACTGGGCTGTGTAAAAAATTGGACTGTGTAAAAATTGGGACTTTGTACGGGCGCTAATGACCGCGCAGTTGAGCGCCCCACAAACCAAACATCACCATCAGTGTCAGAGGTATCAGAATGGCTTTCGCTTATAACTTTCGATTCGTTCACTTGTGGTACAGGGACCCTTACCTCAGGTGGATACATTTAGCCTCATCATCCTTGACAGTTGCAAACATCATCATGGAATCCTGCTGTATATACATACATCTACAGGCGCCAGCGTCTACAACTTTGACGCTCCGTGAAAACTTGACCTACTAAGTCCCCTCCTCAATCTCTAGAACTGTGCAACACGAATTGTGAAACACTCTGTATATGACTGACGCGAACTGACTTTTGTCAACGAACAGGAGAACGGTCCATCACAGAAAACTCTGGAAACTGTGATTTCGATGTATCAGTTGGCTGCTGTCACATTTCTGTACATGCTCATCTTCCGCATGCTCTGTCCTGAGTATTTTGCTGTTTCATTACGTCTGAGTGAGTGAAAAGAGCAAACATGTTGCGTAACCAGTTAAATTCAACACAAAATAGTGCTCACGAAAAACCAGGGCGTGTTCATTGTCGAGTGTCAAGTGAAGCACGATTCGTGGAAAACGCGTGCGGACTGTTTGTGCAAGAGTTTAAGACTTGGAGTGTCCTAACGAAACATCCAGTAAAGTCTGCAGAGCAAATCTCAGTGGCAAATTGTCGCAAAAGGGGCTGTTTGACGAATAAGAACGGTTATGTTTGATAACAAGGGTCACTCCCACGTCAGTGTTATTGTAAGTATTTTCCAGGCCAGTTAAATTTTGCTCACCCTACGAACACTACCTGATAAAAAGTATCCGAACACATATTAGTGGACATAAATATAGGGTTTGTCCACCCTTAGCCTTTATGGCAGCTTGAACTCTTCTGCGGACACTTCCAATGAGATGTGCGAATGTCCGTCCATTCTTCCTCAAGAGCCGAAACAGAGAAGATGGTGATGGGCGCTGAAGTCTGGAGCCAAATCGACGTTTTAACTCATCTCAAAGCTGTTCCATTGAGTTCAGGTCGGTATTCCGAGCACGCCAGTCCATTTCAGGAATGTGATTGTCCACAAACCATTATGTCACAGATGCTGCATTATGACAGGGTGCATTGTGATGCCGATAGAATCATCATTCTGAATTGACTTCACTGTTGCCACCACATGTGATGGCGAGTAAGGTTCTCAAGGCATCCCCAAAACTGAAACCTGTCCATCCGAGTGCTACATGATAGAGTGTGCTTCTTCACTCAAAATCATTCGTTTCCAGTCACCTATAGTCCAGTGGTGTCGTTCTTTACACCACTTCAAGCATCACTTGGCATAGTCTACAGAAATGCCTGACTTATGAGAAGGTGCTCGATCTTCTTCTTCTTTCGTTTCATTCTCTTTGGGGTACGCTGGATCAATCATTTCTTTGTGCGTTGTTCTTTTCTTAAGTCCCAGCATTTCTTCATTCTTTCTGATCCTCTTTTCCTCTCTTCTTCCGAGATGAAGGGTTTGAACTTTCGTGTAGATTTGTCTTGGAACCTTATGCTTTCATCTTTAGTGATTAATTTAGCTGCTCGATCGATAAGTGAATTTTCTGAAATCTTTAATTCTACTAGGTCTTTCTCAGTTTCGTTAAACCAGTTGGGTTTCATTTTGCGTTACGGAAAAAGTCAAAGATTTCTTTGGTTAATCTCTTGGAATTCATTCTGAGAAGATGACCATAAAAATTTATTCTCCTTTTTCGCAGAGTATCTGAAAGTTTTTCAGTTTTCTTATAGAGAGTTTCATTTTTTATATAGTCTTACAGTCTTGAAATTTTGGTCCTATGATTTTTCTTAAAATTTCTCTTTCCTTTAGCTCAAGTTTCTCCATTTGGCCTTTGAAATTCATATTTAGTGTTTCTGCTGCATACAGTGCTTCTGGCTTAATCAATTTCTTGTAATGTGTGATTTTGGACCCCTGTGAAAGGGATTTTTTGTTGTATCTATTTTTTGTTAGTTGGAAGGCCAATTCAAGTTTATTTTTTATGGATTCCATTGCTTTGTTTTCCCCAGCATTCCACCTAATCCATTCTCCGAGATATTTGAATTCTTTTACTATTTCAATCTTTTGTTCTTGAACTTTGAGGTATTTCCATGAGTGCTCGATGTTTGTCAATATCTTAGTTTTTCAAAGGAGATGTGAAGACCTATTTTAGCTGGTTGTTTTTTAGTTCAAGGATTTGCTCCCGTTCTTCTTCCATTGTTTCAGCAAACAGGGCCATAACATCTGCAAAAGCAGTGAAATTTACTTTAAGGTTCTTCTTTTTGCAAACCAGTCTTATACCACTCTGACTACTTTCTCAGCCGCGCAATTGAACAGCAAAAGTGACAGCCCATCCCCCTGTCGCACTCCCGTTTTTATTTCAAAGGGTTCCGATAATTCGCCCATAAATTTAACTTTCGAAAATGTATTTGTAAGGGTCGCTTTTATAATATTAGTTGTTTTCTTATCCAAACCTATTTCTATCAGGACTGATAACAGAGACTCTCTACCAATCGTATGGTATGCTTTTTTGAAATCAATGAAGGAGATTACGTATGCCATTGCCCTTGATTCTTGGTATGCCATAATGTTTCTGAGGTTTAGTATTTGTTCCGAACATGATATACCCTTTCTAAAACCTGCCTGGTATTCCCCAGTCTGCGGGCCCAATTGCGGCTCTGCCCTGTTCAAAAGGACTTTAGAAAGAATCTTGTATGTTATACTCAGCAGTAATATTCCTCTGTAATTGTAGGGGTCTGTCTTCAAACCTTTCTTGTGGATAGGGTGGATGAGAGCTGTTCTCCATGCTGTGGGGATCTCTTCTTCTTTCCAGATTTTATCGAAAATACAATGAAGAGATGTAATTGCATTTTTGTCAGCTTTTTTCCATAGTTCGGCCACTGTTTGGTTTTCTCCGGGCGCTTTGTTGTTTTTAAGCTCTGAAATGACCTTCTGTAGTTCTTCCGTCGTTGGTGGTTCTGAATCCGGATTGTCACGGTTTTGTGGGATGGATTCAAACTTTTCAAGGATGGGTTCACAATTCAAGAGTTCCTCAAAGTAGGTGCTCGATCATTGCACACTATTCTTGTCACTCTCACTTCACAATCTGTCGACTTGGGTAGCTTTAGATGGACTGAAATGTCCCCGACAGATCTGTTACTCACGTGACATCCAATGACTATTCCACGTTCGGAGACTCTGAGCTCTCCTGTCCGACCCATTCTGCAGTTACCTCTTCTCTATGATTATACAATACTCCTCGCCTCCTTTTTTGATGGTTGGTCCGCCTCTCGTGACATTTAGTGGCCAGTTCCAAATTACATAGCGGTTTTGAACACTATATATAAGTGTGCAATACTTAAGGACGAAAGTAACTTTCACATGATGTGTCACTGCCAAATAACGTAACTCACTGAAACTTGGACAATACATAGAAAGAACTGCTACAGTACAGTACAGGAAATAACTAAAAGAAATACACAAAGAGACGATAATTACACTGAAGTCACCGCCATTTATGATGGTCCCCCGCATATTAGAAAAAGCAGGACATGACCCTTTATAGGAAGAGAGATCACCACAGACGGGAATGCATGCTATGCAAGGTGTTCCCATGGTCGCTACAAGGTTGGTAAGTTGTTCTCATGGTAGGGCGTACTATTCCTCCCAGGGCTTTAGTTGGATAGTCACCATCATTCAGTACCGATAGTTACAGAATTGCCCGAATGGAGTACCGGAAGTCCTAAAACCGGCAGATTTATAGCGGTGTTGACCGGCTCGTAAAATACCAATCCTGTAGTTGTTTATAAATTCTATAAATTTATTGAATTGGTCAGGCAATAGAAAATAATCTCATACGATATACCTAATAATGGGTGAGATGATAATATTGCTGCACGATACGAAGGATTACAAAGAAAAACGTCCTTCAGCAATGAGTTAGTTTGTCTGACGTTATACTGTATTTTATGTTAACAAGACTCGTTGCATCTAGAGTTTGATTGCATTTGGAGCACGATCTCGATTGCAGTAGCAGTAGGTACTGTGACTTGTTGGGAATCAGATGTTATGTATCTGATCATTATGCAAAATGAGTTTACTAATGCGGTAATGACAAAATAATTGTGGCGAAACCGGTGAAGGTGAAAGTAATATTGCAAAAATTTCGAGTGAAGTTAGTGATAGTGCCGAAAGTGCAAGTGGACAGACCCGTCGCAGTAGAGAAGGCTCTACAATACACTGTGTAACGGATTCAGTCAATGATACCACTCTTCTGCCTTGCTGCTGGACCTCAGCTCAGTGGAATTATTTTAGAGATGAGAATGCATCGATAATTATTAATAAAGTTAACTTAGGATTTAAGATATGTTCACAAGCAAGTTTTATTCCTAAAAAGCCCCAGGGACTTCACATTTCAGAGGAATGGGTGCATGGAAAAATAAATTTCTATGGGAGTGATAAAAGAGCTCAAAACAGAGTTGGAGGGAAAAAATTCATGAACATAAATTAAGTAAATCAAACATATCTGGGTCAGAAGAAGTGGAATTAGGTGAAAAGCAATACTTAGGACAAGGATTTATAACAGTGCAATAAAAAGAAGTTGAAATGCCTGCTCGTATTTTTAGAACAGCTTGCAAAATTTCAAAATACCAGAGACCTTATATACTTATACGCCAGTTGATATACATCTCCAAGCTCCTAACAGTGGGAAGAATCCTTGACGAGAATTTCTGTTTCAGTGATCACATCTCATATCCATAAAAGTATCCGTGAAAGGCTCGTGAAATATACTGTAGAAAACAAACAGATAATGGGTATATTTATAGATGAATCTATCACACTAAGCAAAAAGCAGATACAAGTTGTGTGTTTTAAATTTCCTATGGAGGACACTGACAGTTAGCAAACTATGTTTTTAGATGTGACTGAACTAGCTTGTAGTATTACTGTTGTTCTTCTGAAAAAAACTTGTATGTTTTTCATGTTAAGATGCCTCAACAGTGATAGGCAGAAATAGTGGTATAGGGGCACAACCTAAAAATTTATTGCCCTCTATCATAATCTGACACTGCAGCAACCATAGACTAGAGTTAGCTGTTAACGATTCCATCATAGAAATCCGTGGATTAAATTACTCTCAGACATTTGTAGAAAAACTGTATGGTCTATACAATCAGTCTCCCAAGAACCAAGAGACTCAAAAACCTGTGCCAAAGCTTTGGGGAAACGAATGTTCTATATTGGTAACGCTTTCACAGTTCGGTGGGTTTCATCGATTAAAAGAACTCTGCAAGTTATACGAGAAAACTTTGAGAATTTATATTCCCATTTGGGCATGGCTGAGAAAGATGCTAGAAGAGATAAATCAGATATTCTAGCTTACGGAAATATTTAGGATGTGCTTTGTGCTCTTCAAAAGAAGAAAATGACGCTGCCAGCAGCACATAAACTGATAAAAAGAACTGCTAGAGTATTACAGCCATTGCTGCAAAACCTGGCCATTATGACAAAGTAGCTAACGGTATGACTAAATTAAGTAAATTCAAATCCGTGTCTCTGTCAGGATCCAATAAAATAAGAATGATTCATGTAGGACAGTTTTACGGAAGTCCTGTTGCCAATTTAGAATGAAGATTGTTAATTACTTAGTTTTCTTACATTGGAATGATTCCAAAATTTGTATAATACAGGGTGTTTCAAATTCAGTATACTGATTTTCAGGCTTTGTAGCATTTATTACAGTCAACCTGAAATTACAAATAAAACATCAAATGAAAGAGCAACTCAAACAGTATTTCTTACAAGTGTTCAATGTGAGCACCATTCGCCACATATCGAGTCGATAGGGGAGTTCTCCCCAAACCTTGATTTGAGTGTCTGGTGTTATTGTTGCAAAAATCCTGTTCATAAGTCGGGTATAAATCAGCTGGTTGCAGAGACTCATAGACATGATGCTTTATGAAACCCCAAACGTAAAAATCGTATGGCATCAAGTTGGGTGTAAACGTGGAGGCCATACAAAACAAGCAATGTCATCCGCCGCCTTGCAGCCAATCCAGCGACTGGGCACATCGTTTAACTACTTGCGTACTGAGTTATGCCAGTGAGGCGGCGCCCATCTTACTGCCAGAAGTTCTGTGGTTCAGCTCCTTCCAACTGAGGAAAGAACCATAGTTATAACGCATCATGAAAAGAAGCACCGATTACAGTTGCTTCCCCGAAAAAGAAAGGCTCATAAACTTTCCTCCGGGATACGGCTCAAAAAAATCAGTTTAGGGGAGTCTCGTCGCAGTTGCACTATCTCGTGGGGATTTGCTGACCACCAGATGTGCACATTATGTGTGTTCACATTTCCACGTAGGTGAAATGTCGAGTCATCATTGAAGGCGACGCGATCCAGCAAATGTTCACCGTCATTTCGTTTGCGGCAGTCGGTGCATAAACCGTAATCTGAAGGCTTTAGAGTTTTAACAACTGCAAACTATAAGGACAAAGTTGTAAGCGCGTCTTTAAAAGTCTCCACACAGACGACATTGGATTTGCTATTTCATGGCTAGCCTTCCGAAATGATTTCTTGGGACTACGTGTGATCACGTTCTTCATTCACTCTTGGGTGTTCCATACTCTTCCCTTTGCCCACAGGTCTGAACAGCTCTTTCATTTGATGTGCTGTTTATAACTATAAGCTGAATGTAATAAATTCTACAAATCTTTAAAACCTTTGTATTCATCTTGAAACATTCTGTAGTAGTAGCTATAATGATCTTCTCTGTTATCTAACAGTATTAAATCCACCTGAATGGCCCGAGAAGGTAGAGACAATGCATGGAAAAACAATTTAGAATCTCAGATAACAGGAAAACTTCAAACGCTTTCAAGGAGTACAAAAAATATAGAAATATTGGAAGGAAGCCTCGTGATCTACTACCATTGCTTTCTGCTTCACACATCATTGTTATATCAACAGCTGAGTGTAACCGCTCATTTAGCTCCATGAATCAGATTGTAACACCTTTAAGAAATGCCTTATTTGGTGGATCATGTGTCTGATATAATGTTCATTAATTGCCTGGACCTCCTTTTTCGGAATTCGACCCACTGTCATATGTGATAACTTGGCTGACAATCGGCAGGGATCAGCAGAGGAAACCTCCCGTCGTAAAACACTGCGGAGCAACATCCCTTCGAAACTGTGTGGAAAATTTTGAAGGATTATGTGAGTACCGAAAGTTATAAAATAAGGCCCTGATTCCTCCACTAGAGCGACTGACAACTGCAGGATGGTCGGTGAGTGTGTGGACGTACTATAGTAAGTCTGTTCAAGCATTCCACAAGTGCCTGATGAGATTTAAATCGGGGGAACGGGTCTGCAAGTATATTAGCCGAATATCCCCTTGTTCCAAGAGGTCCTACACCCGCATAGTTCAAAGCGGTCGCGCATTGTCATCGATAAAAATGAAGTCGAGGTCGAATGCAACCCTGAAAAGACTCTCATGGGGAAGAAGTACAGTGTCACAATAACGTTGATCGGTGATTATACCGTGTTCAAAGATTTGGAGGCCATTATGTTCATGCGACATTATGGCTAGCCACATCATAATACCGGGACCACCAAAACGATCACGCTCCATAATGATCCTTCGTGCATTACGTGTACACACCCCTCGCCATATGGGGCTATGTAAAGCGCCCAGCAACTTTACGGGTTTGCATTCGGCCCTGAATTTATTTTTGTGGATGGCAGTGCACGACCGCATCGAACTGCACGGGTGGAGTAGCTCTTTGAACGAGAGGATAATCGGTGGATGGACTGGCCTGCCCATTCCCTCGACTCAAATGCTACCGAGCACGCATGGGACGCTTTGTGGGGGCGTATTACAGCACGTGCACACGCCCCATCCAGATGTTGTCAACCGCGTTGGTGGAGGAATGGAAACTCCTAGCACAAGAACTTATCACCAACCTTCTGACCAGTATGGGAGCACGTTACAGAGCATGCACTGCTGTCCGTGGTGATACACACCCTATTAAAACTATGTCCCATCTTTTGTGATTCCAGGGTAGCATGAGAAATCGCGGTGACTTCAGTGTAATTCCTGTCTTCGAATAAAAGTGACACTTCTCTTTGTCTCATTGCGTATTTCCTTCAGTTACATTTTCTATTACGCTGTAACAGTTATTTCTATGTATGGTTCAAGTTTCATCGAGCTATGTTACTTGGCAGTGAAATATCATGCGAATATTACTTTCGTCCTTAAGTTTTCCCCGCCAGTGGATATAAGGGTAAATTACGAACAACAATATCTAACGTCTTAAATTCAGTTCTCAGTCGGACCAAGGATTTTATCCGCCACTATTCTGTCATTTCTCCTCTGGCAATAATTTGTTTATGTGAGAAATGCCAATCTGTAGCATGTTGCGGAATCTTGACCGTGTACCATAATTTTCCTTTAATGGTTGGAAGAAGACAAATGCGTACTATGTCTAATAGAACCATGGCAGTTAATTAAGTACATGTTCCCTAGATCATCTGATAAATTCGTTTATCGAAATGATATGGATAGAGTCAATTTACAGGATATGTATACAAATTTAGTGTTAATGAACACATTGTTTTTAGTCCTACTCACGCAACAACATCTAAGAAATAGTTTTGTTTACAGGGCACCAGTTTTTCAATAGAAATTCGTGCATGGAATAGCAGGAATCGCCCAGGACAATTTTGCTTAATTGCCTGTCAGACATTTGATGTTTTTGGGCAAATGAGCAACATTTTTGCTGCTGAATATTACACTTCTTTCTGAGTCCCTGACAGGTTTAGCAATGGGTAGTAAAGGTCATCTTTCCCTCTAGGGTTGTAGGTATGAGTATCACTGTTCTTCTCATATTGGGAACGATTATTTATCACGAATTTCATTAGCAAATGTATGTATTTGATAGTGCTGTTAAAATCCCCAGCTCCTTGAAAAGCTACCTACATGACATCCATTTGTGAACTGCTCGCTTTTGTTCAATCAATACATTCTTTCTAAGTGATGAGTTATCCCAGAAAATTATTCTGTAAAACATTGTTGAGTTGCAATATGAAAAATATTAAAAGTTAAACACAAAAGATGAACTGAGCGTTCGGATCTTGAATAATGCTGCCCAAATAAAAGGACACAAAGATGAACTCTTAAAAGCTACACTCGGTGTCGTCAAGAAACTCCGAAAGTACATGAAAGTATGAGTTGGAGTTTATGAAAATCAACTCTGAACTTAATCATCTGCTTTTGCTTAGCACCTTCTGAGAGTATTTGTTTGGATTACATCCTAATAACCGTATCTCTATAACCAATAAAAACTGGACACTTGTTTTATATGAAATGTTTTATTCGAATTAGTCTCTACCACCACGTATCACCTACAAAAATATTTACGAGTCCTCCAGAAACACCCTGCATATATACTTTTTTCTGTTATTTCTAGTTACAGTGAAGCACGTGTAACATGAAAACGCTCAAAACGAAAAATCGGCTAACACGAAATAATTCTGCGTTCCTAACGAAACGCTATGCGATATCATACATTTTTGTTCTGTAACAAGAAATAAAAATAGTTTAAGACGCATAGGTCTCGGACGATCATACATACGTTCTTTCTGCATTTGCAACGTAACCCAAATTTATTGATTTATATTTTTTGTTGAACGAAGAAAGACAATGATTGCTACTTTTCTTTGTGTGCTGCCATTGTCAGAGCACTGCCATCATTTTTCGGATTCAGTGATAGGTTTACTGAAACCAGAAAATTTTGTATCAAAGTCATGGAAGACTCCACAGTATTTTACTGTCCTGTAGTATCTCCAGATGAATTTGTTGCAGTAGATGAAGATCTGTATATAGCTCCAATTATGATAATCGGAGACATTTTGGCGATCGTTCAGAGATCAAAACATCGCAGCGATGTAGATGATGACGACGAAATTGTCAGTAAAATCAACATTACAGGTCCTGTAACCACAACATCAGAAATTGGGAACGTCGTGATAGGTATGCGCAGATACGTATTTAGATAGTGATTCGAATGACTAAATGGAAAACCAATGGGCTACAAGAAAAACATTTGTCAAATATTTGATGCTGAAAAAGATATTAAAAAAATTAGTATTAGATTTTCTCCACGAAGAAACATTAATTTACTGTATATAAACTTTTAATGTACAGTATGTACTGCGTCTTCTTTTTCTGCACGTCTTTGTCTTTTACAGTGTCCATTGCTTCCTTAGCCTTTCTAGACTTCTTTGACCTTCGAAATTTTCTTTGGCCTACCAGATAGTAATTTCTTATGGGGTAAAGTATTCTGCCTGTCGAGATGTTTTCTCCAATTTCTTCTCTTGTCTTGTACTTTGTTTCTTACGTTAAATACGTTTCTTAATCTGTCTACTCTGGTACTGGCCTTCACAGCCCTAAGAAGTCGCATTTCAGTTGCCTGGTTGTTACTTTCTCGTCACTTGTGAGTAACCGACGACTTACTTGGTTAGAACAGTGTGAGAACGTCGATTACTTATAAAACTTTATTCGCGTTATTTTTTGTGTCTTGTTTAACCCGTTTCTTGTTCCACATATCTTTTGGTTCCACATCCCAGATAACTGAAATGAGTGACCTGTTCTACAACTGTACTGTCCACAACTGTTTTCGTCCTTACGTGGTTCCTTACTACAAAAGCCGATATTTTAGTTTCCTTTGTAGATGTAGTCCATATTGTAGTCTCAGACTATTTTGTTTAGAAGAAATTTTCACCCATTTGTTCTTTACTTAATAAACACACTGTTATTATTTTCAATCCGCATTTCAGGATCCTAAAAGTAATATACTAGATTTTATTAAGTAAGTGAAGAACAAATGGGTTTCCGTTGAGGAAGATCGACAGTTGATGCAGTATTTGTGATGAAACTGGTCATGAAAAAAATGGAAGAACTTAAGTGAGAGGTGTACCTACTGGTACGGATAGTAAATTTTAGGAGGAAATGGAATTACTACAACGTAATTCTTCGAGATAAAAAAAGCTGTTTTCGCGTGTACCATTTAACAGGAAACTGTTATAACACGAGCAAATATTTTGGTCTCCTTTTTCAGTGAATGTGTCTGTATTGGTACACACTGGCTCTCAGTAATGGTATACTGGAAACATAACACCCATACCCAAAGCGGAACTAAAGCTACGAAGCAGGCCATGTCAGAGCCATTAGTTGAACGAGGAGATTACCTGGTAGGATCTCGGTCGTGGTCTCCAGACGCGGCATCACCCCCAGCGAAGTAGGGTGGCAGGGGCAAGCCTTCTTTCCCGTAGTTGGCGTCGTCGCTCATCACTTGGGTGCCACCGTCCACACCATCTCCCAACTCCCACGGCCCTTCCTCAGGAATTACGGCAGCAACGTTTAGTTCGGTCGTCGTGGTTTCGCTATAGATTTCCTCTGTGCTAGCGTTTCGCTCGGTGGATTCATTTCCGCGAGAGCTGACTGTGTGCTGAGTAGTAGTTTCTAGTACAGAGGCGGTAACTGTGGGCTCAAGTGTCTGGCCTGTTGTTTCCGTCAGCTGAAGCTGTTGTGGTACCAGAGGGCCACAGTGGGACGATTCGGTGCCATTTGGGTTTTCGGAGCAGTCGTGGTCCCCGCTGTCGATCTGTGGAGCGGCTGTGTCGGTCCACCCTGGCAGTGACGAGTCGTTGTGTGGGTGTTCCACAACGGTTGTGGCAGCTTCCTGGTCGGTCTCCGTCGTGTAGCCCTGTTCGTCATCGGTGCCGAGGCAGCCTACGCTGGCGTCGCAGCCGGGCGGCTCTGTGGCGGGTAGGAAGCCCTCTTCGGGCGGTTGCGGCTCTTGCGCGAGCCCCAACGCGAGGCACAGCAGCGGCAGCAGCAGTAGCGCCCGCGGCGACATGTCTGCGTGCACTGACGGGCTCCAGCCGCGAAAGCAGGCGCGCCGGCAGCATTGCCCCCACCACGGGGTCACCACGGCGCCGTAAAAAAACGTCGCGCCGTGCACTGCAAAACGCGCCAAGCACAACAAAGCGGCACAGCGCGCCTAGCCAATTTTCCCACGGCCCTTTTCCAAGTACCAACAAAAAATGTACGGTCAATAAATTTGAATATGTCTAACGCCCGTGGCGGGGAGGCTCAGAAAATCAGGACAGGGAAGATAGAAGTGGTCTTCCATAGACATTGATACAGACAGGCCTGATTAATACCGTGTTGGTCCATCTTTAGAACCATACAGGGTGATTCAGCTGTCCCTACCTATGGGTTTTTAAGCAACCCGCAACGCCTTCAAAAACCATGCGTGGGATTTTCAGATTTTCATATTCCAGACCCGAACTAAGGGGGGGGGGGGGGGTGGGGGGGGAGAGGGGCAAATCAGGGAATCTGCCCCGGGTGGCAGTTCCAGGGGGGCGTCAAATTCATATTCTTGAAGAAAAATCCTTGTTTGACAAAGCACCTAGCATCCAGCGCACGTTGGTGTATCGATTATTCATATGATTTTGAAACGCATCCCTGTTGGTTTTTGAACATTTTTGAACACATTATAAGTTGATTTCTGAACGAATCATAAGTTGATTTTTGAATGCGTGCGTAGCGTACGTGATGTCTCTGCTAGGGGAATCCCTGTTGCATCCAGAGATAAAAAACTAAAAAATAAATTTCCCGCAGACAAAACCGCATAGGGCTACACGAGCCGAGCCGAATAAATACGAACGGGTGAACGCAAATCGCTGTTTGTTTATGTGGTTGATTAGGTGGGTGAATGATTAGCGTTGTTATAATTATTAGCGAAATCCATGGATCCAGGCCACCAGAGTGTAAATAAACTACTAACAGGAATAACAGACAAGAATACATATTATCGTCTCGGTGTATCCAAGAAAATGAAATTTTGACAAAATTTTTGGCAGATCGCTACACTATTGAGTGCTAGTTGTACAGCCGTTAGCAGCCGTTTAAGTTCTGTTCTCGGAATAGCGCGGAACATCTAATCGGAGACTAAACACGGGATAACTAAACCGATGATTCTGGTAGGGTTAGTGAAGTTAGCCGGAGAATAAGCTTTGACTATGGCAGGAATAATTATAGAATTAGTGATTACAAGATTGTTTATTAGAACGAGGAAGGAGAAGAAACGAGGACATCACACAAATTATATGGAAGAATATGACGATTACAAATTAATATACAAATTTCGTACTACTACTTTTCGATCTCATGCTTGAGAAACTGGAGCATATGAATGAAATGTGAAATTATTTCCGAACAAAGAGCTTTTTGACTGTAGTAGGTCTAATAGGAATTTTTATACTGGTACTTACAGAGTATATTTTTTCGTGTTATTTATGTGAATGACGTACATAAAAACGACAGTTTGTGCCAAAAGTCTCTTTGGTGCGCGTTACAATTGCTGCAATATTAGAAAGGCCTATCTCGTTTTATCTAGCAGACAGTGACAAAATAGATGTAATCAAATCCAGAAGCCACACCAGTCTTTGGTACTATGCGCATTAACAGCTTTTTCAGTATTAGACAGCGACATTTTTATTTTTCATGTAGCAAAACGTTTGACGAACTTTGAAGGGTGATAGGTTCTTTCGCAGAAAGGAAAGCACGTCATGTAAGGCTGTAGCAAGATTAGGGAGGAAAAAATGCTGGGATCTGAGGACTGAAGAAATGTATACCGTACTGTCTTGCTTGTCTCTTGTCTTCACTGGTTTTATGTTTCTTATATTTAATTTTATGTCGCACAAAAGAGGAAGTTCTCAGCTAATAGGTAACAAAGAGTGCAAGTTTTCTGAAGAGTTCCCTTTCTCCCAGTCACAAATAATCCCCTCCCCCCCCCAAAGTATTAACTGCTTTTTTTTTCTAAAGGGGGTAGGATGTTAAACCGGCCGACTGGGAGTAAAAGAGGCACCACAGGTCATTTTACTGTCCACTGTCCTGAATGTAGGTTTGATGGCTTCCATTACAAAATATACGCATTTGAATTCCACAGAGGGAAATACACATGCCCTTTGGCATACTTAAGACCAAATACCATGTCTTACATTTCCTAGAACGTGTGTTTTATATATCAAACTCTTCAGATAGATGCGCCCAAAAAAATGAACATATGTTTAATATCATGTTTTTGCCCGGTTCGGAAACATCGTAGATCCGTAGCTGTCATATTCTCTCACTCGCTACGCACAAACTATTAGTCCTATAGAAAAAATGAACAGGACGTTTCTGTAGGAAATTCAATCTATTTAAGTTTGGTAGAGGCTACATTTTCGTTGGAGGCCACGGTTTCCAAGTTACTCATGAAAAACGCCTTTGAAGGTTTGTTTTGGAGAGTGATTGACAGCTGCCATCCATTGCACCAATCGTCGGTACTCTGCAGGTTTCTTGCACTTTGTGACAGTCGTCTGGCGTTGCAACTTTCCTACAGACAAAAACATCGTCCGAGAGCAACAGCCTCAAAGATTTCCGACGCTCCAGATACGAGGGATTTCGTTATTTTCTTGTTATGTGGAATACACACCTTGTTAGAACGAGGGAGGAGAAGAAACGGGAACATCACACACTCTACACGGCAGACCTGCCTCAGATCGAGCTGGTAAAACAGGCCTGCTACAAATACTGCAGTCCGGCATCACTACGTAGAAAAAAAATGGTTCAAATGGCTCTGAGCACTATGGGACTTAACATCTGAGGTCATCAGTCCCCTAGACTTAAACTACTTAAACCTAACTAACCTAAGGACATCACACACATCTATGCCCGATGGAGGATTCGAACCTGCGACTGTAGCGGTCGCGCGGTTCCAGACTGAAACGCCTAGAACCGCTAGGCCACATCGGCCGGCCCACTACATAGAAAATGAGCTCCAAATATAATCTCGCGTTGGTCTTTGTTACTACACTTGTTGCTGTTGTTTTGGTCTGATGGTTTGGTGCGGCTCTCCACACTACTCTATCCTGTGCAAGCCTAGAATTATGTGGTATTCTTTCAACTTCATTTTCATGGTAAATAATTGAAAATTTGTGATTACCACGATATCAGCAAGTGCGCTGAGCCAATTATGCCAACTGAACGAAAACGGGAATATTGGAAAATTCGTTTACGATGTATTATATCTTCAACGACGACGTATGACACTTTTATTTACTTACACAATCATTGTATCATATATTCACGTCACATACATAATTTCATTCATTAGCCTGCGTAACGAGTTTGTCATGAAGTACTTGAACTATAGTGGATAGGTCCATGATATGTCATACAAACATAACACTCACAAATTTTACGAGCATACAGTATTATGTACAGAGTGAACCCGAAATCCACCGACACAATTTCGGAAGCTGTTCAGGCTTATTTTATGAGTATTTTGGTATAAGTGACCCTTCATTTCCAGCAGCTCGTTAACCAATACTTGCATTTTATCTGATTTCTTTCCTCATTTATCTGTGTTCCCATGTCGACGGTATGCTCAGAATGCCTAGTTTGGAAACAAGCTTGTTCCATTCACTACCGGTTCATGCTGTTGACAACACCGATGCCCACTTTGTACTTAC
Organism: Schistocerca piceifrons; assembly: GCF_021461385.2. NCBI lineage: Eukaryota > Metazoa > Arthropoda > Insecta > Orthoptera > Acrididae > Schistocerca > Schistocerca piceifrons. The sequence continues at coordinate 397,304,115 of NC_060149.1, forward strand.
CCCTCAAGCTTACATGGGTAAGTTCAGTGTCAAAGAGGTAGCCGATATGACCCTCATGTACAGGTTCACTAAATGCGGGGGAAGAATTGTACAGCGACGCCAAGCTGAGCTGTTCTCGCAGCGACAGTATTTTTGCTTCTGTACATAAGCGTCTACGAGAAGTCGGATCCTTCTGTGTTAGAATGATTGCCTATTACAGGATTTTTCTCTTTCGTGAAGGCATACGCGCAGAAACAAAGGTGAACAAGCAGAATATGGCGCTGCGGTCGGCAACGCCTATATAAGACGACAAGTATCTGGCGCAGTTGTTGGGTTGGTTACTGCTGCTATTACGTTATCAAGATTTAAGTGAGTTTGAACGTGGTGTTATAGTCGGCGCACGAGCGATGGGACGCAGCATCTCCGAGGTAGCAATGAAGTGGGGATTTTCCAGTACGACCATGTCACGAGTGTACAGTGAATATCAGGAATCCAGTAAAACATCAAATCTACGACATCGCTAAGGCCAGAAAAAGACCCAGTGAGAGTGAGACCGACGACGACAAAAGAGAATCGTCCAGCGTGACAGAAATGCAACCCTTCCGCAAATTGCTACAGATTTCAATGCTGGGCCATCAGCAGGTGTCAGCGTGAGAACCATTCAACGAAACATCATCGATATGGGTTTTCGGAACCGAAGGCCCAGTCGTGTACCGTTGATGACTGCACGACACAAAGCTTTACGCCTCGCCTGGGCCCATCAACACCGACATTGGACTGTTGATGACTGGAAACATGTTGTCTGGTCGGACGAGTTTCGTTTCAAATTGTATCTAGCAGATGGACGTGTACGGGTACGGAGACAAACTCATGAATCCATGGACCCCGCATGTCAACAGGGGACTGTTCAAGCTGGTGGAGGTTCTGTAATGCTGTGGGAAGTGTGCAGTTGGAGTGATATGGGACCCCTGATACGTCTAGATACGACTCCGACAGGTGACACGTACGTGAGCATCCTGTCTGATCACCTGCATCCATTCATGTCCATTGTGCATTCCGACAGACTTCGGCAATTCCAGCAGGACAAATGCGACAGCCTACACCTCCAGAATTGCCACAGTGTGGCTCGAGGGACACTCTTTTGAGCTGAAACACTTCCGTTGGTCACCAAACTCCTCAGATATGAACATTATTGAGCATAACTAGGATGCCTTGCAACGTCCTATACAGAAGAGATCTCCACACCACCGTACTCTTACGGATTTATGGACAACCCTGCAGGATTCATGGTGTCAGTTCCCTCCAGCACTGCTTCAGACATTAGTCTTGTCCATGCCACGTCGTGTTGCGGCACTTCTGCCTGCTCGCGGCGGCCCTATACGATATTAGAAAGGTGTACTAGTTTCTTTGGATCTTCAGTGTATATGCAGAATGAATAAATATATCGAGGTGCGGTTTTCGCCAAGTTTTGGAGGACAGTATGGCGAATTTCCTGATGTATGCAGGTAATTTTTATAGTTTACACACACCGAATAACAACACCGACTTTGTTTTTTTCTAATGGAACTGAAACATCCAATATGATGAACGAAATTAAGTGTACGCTATGTCCTGTGGCATTTGAAACAAGCTTGTAAGAGAACTTCAACGACATAAAACGTATGGGACCTGATCAAATAGCCGGCCGAAGTGGCCGTGCGGTTAAAGGCGCTACAGTCTGGAACCGCAAGACCGCTACGGTCGCAGGTTCGAATCCTGCCTCGGGCATGAATGTTTGTGATGTCCTTAGGTTAGTTAGGTTTAACTACTTCTAAGTTCTAGGGGACTAATGACCTCAGCAGTTGAGTCCCATAGCCATTTGAAACTGATCAAATAGTATCAAGATAATAGTGCCACAAACCGCTCTCACGCCGTCAGGAGAAGGGGTTCTGCCCTATTATAGCAAATGTAAGCAAACACGTAATTCAGGTATGGTCTTTGTGGTTATCTATGCGCTTGAGCTCATGTGCCACTTAAATTCTAACAATAATATAAACATCAACTATGATCTCAGCATATTGATTTCAAAGAGAAAAAAATAAGTATGTACAGAGGAAGCATGTGTAGTCATGAAGCTTGAGCTACAACAGAATAGGGCACTCTCACTATCCACAAAACAAACTCTAAAAAATCTAAATCACTGGAATCATTTTACGAGTCCGACTCAGAGACCAAAACAAATATCCCATTCTTCTCAACAGTACCATGAATAGAGCGTGTTGCACTGTAGCAACAGGAAGCAACCCCTTCTCATCACCTCTCAGGACAAAACGTGTCACCTATAGCGTCAGTCTCCAACTTACTCAAAATCCACAAATTTGCAAAAATATGCACTAAATAGCTCAGAATCATTATATTCCATCAATCGCAAAATATTTACCAAATACATTTGATACGAAAGAGAATATTCACTTCACTTCACTGCACCATACAATCATACATGAGTGAAGAGAGTGGGGGAGGGGGGACGAGTCAGCGGTTGATAATCAAAATTCAAAGTTCCACACCAAATTACAAAGACAATAAAGTATACACACCGAAACGCACTATACAATATCATTAGAAATACACTGATGAAAACATGTTAATCTCCGAAAACGAATAAAATCCGCCTTCTAGAAAACCTTTAGTAGCATCTCTAAACAAAGAACCTTACCCTTTCTGTTGCAAAGCAATCATATGCTTCAAAAACTTACATCACTAACACATGAAAGATCAGAAAGACACTTCAGACAAGATTCAACTCTTAGTGACTCATATTGACTCACTTTATCATATGGTGAAGAGGGGAGGGGGGAGCCGGGGTGAACTTGTTAACTCATAAGGGAATATCACAAAAAATTCCAAAACCCTTCGCAGTTTCTGTTCACTGTTAAAATACTAGTGACCACAAAGAAAAGAAGAAAAACTATCTTCTCATACTCAAAGAAAAACTGATAGTGAGGGTTGTAAATATATGTCTGTTTATTCAATGAAAACTATCCTCATTTGCACCAACAGGACGAACTTAGCATGAATAATTAAACACACCAACAAATGCTACAACAAAAGTTAGAAATAAACGTGAAATAATTTAGCGGTCATCCACTGCAGTAGGAGCCCTTGGGCGGCCTGAGCGAGGCATGTCATCTACAGTTCCTGTCTCTCTGTGTCTCCTCCATGTCTGAACAACATCGCTTTGGTTCACTCCGAGATACCTGGACACTTCCCTTGTTGAGAGTCCTTCTTGGCACAAAGTAACAATGCGGACATGATCGAACCATGGTATTAACTGTCTAGGCATGGTTGAACTACAGACAACACGAACTGTGTACCTCCTTCCCGGTGGAATAACTCGAACTGATCAGCTGTCGGACCCCCTCCGTCTAATAGATGCTGCTATGTATGGTTGTTTACATCTTTGGGCGGGTTTAGTGACGTCTCTGAACAGTCAAAGGGACTGTGTCTGTGACAGAATATTCACAGTCAATGTTTATCTTCAGGAGTTCTGGAAGCCGGGGTCTATTTGTCAAACAAGAAAAGGTAACGCTGCCTGACTATGTAAGTTCAAGTTCACCTCACAATGTATCTAAGAACAATAACCGCTATATGAATTTGACCGCATGTCCATCTGTGTAACTCCAAGTAGCCTATATAATCTAACTACACTCTTGTAAGATAACATGCGTATTGACTGTACAGTTACTGTATGTGGTGTTTGGACGAATCCAACTAACAATATCAAACGGTATTTAATTTTTGATTTCCGTCCTTCCAGTTTTGCTGTTTTCCCCCTAAGCGTTCCTGAACTCCGAATGTGATTCTCTATTACAACGATTCATGAAGTTTAATGAGTCAAACTGGCCTAACGTCACGGGGATTGCATCTCTATCTGGTCGTGAAACCGTTATCAGTTTTCGTCTCAGTTCGTTAGGTAACTTTGGCACAAGCACACCTGGTTACTAAAACCAAACAAGTTGGCAGTTGCAGAGCTCTGTTTGAACTACACGCTTTGGAATTCGATAACACCATGACTTTGGCACAAACATCCAAACATTGTGACTGTGTCATAGAGGAAGCTATCCAAATACACTTATACCAACATCTCCATCTATACTCCGCAAGCCACCTTAGGGGGTGTGTGGTCCAGGTTACTACACGTACCTTTATCTTTTGCCCCTTCCCCATCTCATTCCCGATTGGTGCATGGGAAGAATGACCTCGCATTAGCAACAATTTCTCGGATCTTCTCATTGTAGTATTTTGCCGAGAAGTGTGGGAGGAAGTAATGCGTTGATCGACACTTTCCGGGACGTACTCTCTCGGGATATCAATAGTAAATTTCTCCGTGATGCTCAACGCCTTTCTTGTAACACCTGCCGCTGGGGTTTGCTGTGCATCTCTTTAACGCTCTTGCGCCGACAAAATGATCCCTTGGCGAAGCGTGTCGCTATTAGTTGTATCTTCCCTATCTGTTCTAGTAATTCAGTCTGGTAAAGATCCCAGACTGATGAGCAATATTGAAGAACCGGCCGAACAAGTTTTTGTACGCCACTTCTTTCGTGGATGAATTACTTTCCGTAAAGATTCTTCCTGCGATTCTGAGTCTGGCGTCTGCTTATCTTGCAATTTGCTATATGTGCTCATTTCACTGTAGGTCGCTCCGCATGATTATTTCTAGGTATTTAGACTGTAGTTCCTGTTTCTAGTGATTTGTCACCAATGCTGTAATCGTACAGCAGTGGATTTCTGCCTGTTTATTTGCGGTACGTCATTTATTTACAGCAAAGACCAGCTGCCAGTCACTGCACCAATAACTGCAAGCCTTCCTGCAATTCACTGCCGTCTGATGGCGTTGATAATTTCATGTAAACAACCACTCCATCTGCGAACAACCTAATGGAGCTTTCGAAATTATCCACTAGATCATTTACATATACTGTAACAAACATCAGAGCACTTCCCGAATTATGGATACCGAAGAGACATGGCTTAACCATAGCCTAGGGGATTATTTAACAGAATGAATTCTCATTCTGCAACGGAATGTGCGCTGATTTGAAACTTCCTGGGAGATTACAACTGTGTGTCAGGTGGGGACTCGAACCAGGGGACCTTCACCAATCACGAGCTAGTGTTCTATCACTGAGGTATCCAAGTGCGACTCACGGCTAGTAAGGGGGTAGGTAGGTAGGTAGGTAGGATTTCATTCTACTATAGGTCTGACCACACTTTGTGGGGTACTCCTGAAATTACTGTAACATTTGTCACCTTTGCTCTCTTAAGAGCAACGTGTTGAGTTTTATCTGCAAGGAAGTCCTGAATCCAGTCGCAAAATGACAACTGCAGCTCCATGACCACTCTGCAGTTCACACTTTAGTGACTGACAGAGACTTCATCGAGCCACTTTTACACTATTTCTCTACAGTCCCGTTCACGAGCAGCGTACAGAAGCTCATATTTATCGTATTTTATTACGTTGATCATTTTTCCGTATGTTGAGTCAACAAAATGTTTTCGTATTCGGAAGAGAAATTTGGTGACTGAAATTTCGTGAACAGGGCTCGCCGCAACGAATGATTGCCGCCCCAAGTCGCGTATCATATCCGAGACACTTTCATATTTGGGGATAGTATAAAACGAGCTGCCCTCTTTGAACCTTTACAATGTTCTCCGTCAACAAGGATCCCATACCGCACAGAAATACTCTAGCCGAGGGCTGAAAAGCGTAATGTAGTAAGTCTCTGTAATGGATTTGTTGCATCTTCTAAGTATTCTGCTAATAAAACGCAGTTGTTGGTTTGCATTCCTACAACATTGTCTATGTGTACATACCATATTTTTTGTTTTAAGGACAATCCGTAGGTGTTGTTTTGAGCGATTTATCGTGTAACCGAAATTTAACGGATTCCTTTCAGTACTCGCGTGGATAGGCCGGCCGGTGTGGCCGTGCGGTTAAAGGCGCTTCAGTCTGGAACCGCGTGACCGCTACGGTCGCAGGTTCGAATCCTGCCTCGGGCATGGATGTGTGTGATGTCCTTAGGTTAGTTAGGTTTAATTAGACCTCAGAAGTTAAGTCGCATAGTGCTCAGAGCCATTTGAACCATTTGAACTCGCGTGGATAACAAAAATGGTTCAAATGGCTCTGAGCACTATGGGACTCAACATCTTAGGTCATAAGTCCCCTAGAACTTAGAACTACTTAACCCTAACTACCCTAAAGACATCACATACAGCCGGCCGAAGTGGCCGTGCGGTTAAAGGCGCTGCAGTCTGGAACCGCAAGACCGCTACGGTCGCAGGTTCGCATCCTGCCTCGGGCATGGATGATTGTGATGTCCTTAGGTTAGTTAGGTTTAACTAGTTCTAAGTTCTAGGGGACTAATGACCTCAGCAGTTGAGTCCCATAGTGCTCAGAGCCATTTGAACATCACATACCATGCCCGAGGCAGGTTTCGAACCTGCGACCGTAGCAGTCCCGCGGTTCCGGACTGCAGCGTCAGAACAGCACGGCCACCGCGGCCGGCGCGTGGATAACATCACACTTTTCATTATTTAGGGTCTATTGCCACTCTTCCCACCGAACAGATATCTTGTCTAAATCATTTTACAAAAGCTGGCGCGACACACAGTAGGCTCGTATTATGTTTACTACGAACCGACGACCAACTGAAAATCCCTGACTGCGGCTACATTCTAAACAAGATCTGGGAACCGGACCTCATTACCATTAAAGAGAAGCATGAAGTACTCAGGAAACAAACTAAGATGACTGCAGAGGAGGGTGGAGCACCAAGAGCTATGTCGCCGATACCTTACATGACATGTGAAGCTGCTACAGAGCTACCTCCAAGGAAGGAGATTCGATGTAAGAACCCACGACAACGTCTGTACTCGTCGTCTTACCCGCCCACGTGTTCCTCAGAGGTCTGAACTCGGCACGATGATGTACACACTCTACACGGCAGACCTGCTTCAGACCGAGCTGGTAAAACAGGCCTTACATGCTTATACACCTCTGCCTCTGTGACCACACGCAGAATGGACGGCGACATGATGCTCTGACGTCTGCAGGAAGCAACCGACAACCTCTCCCTGTGGACAAGGAAATAGCAACTCTCCGACAACGCCTCGAAAACCCAGAGTATCGTAACTTCCCAGAGGGTAGTGTCCGGGTTCTTACATTGATTTAGCAAGTGTCATGGGATAATGGGGCACGGATGGCACAGGTGCCTTGTGTGCGCACCACAGGCCCCCTGTGCCAGCTGCAGTTGTATAGGGAACGTTCTGAGAAGTGGGTGTACAAGTGATTAGTGTATACGCAACGTCATCGTGAGCTGACCCGTTCGAACGGGGTATGGTGGTCGGTGCACGACAGATGAGAATTCCAATTTCTTCAGTGGAGCAGAAATTCGGCTTTACACGTTCAACTCTGTCCAAGGTGTATTGTGAATCGTTGAATGAGGGTGTCACAGTCCACAACAGAGGAACTACCAGCCATCCAGCCACCCTCAATGACTGTGACAGGCGACATTGAGACGGACCGTCAATAGTGTCAGAAGGGCAACAGTGCAAAAAATCACGGCTCAATTCAACACAGCATGTGATAGTCACATCTCCCAGCGGACAATCCGTAGGGACAGGGGTTCCATGGGGTTAGGAGCCGGTGCCGCACACAGGAACCACTGTTTACCCAGTGTCATCAGACTCAAAGACTTGCTTTCGTCGCCAATCACCAGGGATGGACACCAGAAAAATGGCGTAACGTGATATGGTCGAACGAAACGTAATTTCAAACGCACCATGCCAAGGGGAGGCATCGTGTATGGCGAAGACCACATGAATCGATCGATCCCGCTTGCCAAGAAGGTGCAGTTCAAGGCGATGGTTTCTCTGTTATGGTCTTGAGTGCATTTTTCTGGTCTTGAGTGGGCCCCCTAGTTGTTCTGGAAAGGACTTTGAATGGTCCGCGGTATGTTGAGCTGCTTGGGGACCATCTTCACCCATTTTTGTTCTTCCAAAATCCTGACGGTTCTACGGTGTTTCAAAATGATAACGCGCCGCCACATCGCTCCAATGTCGCCCAGGAATGGTTCCAGGAACATGCAGGAGAGGTCCAATGACTGACATGGCCACCCTGGAGCTCAGATTTGAGCCCCATCGAGCATATCTGGTATTTCATGGAATGCACCCTCTGTGCATCTGGCACCCATGACGAGAATTGGCTGTTGCTCTGCAAACGTTTATGTGTCAGCTGCTTCCAGAGGAGTACTGGGGACCTGTAGACTCACTTCCACGGCGTCCAACTGCAATCCGCAGGTCCTGAGAAGGCCCTACGCGATATTAGGTGCCTATACCATGACATTTCCAAAGTCAGAGTACAAAAAGTAATGGTGTGTGGCGAAGCCATCAAATGGTCCCCTACGGCAAAGTATAGCGGCGTCACGTGTGACAGGAAACTGTCTTGGTGGCATAATGTCTCCAGGTGAGAACAAGTTTTCGGAAGACTGAGGGAATTTCACGCCCTATTAAACCCCATGTCTTCTCCTCCTTGTTATCTCGGGTTCACCCTATATAAAATTACAGTGTTTCTATTACTGGGATATGCTGCTGTTGATGGGGCAACACAGCAGAATGGATCCTACGGATGTTGCAGACGGTATAAAGTCACGCACTGAAAGTACAGGGTCAGCCAAAAGTCCGTTAACATTTGAAAATTCAATACTTCATGGAATAATGCAGGTAAGGATGTAAAAATTGACACACATGATTGAAATGACATGGGGTTTTACTGAAACAAAAAATGCACAAAATGACCAACAGATGGCGCTTCATATGATGTAAAATCAATAATTAGCGTAGCAATTGATTTTTAGCTAAGACGATGTTCTTTGTAACAAATGCTCAACATGTCGGCCTTCATTCATCAACAATACCTGTAGTCATGGGACAATGCTGTGAACAGGACTGTCCAGAATATCAGCAGGTATGGTGAGAAATTTCCGTCGAATGCTGTCTTTTAGCATCCTTCATGCGGTCGAACAACTGCTGTAGACTCGCGACTTTAATCATACAGACAGGTCTGGGGATGTGGGAGCCAAGCATGACGGACGTGGCGGCTCAGCACACGATTCTCACCATACGATGAGTGCGAGAGATCTTTCACAGGTGTAGCAATATGAAGTGCAGCGCCATACTGCATAAACGTCGTACCTCCCAGCAGGAGTTTATCAGCCAGGCTAAGGATGATACGATTCTCTGACATACCGGCGTACCTCACACTCGTCCCGCTGAGAGTTTGAAAAGGAGAATCCCGCATTTCCTCGAAGAAAAAGGGTCGGATCTCGACTGACATGCGTAAATCCACACCACACATTGACTTTCTCGTCATACAATGGGGTTACCACGATAGCTGTAGAATTTTCGGTACCCCAATTTTATGTACGATTCTCATGCGGTGACGTCGTTGTGTTGCTGTCTAGCGGCATCTGTTGGCTAGTTTTTGCACTTCAGGTATGTGCGTCAATTTTTACTTTTCTACATACATTAATCCGTGAATTAGCGCATTTTCAAATGTTAACGAACTTTTGGGTCACCCTGCATCTTCTTGATATCCCACTGAAACGATTCAAGAAATGGCTAAGATGCAGCTCCTCCACGAGGGCTTCAAGAACTCAGGGCGACAGTTCTACGAAAAACCTGTCAACAGCAGCAATGAAAATTTAATGCACTGCACCCCAAGGTCCACCCGAATGAGACAGCGGAACAGCCCAACGTGCTGCGCACGTAGAGCGTTACTAATCTACCTCCGCGGCACAAATGACAACACCAACGACTTACAATTAATTCGTACCACAACTGTTATGAATAATGTTTCACAGTCCTAGTTACGACTGGAAAAGTAGCGAGACGAGCTTGAACCTCCCTCCACACCTGGAAGTTCAGCATTTCCGCTTATGTTAGTCAGCAGCTAGGAGGTCAGATTGTCAGTGCACCAACTGATGGTTCCAGTGTTGCTCTCCTAATATTGTTCCAACTTTACATTTATTGACTTTATTTATTTGTTTTCATGCTGCTTAGAACCTGTTGTCTCAGTTTTTTAACAGGCTGTATATCAGAATTTATTAACATCAGTTTGATATTTTGTACGTACTGACACACATGAAATAAACTGGAACATTACAGAAAACGTATTAAATAAACAAAATACAAGTGAAAGAAGAGAAGTAGAGGTTGATCAAAATAACTTGGCCGTGTCACAGAAACGTATTCTCGTCCTGAGCGCTGGGGGCTGCCATCACATTGTTCAGAAAAGGCAGCCGCCTCAACTGACCATCGCCTTGCCGAGTGCGCGCTTCGAGCATTTGTTGCTCTTTCCTACACAGCACGGCACTGCAGTCTTCTAACAGCGTAAGCGCAGGGTAGGTTCTCCGTAATCAGACCCCTGTGATTGTACTCCATCAGTCCAGAAACTTTGGTGATTAGATTCATAAAAAATATAGAAAAGTTAAAATGGCGCTTTTAAGGCTTCAGGTGTTGTACGCAGTCTTCCCTCAGTTGAGTAAAATACACAGTACGTTCATATAACCATGTGGATCTGTCAGAAAAGTCCTTCTTTGGGAAGTTTTTCAACTCGTGCATTATATTCGCACCTTCTTGGATCTTGGGGAAACATCCCGTACGTACTTTGTCGTTTTGTGGCAGGTTTATATTGATTACACGATGTCCTGTCAATCGTGATTGGTTTTTTTTCCAAGAAAGAACTATCCACATTTTTCATTTTGCTCAAGTGACAGCAGGCGTCTTCACTCAAGTCACAGCAGGTGTCTGTGCTTCGTTGTTCTTGTTCGGAGCTCAGGGTGTGGTGGAACAACCAATTCTCTCTTCAATTCTCTCTTCTTCAAAACATTCTGGCGAATGTATTGAACGCTGATTTAGAGATGTTGTTCCGTTGTGATTTAAGGCACAACAACGTCGACACACTATAGCCACATGTACACTAGTTAACACTGCGGGCTCGGAACTGAATGCTGGAATGCACATCTATCGGTGGTTAGTTCAAGCTGCCACCGTAGTTACTGCCCTGACGTCGGGTATACTCCAGATATAAAATCAGACTCGGATCGTTTTGCATGGGCGATGTATGCGATGGCATTAAATTTATGAAATTTATGTCAGAAGAGATGAACAAGGAAACAGAAGCTCATTGAGTCGGGTTACAGAGCTATTTGGAGGAACCAATAGCTATTTTAATCACGCAGTAAAGACATTGAAGAAGGACGGGAGTACCATAGCTACAAGTACTTCACAAGGCTTTATAACTTCAGGAAAGACGCAGGAGAAGGAGAAGACAGTTTTGTGTTCAAGTAATACTGATGAACAGGTGGTCAGGGAATGACACAGATCTTCTACATTACACATATCTTTATTTTACGTTGTCAGTTTTATAGTAATTGATAATTTCTGTAGCTTAGAAAGGAATTCAATATGCAACAACAAAAGTTTTTGATCATTTGCCCAATAACATAACATTTCTGATAGGTAGCACAGTATGTTTTAAATATAACCTAAAATCATTTCTCCTGGACAACTCTTCCTATTTCATGGACGAATTTTGATTTAAAACCTGATAGCCCGTTAAAAAATAGTTTTTAAGGTGAGGTGCATGACTAGGACTACAAAAAATAGTTCATTAATTTTAAGTGCAGTTGTGTATATGTATCCTGCAAAGTGACTTGTTCCACATGATTTCCATAAAATAATCGTTCAAATGATCTGTGTAAGATGTAACTAACTAATTAAATAACTGTTCTCTTTGCTGCATTTTAACAATTTTTTTGTTTTGTGAGATTTCGTCCTGGTAGCACTTAGTCTGACTTGTTTTTCTTTGGTTGATCCTTCGTTTCTTTTTCGGTACTCTAGTGAGACACTATCATCTTTGGACATCTAAATTTGTCGCATTATTAGTCGTGCTGACATATTCTGTTAATATGATCGTTTTCAGACTCACTAGCTCCAGCATACAAGTTATGCATGATACACATTTGTGCATGGCTTCAGCTTTTAAACTGCACCTCCCCTACCACGCGGTGGCCGTTCACAGCGGAGTGCCCACCACTATCGTCATCCCCTCCCATGCCATGCCATGCTATCTGCATAGATACAGTCCAAGTTATTTTGTATGTACTCTATAGTTAAAATTTTTTCTTCAAGAGGAAACTAGAAGATGATGGGAAAGAAGGTAGTGAGAGCAATTAAAGGTCTCTGCACCTATCCTGGCCAGGTATGGAAACTTTGGTAGGACTTGGAGCCTAGCATCCATGACTAGCAACCGTGCTTAATTTAAATTAATGTTGTTAACAGGTAGAGTGCATCTCCAGTTGTTTTGGGCTACACATTCTTTTATTATCCTGTGTTATCGTGATATATATGTCGTTTAATATTATTTTACATGTTTCATGTGGCAATCTCAGGATACATTTCATCACAATTTATTATATCTTAACCATGTGCGAGTTTTACATGTTTCTGGCTGTGGTACAACTCATCACTAGTAAACCCTTTTGCGGCTGGTCCCGGCGGATGTTCGAGTGCTCCCTCGGGCATGGGTGTGTCTGTTTGTCCTTAGGATAATTTAGGTTAAGTAGTGTGTAAGCTTAGGGACTGATGACCTTCGCAGTTAAGTCCCATAAGATTTCACACACATTTGAACATTTTGAACTAAACCCTTTCAGACCCTCTGCCTACAATTGTGTACATTAGCTTTAATGTGTCTTAGCTGCAACAGAAGTACTTTTTCGCAATGGAAAACTGAGATACATATTTGTGAATGTTCAACATTTTCATCATGCGCAAGTTGTGCCAGATGCTGGGCATCACTATGAAAATATCAGTAAGTCAATGTAGCAATGTGCAGCACCTCATGACCACCAGCATACACAAATGTGGTTGGTTCATTTTATTCGACTGTATAATTGAATATTGTTATTGTTATTTTGCATGATAATTATTGAATGATCATTTTACTATTTATTACAATGGAGAATATTTCGTATTATTTACTTTAGTTCGTAAAATGAAGCCAAATGGACAAAGTATGTTTTGAAAACGGGTGCATATTTTTGTATAAATCTTGTATCTAAAATCGTGAAAGATCACCTAAGAGCATTACTATAGAAATAAAAATTTCTTTCTTCCAGAAAAAATTCAGGTCTGAAAGGGTTAATTTGCCTCTATTCTATACTATTCCTACATTTGTTTTCGTGTGTTTCGCTACTTGTGTTTTTGTATGTGTTACGTGTTTTCTATGGTTTCTTCTTGTTCTTCTTCTTTAGTTAGTGTTAGTGGCACCAAACGTAGTGTCTTGTCACTCATGAATGACACAGGAACTGAAATCGTGAATAACAAAGCAAAATCAGAAATGCTGATCCTTCGAACAAAGAACATGCCTAGTGGGAGGAAGAAAGCACAGGTTACACTTGTCTACAAGAAGAGTAGCAGAAGTGATCCACAAAACTACCATACCATCCAATATCCTTAACATCTAATTGTTGTAGAATCTCAGAACATATTCTGAGCTCAAACATAATAAGATGTCTAGAACATAATGACCTCCACCATTCCACCCAGCAGGGATTCCGAGAACATCGATCTTATGAAACTCCACCTGCACTTTTGTCACATGACTTCCTGGAAGCTATGGATCAAGGCAGGTAGATGCAGTATTTCTTGATTTCAGAAGATCGTTTGACTCAGTACCACATTTACGCTTATTACCAAAAGTACGATCATATTGGGTATCAAGCAAAATTAGTAACTGGATTGAGGATTTTTTTTTAGTAGGTGGAATTCAGAAACTTGCCTTGGCTGGAGAGTCGTAGACAGATGTAGATGTAACTTTGAGCAAGAACGAGGGAACTGTGTTGGGATCCTTGCTGTTCATGTTGTATATTAATGACCTTGCGGTCAATATTCATAGTAGTCTCAGACTTTTTGCAAATGATGCAGTTATCTATAACGAGATACTGACTATAGTATCAGTGAGTCTCAGTTAGAAGCAGTCAACTCATTCAACTCATATAATTATCTGGATGTGACAATGTGTAGGGATATGAAATGGAATGTTCACATAGACTCACCAGGGAACTCCAGTCTGACACGTCGAAATCTTTCATGAAATCTTTTACAGGAAGAAAGCACCGAAACAAACAGAATATCAGAATTTTAGCTGCGAGTATTTTTAAAAAATGTTGAAATTTGCCAATTTCGTAGACTACCAGCCGGCTGGGAAAACATATACCGCTGCCGTAGCTGAAGCAGACGTGTAAGTGCAACACTGCTGGCACATATACTTGATCGACGGCACATTGGTAAACAGATAATACGGCATAGCGCGACCGTAATTTGTAAAGCGAAGTTAAGTTTCCGTTGACACTTTCACTGACACAACTGTACAGATACTATTCATTCGAATTTCCATCTGATTTAATTTTCGTAATAATTAGCAGTTGCCTTTGCGGTATCGCTAGTGTCAACAATGGTGATAAAACTGAATTAATTTTCTTTGTGATTTCTTGTCATATGGTGCTAATAGCATTTGCCATTGTACAGTTTCCAGAGTTTCACGGTAATGTGGACTCGATTAATGTTTTCAACTTTGCAGAGATGAAATATGAAGAACGTGCTATTAAATCGAAATCACCTACGTCTTCCGAAGACCTACATTGTGTTATTTATCAGTTAATTTCTTGGACGTTTATTCGAATGATGTCCACATTTGGTTAGAAATTGTGAAAACATTATAGAAACAGGAAATAACTGAGACGAATTCGTGAATTGTTGTTCGAACGATTACTGTTGTGCTAATTAAAGTCCAGAACAAAAACAGACTACCTTCTAAGCCCAAAGAGAACATGTGCAGTAGTAGCTTTCTGTGAGAAAGGAAAGGCTGTGAGTTTTTTGGTCCAACGAAGGAGCGAGAAAACTCTTTAACTCAAGCAGTGTGCAAAGCCGGTTTTGTTTCGTAATATCTGAACATGAGTTGTATATATGGAAGAAAGATTTACATGAAGTACGAAATATGCAACGAAATGTAACTCGAAAAGGTGTGAAAGAAGAGCTACTCGAAAGATTTAGAACTGCTCGTGAGAGTAAATGCACCGTTACCGAGGTCTACGACGTTGGGCTCTCAGAATTGCAAGTGAGATGAACATTAATGTTTGCCAGGCTTCTTCGTCCTCGATAAACAGATTCAGGAAATTGTGCAGAAAAGCAAGTCGCACAGTTACGAAGTTTATCTCAAGTAAACATGTAAAGGAGACGTCATTAATATTCGTAGCTGGCGTAAAACGAAGCGTCTTGTCTTTTAAAGTGTTGTTAAAAAAAAAGACAGAGTCGCTTGTGCAGTCGAATGCTATGACACATTCTTATTCAACAATGCCAGTAGACTGTTTCCATAGCTTTATCTCTGTCTTCAGGAACAACAAGGCAAATTAGGACCTACAATTATAAAAAAAGACTGCAAAAGTCTTGTAATCAAAGTAGCAAAATATAGAAAAATGGGAGAGAGTAATTTTCAATGTTACATCGGAAACGGCTTCTTACCATCTGCAGAAAATAATGCATTGCTTTCGTTTGACTCTTGGCCTGGACATAACGACATCCATGTCACTAAGAGGACAACGAAGTATATACACTCCTGGAAATGGAAAAAAGAACACATTGACACCGGTGTGTCAGACCCACCATACTTGCTCCGGACACTGCGAGAGGGCTGTACAAGCAATGATCACACGCACGGCACAGCGGACACACCAGGAACCGCGGTGTTGGCCGTCGAATGGCGCTAGCTGCGCAGCATTTGTGCACCGCCGCCGTCAGTGTCAGCCAGTTTGCCGTGGCATACGGAGCTCCATCGCAGTCTTTAACACTGGTAGCATGCCGCGACAGCGTGGACGTGAACCGTATGTGCAGTTGACGGACTTTGAGCGAGGGCGTATAGTGGGCATGCGGGAGGCCAGGTGGACGTACCGCCGAATTGCTCAACACGTGGGGCGTGAGGTCTCCACAGTACATCGATGTTGTCGCCAGTGGTCGGCGGAAGGTGCACGTGCCCGTCGACCTGGGACCGGACCGCAGTGACGCACGGATGCACGCCAAGACCGTAGGATCCTACGCAGTGCCGTAGGGGACCGCACCGCCACTTCCCAGCAAATTAGGGACACTGTTGCTCCTGGGGTATCGGCGAGGACCATTCGCAACCGTCTCCATGAAGCTGGGCTACGGTCCCGCACACCGTTAGGCCGTCTTCCGCTCACGCCCCAACATCGTGCAGCCCGCCTCCAGTGGTGTCGCGACAGGCGTGAATGGAGGGACGAATGGAGACGTGTCGTCTTCAGCGATGAGAGTCGCTTCTGCCTTGGTGCCAATGATGTTCGTATGCGTGTTTGGCGCCGTGCAGGTGAGCGCCACAATCAAGACTGCATACGACCGAGGCACGCAGGGCCAACACCCGGCATCGTGGTGGGGGGAGCGATCTCCTACACTGGCCGTACACCACTGGTGATCGTCGAGGGGACACTGAATAGTGCACGGTACATCCAAACCGTCATTGAACCCATCGTTCTACCAATCCTAGACCGGCAAGGGAACTTGCTGTTCCAACAGGACAATGCACGTCCGCATGTATCCCGTGCCACCCAACGTGCTCTAGAAGGTGTAAGTCAACTACCCTGGCCAGCAAGATCTCCGGATCTGTCCCCCATTGAGCATGTTTGGGACTGGATGAAGCGTCGTCTCACGCGGTCTGCACGTCCAGCACGAACGCTGGTCCAACTGAGGCGCCAGGTGGAAATGGCATGGCAAGCCGTTCCACAGGACTACATCCAGCATCTCTACGATCGTCTCCATGGGAGAATAGCAGCCTACATTGCTGTGAAAGGTGGATATACACTGTACTACTGCCGACATTGTGCATGCTCTGTTGCCTGTGTCTATGTGCCTGTGGTTCTGTCAGTGTGATCATGTGATGTATCTGACCCCAGGAATGTGTCAATAAAGTTTCCCCTTCCTGGGACAATGAATTCACGGTGTTCTTATTTCAATTTCCAGGAGTGTATAATTCAGATCCCATCCCAGACTAATAGTGTGATTCGGCCTCTCTACAAAAAAAAATTCAATAGTCTGGTCTTTGTCTTTTCAGGTTCATCTGCAGAACAGTATTGTTAAACTTCAGTCATTTCTGCATTGTCAGTCCGCATCTGCATATACTACGAATTTGGTCAAGTATGCCGGGTACGCAGCACAATATGCAGATAAACTGCCACGATCATGTCTTACTCCATTCCAGTTCTGGTTAAATGAAACCAGTAATTACTGTGACGTGCCTGAATGCATTAATTTTTCTTTTGTCAGGTGTGACTGGTGTAAGGGAAATGTTTGTTTTCTTCATACAATAGACACTTCGAATCTTTTTTGTGACAACTGCAGAGAAGAAACAAGGAACTGTTACATTGTTAGCAAAATATACACTATTCAAAAATTTTCATAAGAACAGTGCTACAGGAATTTTTATAAAATTTGCAACGTGAACAAATTAAAGTCCCGACTGATGGAAGTTGTCTGTAATGGAACATCATACGCTGCATTGATTTGCTTTCTCCTGTTAGTCACTTGTGTAACAATTATGTCTCTGCAACAGTTTAGCTATAGATATGAACGGCAAGTTATTCAAAAAATTAATGGTTATAGACTTTTGGTGTGGTTTAAGTGCTTAGCATTATAGTGTGTGCACTTTGGACTTGCTACCGACTTTGTGGCTGGACTTCTGTGTGTGAGGTAGATGGGTAGTATCGTATATTTACTCATAATACGAACTGTGAGCTGTTTGTCCTTGAGCGCTTATTTTATGTTGGTTCTTCTATAGGCCTTATATCATTGCGGAACCTCTATGATAGCACGAGGAACCGAAGCCGGTGCCAGTGTTCGGTGTGGACAGAGTGTGTGTATACCAAACGACGAGGTACGAGACGTAAGGCCTCGTTTTATTGATAAATCTCTGCGTGGAGCGAGCGATGGAGTCCGGGATTAGTTGGTTTAGTTCGTCGTGCAGGTAGCGAACCATCGCCCATCTAGGTGCCCCTAGGATTAGGTGGAAGCAGCGGTTTTGTAGCGTTTGAATGGGCTTGAGATTTGAGATACTGGTTGACCCCACGTTGAGCACCCGTAGAGTATTCCGGGAGCACCATTGCTCGGTATAGGCGAAGCATAGTGCTTGCTTACAAGTTTGTATTCGCCAATAGAAGGTAGAGCTACGTCCTCTTGTCACGGCTGCTACTGCTTATTCGCCGGTTGGCGCGCTGGGCAGGAAGGGCTGTACAAACTGCTGTTACAAGCGGTTCTTTGTGCGGCAAAAATGAGTAACTTCAGCAGATTTAAAAATACTTGCGGTGCGCCTTAGCAGCTAAAATTTTGACAGTATATTTATTTCAGTTTTCAGGGTAGCCTTCAACATGTCGAATTGTACCACTCCCTTGTAAGGCGTGGATAGAGCAGGTGGTAGGCTTCGGTTTATTGGTGGAATACTGGGAAAATGTGATCAGTCTACAAAGGAGACTGCTTTCACATCACTCATGAGACCTGTCGTAGAAATTTGCTGAAGTTGAAAAGGTGGTAAGCCATTTGGTCTGTCTATTTTCATAATTCTTGACCTTTTAAAATTATTCATTTGCCTAATGAGATTAGAAAGTAGTAGATTAAATATGTACGGTTATGAGATTAACTATTAGAAAGACTTAGTTGCATTACAGTCGTTGATCAAACAGATTTTCATTTTCTAATTAACACTCCAAATTACTTCGTGTTGGTAACTTCTGAATTATGGGCGCTGGTGACGGCTAAGGGTACTGGTCAGGGCAGCTTGGTGGAAGCGTCCCCCTAGAGCAGTGGTCGTCAATCTGCGGTTCGCGAGACGCATGACGCTCGAATTAAGTATTCTTGCGGCCCTCTGTTCTCAGACATATTTATTCGTAATATAAATCTTGAAACTAACAGCCAAATCCAAATACGTCAAATAACGTTAAGAGCTTCTTACGAATGTACTTTTCCTGCTCAGTAATAAAGAAAAATAGCTAGAGGGATAGTAATATTATTTTCACATTTACTTCGGAAAAGAGTTTAGAATCTACACACGACTAAAAATCTAGTTGTCAAAAAGGCGCCCGTCAACACTCGACTCCTGTGACTACATCCCTCGAAATCGAGTAGTTGTCAAACTGGCACTCAGTAATTTAAAAATCTTACTCTATACGTTGGTCGATGATAACATGATAAACATGGCTGACCACTGTCACCAACTACACGCTAATCTTATTCGACGAAGGAATCAAGTAAGGCCAACACTTGCGAATGGTAAGTAATTGTTGTTTACCGATATTGAATATACATTTCAATGTCTAACAGGTGCTAATGTTTAATAGCTCGTGAAAAAGCATAATTTATAACCAGTAATGATTTATAACCAGCAGTTGGCTGTACCTGACTCCTTCGTCGAATTAAATATATAGTGGAGGGATTATAGTAAGCACGCGAAACGTTGAGCGGTCACGTCAAGGCGAAGCTGGGCGATATGTCGTTGTAGAGGGAGCGAACGTGATAGAAGGGATGCTTTCTTGTTTGTCTTCCATTGCTGCCAAGTCATGGACCTGAGTGCGTCGTACCGATCAATTGCTATGGTATACATATCAACTGGAAGTAACATGGATTCGTGGATGCGCATTACAGAGACGGTCATCTTGAAACGCAGTGATATCTGAAGCAAGGAATATGAAATTAAATTAAGGCTATTGTAATACGTACAACACAATGAGTAGAGGAAAAATGACATTCAAAACACTTAGTGAACATTTATGGTCGTGTCTCATACTGCATCATGCATTTAAATATAAGTACAATTACAACTATTAATCAATTAAGCATCCGCTCACACAGACAACACAACGTTTCATCAGGCAATTACAGTGTCACAACTTTGGAGTCGCTGATTGTCGCAGCAATCTGAAACAGAGAACAGTCAACACGAAGTGTTTCGAATGATACCGACAATAACAATCTGTACTTTGATGTCAGGTCAACTTATCGCGCCCTTAGTATAGCTTGTCTACTGGGGGCACACAACGCGTAAATCTTGGAGAGAAAGTAACGGAAAGGCAGTTTTAGTCTAAGGGAGAAAGAACATAAGATGCTGGGGCACCAGAGAGGGAAGATCTTCACGAGGAGTACAACAAAACAGATCGTACATGAGTTCGTTCTGTGAAGCACTGGGTCAACTCCACCGGCATATCTGAGTACCAGATCATCGTTAGTACTGTACTGGTGCACATCCTGTCACCTAGACATTTCACATGGCGACAAATATTATAGTGAGCAGGAACGCAGTATCGGTGTTTTAGGGAAGTTCGGATATTAGAATCTTATCAGTGGCTAGAAAATGTATTTGCACTCCATCAGCAGACCGCCAGATCCATGGCTACCTTTTATAACTTCATGTAACAGACGATCAGACATTGTAAGCAAGTAACAGGGTACACAACCACTCGTTATTGTGTTAGATCAATCTTTCTCTTGTAACTTTTCCATACTTTAGCTTCTGAAGAAACTTTGTGTGCAGTATTGTAAAGTAACATTTTTTAAAGTTACGTATTTTGTGATTGGTCAATATCCTACAAGTTTTTTTGCGGTAAAAACCCAACTAGTTAACAACTGATTAGGACCTAGTCCGATTCAATTAACCATACCAACTCACACAAGCGGGGTTTCGCAAAGTGTGTGGGACCAGTACCACGTAGGGGGGGATTAAGCTGTCCTAACTTTACCTCCATTAGCGATAATGGGTATATATTCGACAGCCTTGCCCTGTTCGCCTGTAATCCCTTGCTATATGACCATGCGTCATCACAAAGTGCTTGTACAAAGTGTCTACGGAGAATGATTCATTTCTTCTGGCAGAAGGCTGCTTCAGTAACTTCTCCAGCTTTTCCACTCGTGTTGGCAGAGTGTTCATTCTGAGATGGATTCTATCTACGAAATCAGGTACAGGAAAAGTAATATACTCCCCTTCTGGTTGCTTGTACCTTGCTAGATGTCTTAACGCTGTAGTAAGGGTCATCGGATCTTCCAGTGTAGTGAGTTGCGTAACTTTCTGTTATGCTTTCATAAATCTGTTGCCGATCTGTGCTGGTCTGTGGTTTATTGTTTACTTCTTTGTAGTAGCTGTTTGTTTCCTGTACGAACTGACTCTGAGTCTCGTACTATTTTTGTTGCAGATTTACGACCTGCATTGGCGAATATCCTTTTACTTCTGTAGGCAGGTCAGTACAGGGTTATAAATACAAAATCACGTAGGGGTAATGCAGGAGTAGGTTTAATAATAAATGTACTCCTCAGGATGTGTGCTGCAGCACTCTAAGTGCAACTACCCAGTTTGTGTCACTAAATTCTTATCGTCTATATAATACGTCACTCCTACACTCATCTTGCTTCTCTGTTATACCACATAGTTCTGAATTTTCGCCAAAAACTTCTTTCCTGCTTTTTCATAGGTGCATGACGCTCTAATTCGGGCCGCGCGGGATTAGCCGAGCGGTCTTAGGCGCTACCGTCATGGACTGTGTGGCTGGTCCCGGCGCCGGTTCGAGTCCTCCCTCAGGCATCGGTGTGTTTGTTTGTCCTTAGGATAATTTAGGTTAAGTAGTGTGTAAGCTTAGGGACTGATGACCTTAGCAGTTAAGTCCCATAAGATTTCACACACATTTGAACATTTTTGAATCTCTACTTCGGTCTGCGGCGCACCCTCTTTTCTTTGGTACTTACTGCTTACTTTCTGCCAGAAATTCCTCGCTCTTTCGGCATTCCTCCTCATCCTCCTCGATGGTGATTTACGTTCTTATCATTCTCCTCGATGGTGATTTATGTTCTTACAAAGACTGCACTTGATGATGTCATTAGGGTCCTCATTGCTTTCTAGTGTTATGAGACGCTTACCCATAACCCGTTCCTAAAATGAGCCTTCTTAGAAGGAAGGTTTGATACATGTAACATTCATCTCTGTTCCCTGAGCATTTTTTACCCCTACATGGCATACACATTGCCGCTTGTTTGATTTTATTGCAAACTTTCTTGATATGGCCTTCTTCGCCACATGTCCACAGATTACAACTTATTTACCACAATGGCAAACGTGTGGTTCCTGAAGAGGGGCAGCAGCCTTTTCAGTAATTGCAGGGGCAACAGTCTGGATGATTGACTGATCTGGCCTTGTAACATTAACCAAAACGGCCTTGCTGTGCTGGTACTGCGAACGGCTGAAAGCAAGGAGAAACTACAGCCGTAATTTTTCCCGAGGGCATGCAGCTTTACTGTATGGTTAAATGATGATGGCGTCCTCTTGGGTAAAATATTCCGGAGGTAAAATAGTCCCCCATTCGGATCTCCGTGCGGGGACTACTCAGGAGGACGTCGTTATCAGGAGAAACAAAACTGGCGTTCTACGGATCGGAGCATGGGATGTCAACTCCCTTAATCGGGTAGGTAGGTTAAAAAATTTAAAAAGGGAAATGGAAAGGTTAAAGTTAGGTATAGTGGGAATTAGTGAAGTTCGGTGGCAGGAGGAACAAGACTTCTGGTCAGGTCAATACAGGGTTATAAATATAAAATCACGTATGGGTAATGCAGGAGTAGGTTTAATAATGAATAAAAAAATAGGAGCACGGGTAAGCTACTATGAACAGCATAGGGAGCGCATTATTCTAGCAAAGATAGACACGAAGCCCACGCCTACCACAGTAGTTCAAGTTTATATGCCAACTAGCTCCGCAGACGACGATGAGATGGAAAAAATGGTTCAAATGGCTCTGAGCACTATGGGACTTAACATCTGTGGTCATCAGTCCCCTAGAACGTAGAACTACTTAAACCTAACTAACCTAAGGACATCACACACATCCATGCCCGAGGCAGGATTCGAACCTGCGACCGTAGCAGTCGCGCGGTTCCGGACTGAGCGCCAAGAACCGCGAGACCACCGCGGCCGGCAAAGAGATGGAAGAAATGTGTGATGAGATAAAAGAAATTATTCAGATAGTGAAGGGACACGAAAATTTAATAGTTATGGGGGCTGGAATTCGATTGTAAGAAAAGGAAGAGAAGGAAAAGTAGTAGGTAAATATGGAATGGGGTTAAGGAATGACAGAGGAAACCGCGTGGTAGAATTTTGCACAGAGCATAACTTAATCATAGCTAACACTTGGTTTAAGAATCATGAAAGAAGGTTGCATATGTGGAAGAGGCCTGGAGACACTGGAAGGTTTCAGATATATTATATAATGGTAAGACGGAGATTTAGGAACCATGTTTTAAATTGTAAAACATATCCAGGGGCAGATGTGGATTCTGACCACAGTCTATTGGCTATGAACTGTAGATTAAAATTGAAGAAATTGCAGAAAGGTGAGAATTTAAGGAGGTGGGACCTGGATAAACTGAAAGAACCAGAGGTTGTAGAGAGTTTCAGAGAGAGCATTAGAGAACGACTGACAAGAACAGGGGAAAGAAATACAGTAAGAGAAGAATGGGTAGATTTGAGGGATGAAGTAGTGAAGGCAGCGGAGGATCAAGTAGGTAAAAAGACGAGGACTAGTAGAAATCTTTGTGCAGCCGAACAGAAATTGCATTTAATTGATGAAAGGAGAAAATGTAAAAATGCTGAATATGAAGCAGGCAAAAAAGAATACAAACGTCTCAAAAATGAGATCTACAGGAAAAAAAGGCTAAGCAGGGATGGCTAGAAGACAAATGCAAGGATGTAGAGGCATATATCACTAGGGGTAAGATAGATACTGCCTACTGGAAAATTAAAGAGACCATGAAAAAAAAAGAACCACTTGTATGAATATCAAGAGCTCAGATGGAAAACCAGTTCTAAGCAAAGAAGGGAAAGCAGAAAGGTGGATCGCGCGTCCGGCCTTCCTGATTTAGGTTTTCCGTGATTTCCCTAAATCGCTCCAGGCAAATGCCGGGATGGTTCCTTTGAACGGGCATGGCCGACTTCCTTCCCCGTCCTTCCATACTCTGATGAGACCGATGACCTCGCTGTCTGGTCTCCTCCCCCAAACAACCCAACCCAACCCAGAAAGGTGAAAGGAGTATATAGAGAGTCTATACATGGGCGATGTACTTGAGGGCAATATTATGGAAATGGAAGAGGACGTATGTCAAGATGAAATGGGAAATATGATACTGCGTGAAGAATTTGACAGAGCACTGAAAGATCTAAGTCGAAACAAGGCCCAGGGAGTGGACAACATTCCATTATAACTACTGATAGCCTTGGGAGAGCCAGACCTGACAAAGCTCTACCGTCTGGTGAGCAAGATGTATGAGACAGGCGAAATAACCTCACACTTGAAGAAGAATCTCATAGAAAGCAGGTGTTGACAGGTGTGAATATTACCTATCAGTTTAAAAAGTCACGGCTGCAAAATACTGTCACGGATGCCTTACAGACGAATAGAAGAACTGGTAGAAGCCGACCTAGAGTAAGATCAGTTTGGATTCCATAGAAATGTTGGAACACGTGAGGCAATACTGACCCTACGACTTATCTTAGAAAATAGATTAAGGAAAGGCAAACCTACGTTTCTAACATTGGTAGACTTAGAAAAAGCTTTTGACATTGTTGACTGGAATACTCACTTCCAAATTCTGAAGGTGGTAGAGGTCAAATACAGGGAGCGAAATCTCTTTACAATTTGTACAGATATCAGATGGCAGTTACAAGAGTCGAGGGGCATGAAAGGGGAGCAGTGGTTGGGAAGGGAGTGAGACAGGGTTGTAGCCTATCCCTGATGTTATAGAATCTATATGCTCCAGTCAAAACACGTTTTCAGTTAGAACGCGTTCTTACTAGTTGAAACTAGTTTTTACTGAGCCACTTCGTCAAAACGCGTTTTGCCTAGTTAAAACCAGTTTTAACTGACTTTCGCTTTTGACCAGCAGTAAATTCTACTTGTAACTAAGGCTATCAGTATCAACTAGTTTCAACTAGTAAGAACGCGTTCTAAATAAACTAGACAGAACTAGTTTTCACTAAATTTATTGAGGGGCAAATATTAAAATTAAGAGCAACTACGAGTTGATTGAAATAAAAAACAGCATTTTTGTATTGTTGAACGCAATATTTATTGGAATATTGATCATACATCCAAACACATTCCAGATAGTGAAAACAAGAAGGCGCCGACACGAAAATGGCGAGTGTTGCTGCAAACTAGGTGACAACGGGACATTTCTAATAAATATTCTTCAAGAAACTGTTTTCCTTTAGATCTACCACTAAAACCCTTCCTCATTATATAAAAATTAATAATAAACAATTTTTAATTGTGCAACGGCTTTACTACTGTGAAAACCTTCGAATTGTTAGGTCTTCAGTTATTAGATAATCACTTCCCCCACAACGATTGCACATAAGAGTGTCAAATATGCGCCGCTACAATAAGAGGTGCGGAAAGAATTACACTCGCGGGAGCAGTTCTAGGCGCCAAAACTCCCCCCGCCTTAGCAGCGCTGCAGCGGCCGACAATAGCCCGCTACTGGGCGCTTTTCGCCACAACAAACAACACGGTGTGGCGTTCGCTGTGTTATTCAGTGGTTTGGTATTTAACTAATTTGTAAATTAAAATGATAATCTTATTTTATTACATTGAGTAATTACTAAATAATTTTTCTCCCGGCTAAAGATTTGGTCAAGTTGCTAAAGAACTCCAAGTTAACGTCGTGTTAAAGTGTTGTCTGTAAGTTGTGTAAGTGTCGCTAAATCACAGTTCATACAACACATTCTACACAAGTATGGATTATGATGGAAACAGTTATCTTCAGCAAAATGATCATTAAAACCACCGAATATCAGCCGCGCACAACACTGACGTATGTTACCTGAAACAATATTCTTCGCAACTCGTGCGTAATTAATTTCGGCTCCATACATCAGCTAGAAAAGTTTGTTATAACGATCGTCCTGTGAGCACTGTTTTTAAAGAACCAATCTGATTCGAATTATTTTCATTAAAATGAGTTCGGGACCACCGGTGCACATTTATTTTTACACATTTGTATTACGTTCGGCATTTATGTCTGCAGAATTGCGTAATTTGAATTTGCCGCTGAGATAATTGTTAAGATTGCGGCAGACAATTGATAGAGACTTTCTATTGTTAGAGCAAATAAGTAAATATTTGAAATGCTTATTAAACTCTATAAACTCTACTTTCGCTTTGTGCACTATTTAGACTTCATCAAGCAAACATTTGATTTGTTTCTAAGGAAAACACAGACAAAAACGCGATACAAATCGTTATAATCAATGGCTGCGCTCCTTACAGCGGAAAGAAATAAAAGAGGAATTAAAGTTACAAATAATTATTCACTCATATTTATAATAATAATGAACGCTATTCTCAAGTAATAATTAACAAATAATTACAATTTCTTAACAAACCTCAGTTTGATATGAGTCCGAAACCTACAAAAGCCAACCAACAAAAGGTAAAAACAAAAGAAGACAAACGCAGATCATAAAAGGAATTTACAATTATCATTGTCTTTGTATGATACACATCGATATGTCCAATTGCATCATAGAATATTATATAAATAATTAATATTTATGATCGTTTTCACTGTTTTTCCATACGTCGAAGAGATAATGTTTATAACTGTTAGAGGCACAATTTCCTCTCGTCGCACTGTAGCCAAAAATTTATCTCGTGGATGTTACAATGCCCCTTGGGCTGAGAAAAAAAATTAGTTTATCTATTGTACATTTTTTTATCAGTCCACGTAATACACGTAGATTTGCTACTCTCAAGATGCAAATGTTTAGTTTCAATGTTGTTTTAGACTTGATAAAATTATAGTAGAATCGAGTACTTTAAATGACTTCAGTGACTGTATTATCTCGGAGATTGCTGCGGATACTTCCCGGATTAACTTATCCCACCCCCATTTGGGTTCACTGGACTCGGAAAACCGGGAATAAAACCGTCCAAGGGGCTTCAAGAAAATACAGACACCTACTTTTAACAATCTGGCTTGACATGAATGTAATAAAATATGCTGTAAAATGCAAATTTATGACTTCGTTGTAAGCATCTGAGATAATGAATGTTTCTTCATGGTGGTATATCATAACACTTTCCAAAGTGACTCATTTATCGAATGTCATAAGAATTCGCCGCTGACGTCGTAAGACCGCCCCCGTGTCGAGCCGTTGGAACGCAGACAGGTAGTGGCTGCTGCTGGACCGCCCCCGGCCGAATCGGTGGGGCGTCGGCTGCATCGTGGTTTGGATCTGCTGCTGGCTACTAGTCGCGCTGGAGCAGGTCTTGATTCTCCTTTCCCACGTCCCTCAGTTTAAGATTGGTACATGAAATGTCAAAATATAAGCATCAGTGACAAGATAATTACTATTCTCATCCTGTTGAAATGTTTATTAGTGTCCATTTCACTCGCATTCACACGGATGGAATTAGACTGTTTTTGGAGTATGTTCTGTATTTTGACACTGTTCAACACAATGTAGTGATTCACATGTAAGTTTATCACAATATGCACATTTTGAACACTGCACCGTTAATCATACAAGTGTCCGTAGTGTGCTTCGTTTACTTAAGCGGAATGTAAATATTTTCGCGACGCGCTGCGTAGCCAATGTTGCATTATTGTTTTGCCGCGCGGCTGGCTGTACAGTCTGTCACATTAAATTTGGCACGCGAAGACGCTTCGTATCAAACTACTAAAGGTCATCAGTTCAAGTTAATTGTTAATACAGTCAACAGTACTCAACGTTCATAGCGTTGCTGCTAACTTTGACACTTCAAGAGCGTTCATAAGGTTACGTGATCACAGTTTTTATCACTGTTCATCATTATTCACAATATAAATCACAGTTCTTCACGCGTCCACTAGTTCCTGCGAAACACATTTCACTGTTCTGATTGCTGTCAGTAGTTTTACACAGTACTTAACCCTTTGTTTCCTGACATAAGAAAATTTTTACTTTTTAACATTTTCTTTGCAGAATTTATGCTATTGTGGCCTCAAATGACGGTAGGATTTTTTGTAAAATTTTATTTTATTTTTTGCAACTTTTTTCTCTCCTGGTACTCAGAAGTACCGTCAGACTCCATGGAGAGAATCACAACATGCGCAGAAAAATGCTCCAATTTTTATAACTTGTACTTTATTCCACATAAATATTAAATATTTTTACATTAGAAAATTAACAGAAATATGATATTCCTGAATTTTTTTTTTAAATTTCGCATAAATTTATTCTAGAGCAACTTCACAATACATAGTAACTTGGCTATACATTTTTGACAGTATATACATATCACATATTTAGTGATACCTCATGAAATTGTAGGAAACAGTTCTTTTTCTCATTGCAGCACAAATACACTTTACATGTACTACATTGTGAATGTGGTCTCGACTGAATTTTATTTTTTGCACACATTTCGCATCGTCCTCTTTTACAACTGAACACTACAAAATGGTTTCCTCGGTTGCCAAGACGTACATTCTTCAGAACAGAAAAGTTATGCTTCCTTCTCTTTGGGAGAGTTATTTCATCTTTACCAGAGTTTCTCTTTTTGAGATTTGGCACTTGCTGTTCATTCATTAGCCCTAATGCCACAGCACGCCTGAATTCCAGCAGTGGCAGTGCCCCATGTAGATCACTGAAAATGACGTAAGCATTGACAAAAGCAATTTCTATTGCTCCCCAGAAGAGACGGTGCCACCATTTCTTTGATCACTTGTCAAGACCATAAGTTGAACGTAATCTGTCTGCATGATCCACACCACCCATGTTTTTATTGTAATCACATGCAATAACTGGTCATGGTATAGCCATACTAGTTCCATCTTTCTGTTTTCTTGTCACTACGCTCTGTTCAGTGCCATGGAAGTTTGACGCAAAATACACTACTTTATTTTCCCTCCTTTGAAATACTGTTAGGTCTAAAGATGACTCTCTGTGATTTGATTCCCCACGGTTTAGACATTTTTCTTTAGGTAAATTCCCTGGCAAACCTGTCCTGTTTGTTCTAATTGTTCCACAGGCAAATGTATTTACGGATTTCTGTGTGAGAAAAAGTGGACAGAACAACTAGTGAGAGGTAACGCGTTGCTGCTACAATAAAGTGTTCGCACAACCTGACGGTACTAAAAAGTTCGCCTTATATTTTCCACTTTATCTCATTCATTTGTAACGTAATGCTTCAAACTGTTATAAAAAAAACAAAGAAGGTAAGTACGTACAATGGAAAACTCAACGGAAGTTTCAATAAATTGCTCACAAATTCAGGCAACACCATGAAAACAAGCACATACAATCTTCTGTTTTCACAGCGGCGCGCGAAAAACAATTTCAAGCTCTGACCGCCCAAAAGGACTATGTATTGCACAATAACATCTATGAAACAGTAGAGCAGAGTTACTGTTACGTACCGACAGGCTCTCAGATCACGAAACTGCACCACGAGAAAATAATGAGAGTCAAAACTTACTGGTACTTTTAAGTACCGTCAGGCAACAAAGGGTTAACAGACAATCTATATGCAAATGACACTTTTCAAGTAATGAGGTCTGGTACACTTGCACATAAGTTCATATTACCATGACTGAATAACAAAATTTAAAATTTTACACTGTCACATAAACATGAGACAATATAAAACTTTCAGAATCTGCTACATAATCTTGACCATGAGATCATTACTGAACTGTCCAGATAACAATACATTTCCATTTTTATTACAGATACATATATTTATACATTTATATTTTTTATTTTTTTTATTCGGATTGTCATTTACCATGTTTTTGGGACAGATGTCCATGTTCGGTTTATCTAACCGGAATGTTGCTCATAAGAGCATTTTAAATGACTTCGTAATGAAACCGTGTACGTAAATCAGTACACATTCAGATTTCGCTTCACTAGTGGTGAAAGCAGTTTATTTTATTTTTTGTTTATTTTTTTTTTCTCAGTCACACACCTCACACACCACCAACACTCGCTACGTGTGTGGGACTACAGGACTCAATCTTATGAAAATATTTTTGTTATATCCATTCTTACACACGAACAGCTATATTATTTAATCATTTCTATCCTACATATAGAAAGGTAAAATTCCTCACATTTAATGCAACAACACTCAAGTGGACTTTTATCAAGTTATTGATCCCTTATAGAGTAAAAATACATTTCTTATGGAGGTTCTCTACTCATTGTTCAAATAATTCAAGAACATTACAGTGTAATACTTGACACAAAAGCTTATAAACTAATACATACGTAATATTATCACATTATTATTGCTAATTAGTTTACCATAAACATTATATTTACAGTTATGGGGTAGTCCACTTGCACTTCTGATTGGTCCATTTTATATTCACTTCGTTTTTCTTCGTCTTGGGGACCGAGTAAGATGCTCTGCAATAGGTCTTGTGCGGATTTGCTTTCATATTATACTGGTAATCTTTTATTATTCCAGGGCGTTCATTGAATACTTCGAGGTATCCGGATAATAATTCTGTTAATTGTCTAGCCTCTGAAGCATTAATGCAAGTTGCCTCCTGTACTTTCTCTTCTATTGTTGTGACGATGTCACTCATGTTGCTGTGTGCATCATTATTTCGCTTTTTGTGACACACCTGCGGGTGCTTATGATGCAACACTAACAACTTCTGTTTGCTGACAGAAAGATCCATTTTTCTCATCAGCGGGAGGTTCGCACCGAACTCCCGATTCAGCATTAATGTTATGGGTCGCTGTTGGTACTTAAGTGCACATGTCCCACGGGCGAGATCAATTACAGCTTCCTTTACCCGAAGGAACTCAAGACCCAGTAGCACCGGTACTGACAAGTTATCCATTAGTAGGAACGTGCATAATAAGCGATCATTTCCCAAGAAAACTTCCACCTGTATCTGGTATTTTATACTCTGTGCATTTTTCCCCAATGCCCCTATAACCTTACAATTTGCAACCGGCAAAATCGGCAGTCTCATTATCTCCGATACCTTCTTGAAACACTGCGTGTTCATAACTGATACATTGTCAAGCAGAATAGTAGTTGTTACACCATTTACAGCCCCGGTTATACTTGCTTGGATATTTTCCCTTTGTGGCTTATCAGAGACAGCAGGTTCCTGATATAGCTCATTTCCGATCCTGTTGCCATCCTGATACCGTACCATGTGTATTTTTTGTTCCGTCGACCTATTGCCTTCATTGCTGGCCTCGGTCACCTTGCGAAGGCCTACAGGGACCGAAATTAGTTTGTTGGCTTCTGAGTGTTTTATTTTGCTTCCGAAGGTACCTCCACTATTCTAACATTTTGTGAGTTTTCAGTCGGAGGAGGTCTGCTTGGATCGCATCACGGTGGATATTGATTGCTTGGTATAGGTATAGCCTCTACATAATTTATTGGCTGACCTGAATTGATAGAATTTTGCTGCGGCTGCCAATGACTTGGCCCTGGTTGCCGCCAATATTCACTGTCACCCCGCATATTTTTAGGCTTGTCATTATATGGACTGTCTGACTTGTTGTCATTTCGTCTCTTTCGGGTGCTATTGTTATTGTTTGGGTTTTCATTGTGGTACTGCCTCTGATTACCATTTGGTTGTTGGTGTTCTTCGGCCTTTTGATAATTACTGTTATTATTATTATTAGGATAACCAAAATATTGGTTGTATGGATTCCTACTACTATTATTATTATTGTATTTTCCGTTACTATAAGCTTTATTTTTCTTTTTCTTTGGACTACCTTCGCCCCTATTTCCATTATTTCAATTCCATGAATTTTTTCTATTAGGACTATTATTATTGCTGATCACGTCAGAATTTTTTTTTTGGCGTCTTCTTGCACTAGATCCAGAGAATCAATTACAGACAGAAATTCTTTCAGATCGGTGTCTGTAACATTAAATAATTTTTCTCTAATATGTATGGGTAATCTAGCTTTTAACACTCGCAATAAGTCTCTGGTGGTTACTGACTCATCCCAGTACCGGGTCATGTTAATATATTTCTCAAAGTACTTTCTTAAGGAACCTGACTCCGGATTGTACATTTCTACATTGTAAACAATTTTGCGGAGTCGCTCTTGAGTAGACGCTGACCAGAATTGATCAAGGAACGCCTTCTCAAAGTCGTGGAAAGTCTTGGAAGTTTCTGCTGCATTTAATGCCCAGAGCGACGCATCACCAGAAATATGTGAAACCACAAACTGTATTTTCTGTTCTTCCGACCATGATTTTGGAAGAACACTTTTGAAGTTTCGAATGAAAACTACTGGATGTATGTTTTTCTTGCTTTCTCCGTTAAATATTTGAAGCTATCTACCCTTAATCAGGCTTTCTTCATGCATCAAAGTAGTTAAGTGCATGGAATTGCTGTCATTCGCAGGTGGTGTGGTTACTTTAGTACAAGTACAGTCTATTCCAATATTATTGTTCCTTGGTGTCACATATTTCTCTGGTAATATAGGTTGATTACCAAAATTTGGTCTTCCTTGTGGTGCATTAAAATTCGCCGTTAGATTATCTGGGATCTTTTGCCTGTCAGTACCAGTGTTGTCATTACTGCATACTGTCAGATTTTCAAAGTTTTGATTTTCAGAGCTCAGCACGCTGGCTACTTCTGTTCGGACTTGCTTTCGGATTTCCGAGGGATGTCCTCCTGCATTGTTTCCACAGCGGTAGCCAAGGCTTTGAATTGGTTCTCTAGTCTATCTACTTCAGTTTGAAGACTATTGACCTGAACTGGAATGTTTGTTAACGGTTCAATAGTGGTTTTTACTGCATCGATCTCCTGCTTAAAATGGGTAGTAATAGCATTATCACGATCGACCAACACTTGATTTATCCTACGGACAATTTCTTTATCTCTTTCCAGAAAAATATTGTTTATATTTTCCATAAATTTCTTTTCCTTTTCTTGGCCCCTGAGCTCCTGTTGCTGTTTTTCTATAAGCTTTTCCTGTCTTCGTTTTTCCTTTTCCTGCTGACGTCTTTCACGCTCCTGCTCTTTAATAGTAAACTTTTCAAAAAATGCTGTTAGCATATCCTGTATTGACATAGCTTGAGCATTGCTAACTTCTGCCCCTTGCCCAGAACAAATATTGTCATT
The DNA here is from genome assembly GCF_021461385.2 of Schistocerca piceifrons. Lineage (NCBI taxonomy): Eukaryota > Metazoa > Arthropoda > Insecta > Orthoptera > Acrididae > Schistocerca > Schistocerca piceifrons. The sequence goes on from NC_060149.1 coordinate 397,337,379, forward strand.
AATTCCTAACTGGTTGAATGCAGGAGTATCAGTTTGTTTTGGCAGCTCCTCAGTTTTACTATCACTCGGGACATCAGTTACTAAATTACCATTCATAATTAGATTTTCTAACAATTCGACAGAAATATGGGTAGATTGTTCTACCTGAGACTCTGATGTTATCTCTGCATCAGTTTGCTCATTTGGGCGGTTTTTTTTTGTTTAACCATTCTATCACAATATAGCACAACAAATATATAAATCACTGACAAGCACCAACTGACACAAAATAATCTTATAACTAACACATATACACAAATAACACTTAAACATATTATTCTCGCAGCCTGAATATTCAATTATTACTACTTATGGCTGGAGGTACTGATTTTAATTTAAAATTACACACGCAGCGAATGTTGTTTGTGTGCTGCTATATAATTTCTGAACATGAACATCTGTTCCTACCTGTATTGATTGAGAGTGGTGGACTACACTGCTTATATGAAGTTGCTGTCGTACCGGCGCAGATACAGATTCGTACAGCCGTTCGGTAGGAAGATGTCAATGCTCATGACACAAGTAAATAAACAATGATTAATAGTTTATTTTGGTACCCCGTACCTGTAATAGATCACAATTTCAATTATTAAAATGAATATATGTGCATTGGTTGCCCCACGTTGGGCGCAGGGTGTGGCGTTCGCTGTGTTATTCAGTGGTTTGGTATTTAACTAATTTGTAAATGAAAATGTTAATCTTATTTTATTACATTGAGTAATTTCTAAATAATTTTTCTCCCGGCTAAAGAATTGGTCAAGTTGCTAAAGAACTCCAACTTAACGTCGTGATAAAGTGTTGTCTGTAAGTTGTGTAAGTGTCACTAAATCACAGTTCATACAACAAATTCTATACAACTATGGATTATGATGGAAACAGTTATCTTCAGCAAAATGATCATTAAAACCACCGAATATCAGCCGCGCACAACACTGACGTATGCTACTTGAAACAATATTCTTCGCAACTCGCGCGTAATTAATTTCGGCTCCATACATCAGCTAGAAAAGTTTGTTATAACGATCGTGCTGTGAGCACTGTTTTTAAAGAACCAATCTGATTCGAATTATTTTCATTAAAATGAGTTCGGGACCACCGGTGCACATTTATTTTTACACATTTGTATTACGTTCGGCATTTATGTCTGCAGAATTGCGTAATTTGAATTTGCCGCTGAGATAATTGTTAAGATTGCGGCAGACAATTGATAGAGACTTTCTATTGTCAGAGCAAATAAGTAAATATTTGAAATGCTTATTAAACTCTATAAACTCTACTTCCGTATTGTGCACTATTTAGACTTCATCAAGCAAACATTTGATTTGTTTCTAAGGAAAACACAGACAAAAACGCGATACAAATCGTTATAATCAATGGCTGCGCTCCTTACAGCGGAAAGAAATAAAAGAGGAATTAAAGTTACAAATAATTATTCACTCATATTTATAATAATAATGAACTCTATTCTCAAGTAATAATTAACAAATAATTACAATTTCTTAACAAACCTCAGTTTGATATGAGTCCGAAACCTACAAAAGCCAACCAACAAAAGGTAAAAACAAAAGAAGACAAACGCAGATCATAAAAGGAATTTACAATTATCATTGTCTTTGTATGATACACATCGATATGTCCAATTGCATCATAGAATATTATATAAATAATTAATATTTATGATCGTTTTCACTGTTTTTCCATACATCGAATAGATAATGTTTATAGCTGTTAGAGGCACAATTTCCTCTCGTCGCACTGTAGCCAAAAATTTATCTCGTGGATGTTACAACGGTCGAGGGGTTAAGCACGTGCAGATCAGCTTGTACGTATTTATCATGGCAGATCTAAATCAAGAAAGCGATGGAAAGAAGAATTTGTGAGAAGAATGTTACAGATTGAAGAACACGACATAAGAGAAAACCACTACAATGTTATGACAAAAGAATATTACGATAAATTAGTGGACGAAATTGAAGAAGCACAATCATGTGAGAAAAAGACACAGAACGAGTACAGAAGATTAAATCGATTCAAGGTTATTAATATTTGTGGCACCAGGAAGTTAGTGACAAGAAAAGAGCCTGTGAAGTACTAGTTATGTGTCGAAGAAATTTTGGGCATTATTGTAGCAGCTCATGAGGCCGTTGGTTACGGGTGTCGAGACAGATTAAAGGTTGAAACTTCAAGAAAATATGCAAACATAACAGTGGAGATGAGAAACATTTATCTGTCTGTGTGTGAAACTTGTCAGCGCAAAAGGAGCATTAAGAAAAGGGGGCATGTTTCGAAACCTTTACTTCATTCAGAAATGAACAGTCGTTGCCAAGTTGATCTGATCGACATGGAAACTCAAGAAGGTCGTGGATGTAAGTATATAGTGGTGTATCAGGACCACTTGACAAAATTTGTTTTGTTACGTGCACTGCAAAGCAAGAGGGCAGAGGAAGTGGCACATCATTTAGCAGATATATTTTTGACATTTGGTGCTCCCTGTATTTTACACTCTGACAATGGCAGAGAATTTGTTAATTCTGTCATAAACGAGGTGGTTGTATTTTGGCCTGAATGTACACTGGTTCACGGAAAACCGAGGCACAGCCAAAGCCAAGGTTCTGCTGAACGCGCCAACCAAGACATCGAAAAAATATTGGCTTCATGGATGCAAGACATTACCACCAACTGGTCAAACGGTCTTCGCTTTGTACAGTTTATGAAAAATCGGGCATATCATTCTGGAATCAAGCCAATTACAAAGCTATGTTTGGCACAGAACCACAAGTAGGGCTTATGACTTCGACTTTGTCTCTAGATGTTATTAAGGAGATACAAGATGAAGATGATCTTAAAGAGGCTTTAAATAAAATTAATGTGGTAGACGCAGTAAATGAGACACCTGATGGACTGGAACTATCACACGACTCAGAGGAGACAGAGATTATGGCTAGTAGCAATGGACAGATTACAGCCGCAGCCAGACAAGAAGATGCAGAAGCTTTGCCCAGTACAAGTATACAGTCTCCAACAACAGCAGCAGCCAATCAAGAGGATCCAGAACCTGTAGCTAGTACGAGTGCAGAGCCTCAAATAACTCCAGCTTGTCAAGAAGATCCAGAAGCTGAAGCTATTATGAAACGACAATCTCAAATACGAACAGCTAGAGAAAACGCTCATGAAAACCTGACGAAACAGGTCAAAAGAATGAAGATGGCTTCAGATTCAATACACGCCACAGTAGAAAACAGTGACAATATGATTATACCAATTCCTGCTATCGACAGAGCAAAAGCGGATCTCCCCAATATTATTGGGGTTTTTCTTCAGAAAGATGAACAGGGGTTGCACAAGATAGGAACGAAATATGGGATACTCGACAAATTGTATTGCAGGTATGTATTTTTGAATTGATTTCAATAATTAATGACAAATGTCAGACATATTCATTACTTCATTGATTTAATGCTCTGAAAATGTTGTTAACTATTCAAGTAATTAATTAATATTTTAAGTTTTAATACCTACATAGTAATATATTTTATATTATGTATTAAGTACCTAATCGCTTTTCAAACAAGCTAATTAAAAGTTCTCTTCCAGATGCGAATTCGACGTGTCCAAAGAGGAATTATTGTTGCTGGAAGACGTGCCAGAGACAAAGGTATCATTAAGAACTGCTGCCAAGATGGCAGCCTTAGGACCAGGACAAGGATTTGTTCGCTGTGTGTGTAAGAAGGCTTGTATTTCAAAAAGGAGCTTCTGTAGGAAAATAAGGAAACCTTTGTAACTCAAAATATCACGACAGTTTGCCTTGCAATAACAAATAATCAAAATTTAATTGTTAAATTTTTTGGTACGTTTCTTTTTTATTAAGACTGAATCAACTTTTGTCAAATGTAAGATTAGTTAATATACTTTTACTGTATGATTATTTTGTGTCCAGTTTCGTAGCTAATACTGTTAATATGGCTCCGTAATGTTCCTTAAAATGTTTCTTCAGTGTATGGTTATTTTTGTAATGCTGCAATTAATATTAATGGCATAGATGTATGATCAACATTCTCAATAAATATTGCATTGCACAGTACAATAATGCTGCTTTTTATTTCAATCAACATGTAGTTGTTCTTAATTTTAATATTTGCCCCTAAATAAATTTAGTGAAAACTATAATACTGATAGCCTTAGTTACAACTAGAATTTACTGCTGGTCAAAAGCGAAAGTCAGTTAAAACTAGTTTTAACTAGGCAAAACGCGTTTTGACGAAATGGCCCAGTATAAACCAGTTTTAACTAGTAAGAACGCGTTCTAACTAAAAACGGGTTATGACTGTGACATATACATTAAGTAAGAAGTAAAGGAAACAAAAGAAAAATTTGGAGTAGGAATTAAAATCCATGGAGAAGAAATAAACACTTTGAGGTTTACCGATGTTATTGTCATTCTGTCAGAGATAGCAGAGGACCTGGAAGAGCAGTTGAATGGAATGGACAGTACCTTGAAAGGAGTCTATAAGATGAACATCAACAAAAGCAAAACAAGGATAATGGAATGTAGTCTAACTAAACCAAGTGATGCTAAGGGAATTAGATTAGGAAATGAGACACTTAAAGAAGTATATGAGTTTTCCTATTTGGGGAGCTAAATAACTGATGATGGTCGAAGTAGGGAGTATATAAAATGTAGACTGGCAATGCCAAGAAAAGCGTATAGTATAAACTTAAGTGTCAGGAAGTCTTTTCTCAAAGTATTTGTATAGAAGGTAGCCATGTGTGGAAGTGAAACATGGACGATAAATAGTTTAGACAAAAAGAGAATAGAAGCTTTCGAAATGTGGTCCTACAGAAGAATGTTGAAGATTAGATGGGTAGATAATATAACTAATGAGGAGGTTCTGAACAGAATTCGGGAGAAGAGGAATTTGTGGCACAATTTATCTAGAAGAAGGAATCGGTTGGTAGGACATGTTCTGATGCATCAAGGAAACACCAATTTAGTACTGGAGGGCAGCATGGAGGGTGAAAGTCGTAGAGGGAAATCAAGAGATGAATACACTAAGCAGATTCAGAAGAATGCAGGGTGCAGTAGTTACTTGAAAATGAAGAAGCTTGCACAGGATAGAGTAGCATGGAGAGCTGCATCAAACCAGTCTCTGGGCTGAAGACCACAACAACATCACAATGTTATCCCAAATGACCAAAGTCTTGGCATTGAACGCACTGCCTCACTACTAGACAGTCTTTAACTGAAACCGAACGAAAACCAAGAAATAATTTTTGTCGTATCATTAGAGCTGTTCTAACCTCAGGGAACACTTCAATAGCTTGATGGACCACTTTTCTTCCCCTTGGTGTTATCCTGAATCGCATTGTAAAACCCATTTCGAAGCTTTCCTTAGTCAGTTCACGTTCAACGTTTTACATTTATATTGTGTCTTCGCATCAGTGTCCTCTTAAATGTCATACAGTACCATTAAAGGTCTATTTTTCTTAGGCTGTTCACAAATCAGTGCCTCTTGCACCTTTTTGTTGTTCATTATCTTTTCCTTGTCACTTTGTGCAGCAGTTTCCACGACGACTACATTATTGGTTTGCTTGATCTTCCTTATACAAATTTTGTCTTTGGTGAGGTTTATTAAGACTAGAAGTACCGGGCTTTGGCGTACCCCTAGTACTACCAAGTGGGTCATTTTTGACCTACACTAGGAAACCACCGTTTATTTGGGAGCTGTTTTGAGTGTCACCATGTTGACAATACGTTCAGGCAGATTCTAAAGTGTAGCCAAAGGATAACAGGACAATTTGGTCTCTAAAATGAATAGTACTCTGTCAAAAATAAATTTTAAGAAATAAACTTTTCTTTTTGTATTTTAAATTTTACAGAAGAAATTCCACAGTGTCTCATCAATCATGGTTAAAACAAGTAAGTAAAACAATAGTACAACGCTTTGCTTTATTAAAAGATTGAAACAGAGTCAAAGCATACTGTTTACGTGCGTAATAATAGTGTGTTTACTCTTACAGACCAATAACCTAAGTACCAAGTATTTGTGAAAGATTCTAAAACAGAGACGGTGACTAAAATGCTCTGCGTGTCTTTTTGCATATTGCAATCAAGGAACTAAAACACAAAAACAAACAGCTTGAGTCTATAATTACAAATATTTGGAAATATTTAGGAACAAAGTGTTCACAGAATTTTCGAAGCTGGGATGAGCTTACAGTTCCGACATTCGACTAGAGTTTTTGTTGGCAGCTTATGCACACATACTTGCACTTGACGCATATGTTTGATGTTTTATTCCCCTACTGTTGTTTGCAGGAAACCTGAATTTGACAACGCCTTCTATTTCCATACTGGCCAGCGCCGGTATCGGGTGCCTGCAAGGGAAATTGGTTCCTCCTTGCCGTTTGTAGGGAGCAGCAAGCTCATCTGCTACTCTGAACATAAAGTCTCAGCCTGAAATCTTCTTAGAGGTAAGTAACTTAAAAATTGTTTGAGCATTGATTATGGTAAGCTGAAGAATACTGTAAAAATCATGTACAGGTCATCGTTTGGTGCCAGTTCGGACACTGTAGTGTTAAGCCATTTGGTAAACTATATCGACTTCACCCTTAGTTTCATTATAAAACTTCACAGTTTCTGGAAGTTTCTTCTCAGAATTCTCATTCACCTGACATCCAGCGTGTATGTTACTCGGAGTAAGGACATTTTTTTTTTATTTTTCTCTTGGTATACTGTGAGAGGATTGTTGCCTGACTTATACTAGTGTGTTGCATATAATGCGTCGTCTCAACTTCGCACCGCAGGAGGGACCCTTGGAATAATCTCCGAAGAGCGCCAACTGAACATGTTCCTTTTTGTTTCAGCTCATCCGCCAGTTTCACGGAGGTGAAGCTGTCAGTTGTGATGTTATGAGCGCAGCTAAATGGCTGTTCCAGCTCCATAACGACATAGTGACCAAGGACATTTCTTGGATCACAAGTTTCATGTTTGCTATGGTAAGGAAATCCATTGAGAATGTAGCGATTGTCAGCATCACGCAGAAGTCAGTATTTTATCCCATACTTATCAGGTTTAGTCGGCATATACTGCATGAATGGGCACCTGCACTTGCAAAGATACAGTTACTTGTCGTCAGTCATGTTCTCGTCTGGCTTGTACTAGCCATGCAGTTGTCAATAAATAGATTTTAAATTTCTGAAGGCGGGCAAAATTTATTAGTTTGCTTACGTTGTCTTCTTGATGACATAAATTCAAACCTAAGATGACTGCATATTTCTGCAAATCTGTTCCTCGACATTGTGCTTTGAAAGAAAGGAGGTCCCCACTTCTTGCTTCATAATTCTTTGTATGAAATACCTTAAGCGCCATACGGTCCACAAGCGCAGAGTAATCCAAACTCGAAAGCAATATCACTTATCATCTAATGTAAAAGCACAAGTCGAACTGCATCATGGTCGGTCTTTTGCCGTCTTTCCCTAATTCTCACCATAGACAAAGGGTTTTGACATACGATGCAATTTGCTTCTGACAATGGCGATGATCCAGGTGTTTTGGACGAGTCACGAGACGGTGACGGCAGGGCGGTCGGTGTAGTTGACGGAGCAGCGAGAGGTGGACATGGTCTCGGTACATGGGGTGCTGCTACTCGTGATGCAGCAGCTCATCGTGGACGAGGAAGAGGAAGCGAACTGTGCCATCCATTCCCTGGCGAGAAAGTGGAGATTTCAAATGGCACCAAGTGGATACGGATTGAGCCAGGCGACACAGCAGATAGGTGCAGCGTCCAGAATGTGTTGTTGGAGATACCCGGGCTGACGGACACGCCAAATGACATTTTGTAGGCGTTTCGTCACTCTCTGAGTTGCGGCTATATGTCAGCAACCCGATCCTGAAACTGATAAAAAAGTACACTGAAAAAAAGGCTCACAGCACAGTTGGTAATACTGAGTGGCCTCTAAACCTGGAAGAACTAAATGCTTTCAAAAAATTTATTTATCAGTGACTTACTGACTCCATCGGGTAGCTTACCGATAACTTCTCTGCTCCGCTGGCCTCGTCCTTGTTGAAGGCCCTGTCCTGCATTGCACACACTTTTGACTCGTCGTTGGGAGGTACGTCCACGCCCCCAGGTAGAATCCACAAATCCGACATTTAAAGGACAGAAGAGAGAAAGCCATTTAGTGGACTGCGTGCTCATTGGCTCAAAAATTTAGGTAGAATGGTTCATGATTACGATGTGTAAGAGGTACGTCATCGTCAGGTGGGTCAGATACTGCTTGCTGTTCATTTGATGCGTCTGAATCCCTTGAGTCAGTAGTTTCCACTGGAACAAAATCATCGTCTTCCTCCACATTTGTGTCACAACCGGATTCATCACTCGACTGCGTCCGTGGAACGTTCTCCAGATAGAGAATCTCGGCCTCTTTAAGGCCACGTCCTCTTGCCATAGTAGCTTCAATGATGCGAACTCTCGAAAATAAACTGCAAGCTCACATCGCTGGTGTAGGGATTGCCTCAGGCCACTCGGCTCGACTATGGACAAAGGTACACAGACAGGAAACTTCCATAAGGGCGACGAGCCTGACATCTGCTGTAGTGTAAGAGAAATATTAGCAAGCCCCAGGAAACGGTACAAGAGGGGAGGAGGGCCGCCCCACTGTTTGATATGTTACTCTGTGGCTTCCCAGTGTCACTCCGTAGGTCTGCAAGCCGCCAGTTCCTAGAAAACGGAAAGCCGCGCTGATATAAAGTATTGCCCGACTTCCGAATTCTTTGTATTTTACGTTCTTTTTGGCCAAAGTACCGTCATATACTCCAACATCTCGTGAATAACGTCGGGGCACGCCCAGAAACTACACTCCTGGAAATGGAAAAAAGAACACATTGACACCGGTGTGTCAGACCCACCATACTTGCTCCGGACACTGCGAGAGGGCTGTACAAGCAATGATCACACGCACGGCACAGCGGACACACCAGGAACCGCGGTGTTGGCCGTCGAATGGCGCTAGCTGCGCAGCATTTGTGCACCGCCGCCGTTAGTGTCAGCCAGTTTGCCGTGGCATACGGAGCTCCATCGCAGTCTTTAACACTGGTAGCATGCCGCGACAGCGTGGACGTGAACCGTATGTGCAGTTGACGGACTTTGAGCGAGGGCGTATAGTGGGCATGCGGGAGGCCGGGTGGACGTACCGCCGAATTGCTCAACACGTGGGGCGTGAGGTCTCCACAGTACATCGATGTTGTCGCCAGTGGTCGGCGGAAGGTGCACGTGCCCGTCGACCTGGGACCGGACCGCAGCGACGCACGGATGCACGCCAAGACCGTAGGATCCTACGCAGTGCCGTAGGGGACCGCACCGCCACTTCCCAGCAAATTACGGACACTGTTGCTCCTGGGGTATCGGCGAGGACCATTCGCAACCGTCTCCATGAAGCTGGGCTACGGTCCCGCACACCGTTAGGCCGTCTTCCGCTCACGCCCCAACATCGTGCAGCCCGCCTCCAGTGGTGTCGCGACAGGCGTGAATGGAGGGACGAATGGAGACGTGTCGTCTTCAGCGATGAGAGTCGCTTCTGCCTTGGTGCCAATGATGGTCGTATGCGTGTTTGGCGCCGTGCAGGTGAGCGCCACAATCAGGACTGCATACGACCGAGGCACACAGGGCCAACACCCGGCATCATGGTGTGGGGAGCGATCTCCTACACTGGCCGTACACCACTGGTGATCGTCGAGGGGACACTGAATAGTGCACGGTACATCCAAACCGTCATCGAACCCATCATTCTACCATTCCTAGACCGGCAAGGGAACTTGCTGTTCCAACAGGACAATGCACGTCCGCATGTATCCCGTGCCACCCAACGTGCTCTAGAAGGTGTAAGTCAACTACCCTGGCCAGCAAGATCTCCGGATCTGTCCCCCATTGAGCATGTTTGGGACTGGATGAAGCGTCGTCTCACGCGGTCTGCACGTCCAGCACGAACGCTGGTCCAACTGAGGCGCCATGTGGAAATGGCATGGCAAGCCGTTCCACAGGACTACACCCAGCATCTCTACGATCGTCTCCATGGGAGAATAGCAGCCTGCATTGCTGCGAAAGGTGGATATACACTGTACTAGTGCCGACATTGTGCATGCTCTGTTGCCTGTGTCTATGTGCCTGTGGTTCTGTCAGTGTGATCATGTGATGTATCTGACCCCAGGAATGTGTCAATAAAGTTTCCCCTTCCTGGGACAATGAATTCACGGTGTTCTTATTTCAATTTCCAGGAGTGTATTTAGTATTTGAAAACGGGCGTTACTGATATCAAATTGCGTTAAAATGCGTATTGGTCAAAAATGACCTATAATCTGGGATAACAGGTAAATAGGTAAATTTTTCATACTTCTACGTGGCCTAGGGGGATTAAATTTTGCTGAGTTGTACAGCTCCATAAATGATGAAAAATCACGGTCACGGGAACGTTTGGTCCTGCGATGATCATGGAGGGACGTAGGGCCCTGGGAAAACACTCGTGGGTAAAAAAGACCCACGTGGTACTTTTGGTGTTAAGATCGTGTTTTTGTTGCACTACCTTTACCTCTTCAGTTTATGTACAAAGTATTTTATTGCACTGTTTGCGCTGCCGCGATTTTTGCTGCAGCAGCTGTTTCGGTTACATCTCTACTAGGTGACGTCGTCAGCATCGCATATGTTTTCGCTAGTTATTGTGAATTTTCTCTTTATTTTTCTTTTTGTATGCTCTATCGCTCATTGCGGTATTTTCTCCTGTAACGCCACTTTAATTCGATTGCTCCTGTTTGTGTCATCTTTTGTGCAGACAATTAATTTTCAATGAATGTCATCAAGTCTTCATACCGCTGTTGTATATTCACTGCTTCAGTAATTGTTGCCGTTTTCCCTTCGGCATTATCATTTAAATTAGCTGTGTCAGTCGCCGCCGTTCCTTTCCAGGTAGCCATCCTGACTACATTTGTTTGCCCATTTGATATCCAACACGAGGCCGCGCACGGTCTCTCTATGTTACGCTGCGTCGCTTTCCGCTGAGTCGGCAGACGCAGCGTCGTGCTGCGGGGTCTGGGTGTCGGGTGCGGCTCACCTCGCAACGATCGCGGCTGGTCGGGACTGCAGAGCAGCTGGCAGCGGCAGCGGGCGCCTGTCGCAGTGCTGTGGTCCGCCTGCCTTTCCTCATCCGTCGCGCACTCTGCACTAACGGTGAGCGAAGATCCTTCCCACTTACAACTTTAAGTCACTCCCCCTGCCCTGTTTACACTTAATGTCTCTTCGAGAAAATGCGCACATGAATAACTGACACTTCCACTACTTGTGAGTACAGAAACAACTTACCAAAAGCGGCACTTCCCACACGAAAATACCTTTTAACCACAGAGCCGACGCAAGATACAACCGATCCGGCAGCCATCTTGCCATTTGTTCGTATAGTCAATAACTGGACGGAAGGAGCTACATTCCTGCTGTGTTAAGACTGGTGATTGGTTGTCAAGAGAACGGCACATCACTGTTTGCCAGCCACTATGATTGATGAACTCTTGCTTGTAGCTCAAGCAGGACAGTATGAGGCACCCACATCAGTCTTCGAAACTCAGGTCAACTCAATGTCCGGCCATGCTATAGCCATTGTTGCTGCCAGAGGTGTTAGCTCTGTGCGTACTAAATTCAAATCCTTTGTACTCTCAAATGACCTACAAATTTAATTATGAATTCTTCCTGCTAAACTGTATACGTACAGTAGGTGTTTTTTCAGTACTTACTATCCTTGGTATTGCCAGCAGTGTGGCAGTCATGTTGTATGTTGATGATCTTTCATTTGTAACAGTATTGGCCTAGGCAAAGGGGCTCAACACTGTAAATCACAACATTGCACCAGAGCATCCATAGGTACTGCTGCTTGCATGTTGGTCAGTGCCTGGGTAGTTACCGAAAACAGGGACACTTGGGCATGCGACTTTCGTGAGATTTTCAGCAGCAAATTACAACAAACATGCTTTATCACCTATAAAAACTGGCCATCCGGCGAGGCAGCTCACGGAATTGGCGAGTCATCGAGATGGTGTCCGTTAGTGTTGGCTTCCGGTGTCAGGCCACTCTGTTTCCCCGTCGTCTTTACAGGACCACCTCCCAGTGGGTCCAGCCATTCAGTGTTGTGCCGAGAGTCGGACTGAGGATCACCTAGCCATTGACGTGCCTTCCAGCACAGGTCGCTGCCAACTAGACATCTCATGCATTACTCGGTAGGAAGCGTCACACGCTGCGTCAGCCATGACGTACCTGGCTGCCAGCCATTCTGACTACGCAAAGTCGCGCCATGCCTGGGTCGCGCTGAGTGTAGCAGCTGTCGGGAGAGCTTCTACAACAGTTTGATGCTTGTTCCGTGGGTAGAAACCCACCCTCCAGCGCCGCCAGATGTGGGCTTGAGCTTTTCTTAAAAGAATTATACTACTTTCAAAGGGCTTCTGACTCATCCTGAACTAACATTCTTCACCAGAACACATCCCTCATAATAAAACTGGCGTACTGCTCACCATTACAGCTGGTGTCAGAAGCTGAATTGACAGAAGTATTACAGTCGTCGGCACTACAAGGAAGTAGCAGCATGTGAATTCTGTAACCGCTCACGGGGACCTTCTATCTCTTGTTCCTGCGTTTGTTTTCTCCCCACTGTTCTATTACATTCTACCAGATATAGATTCAGTTGTGGTACCTGAGAATGGCCTAAGGATTGAGCCAATGAAACCGGTTGCATGTACGCACTGCAACCTACCAGGTCATGTTGCTCCATGCACTTAATCACATGATGTGGTATGTTGGGTATGATGGCAAAGAGGACGTTACGTCAGGCAGTGAAGGATAAATGATTAGTTGAGTTATGGAAGGTATGGACATAAGGGAAGGTTAGACGAAAATAGATAGTGGGTGACTGAAGGCATATTTGCTTGTCAATAATGTTGTTATGTCACTTATGAATTTAGGAGTCCTCCAGGGATCTTCGGTAGTAGAAATGTGGTTTGGCCTCCACAGAGTGCCAGAGTAGTGTGCACAGCTTTTCTCTTCCTTTCTGTTTCTGTCCTGCACTCCTTCTGTTGATTCTATTCAGAGGCGAAGTTATTGTAAATCGTGTTACAGCGCTGACGAAGTAAAACGTAGATCAATGTCGTAAAGATTATCTTATGAATTGGGATTTCTGTCTTTTCATCATGCGACATTAACTTAAACAGCGTAACAAGGCGCTGAAATACAAAGGTGCGAGATAGCCCATTGGTCGTGACGTCATCGTTATAATGCTTCTTGTCGCTGGTAGTTGAGTCAGCATGATAGACAGAGGAGGAGGGAGGGAGGAGGAGATTAGTGTTTAACGTCCCGTCGACAACGAGGTCATTGGTGACGGAGCACAAGGTTGGATTAGGGAAGGATGGTGAAGAAAAGCGGCGGTGCCCTTTCAAAGGAACCATACAGGCATTTGTCTTAAGCTATTTATGGTAATCAAGGAAAAGCTGGACCAGGATGGCCGGACGTGGGTTTGAAACGTCGTCCTCCCGAATGTGAGTCCAGTGTGCTAACCACTGCGCTACCCTGCTCCATATGTTAGAGACAGAATCTGTCTAAGATAACTGGTAGAACCACCGTAAGGCACAATAGGAAAACATTTTGGGTGTTAAGGAAATATCGCGAAGAGACGGTATTAGGAAGTCATGGTGGCTATACTTAAACTTTCTCTACTTGGGCTAGTGCAGACGGAAAACTGTTTACCGTGTGGGTGCCAGACATACGGTTGAAGCACAGGCACCACTGTGCATTACAGTTGCAGACAGAAAAGATAGGTCTGGACAAGGTAAGCAGGGCTTTACTCGTGAAGCTATTTTATCGGAACAACAGCAACAGTGTTGCGGTTCTTCGTGAGTGTCGACGCGTTAAAGGAATGCGGAGAGGTCGTTTTTCTGCACTGTGGTTCAAGATCATGACTCGGAAGTTCGAATTAACTAGTGATTTTGGAATTGCTCTTGGGAGAGGCAGAGAGCCAATTGCGCCACAAATTGTTGAAGACGTTACTGTTTCCATGGCCGAGATTGCTGGACGCAATGTGCGATCTTCAAGCAGTGCACGAGCTGCGTCACGATAGCTGAACATTCGATGGACCACCGTTCGAAAAATGCAACGACCAGTTGTGAAATAACATCTCCAGTGCAGTTTCACGCTGTCGTGGATACAGAGGGTCGTCACACTAAGCAACATTTGTAGCCTCGAACGTAAATTTGTTAGGCAGTTAACAAATGTTACCATCTCATGTGGAAATTAAAATGTGTTTCTTTCAGTGGTTTATTCGTTGCTTCTCTTCCTAATGTCTTAATAAATGTTTCCACAAAGCTTAATTGTTCTACGATCACTCGTTTTTCGTGGTGGCCCCATCAATTAACGAAAGTTTAATTACAAGTATGATCGCTCCATATTATAGAGTTGAATTAAGGGACATAAGCTGTAACTGATGGAGCGGCTGGGGGTAGATAAATAAATATGTCAGCAGTATGGCAGAGCTCATGAAGCACACGATACGCTAGACTGGTCTCTCAGGGATGACAGGTGAAATTTACGGTTTAAGCGATAGTTCTCCGCAAATTATAACCATAAATGCGATTTTAGTTATTTTGTCACGGATTTCTTTCTGTAAGCAGTTCATGTTAAGCTGTTCTTTCCGAATATGTATGCTTGTTTCACGACGTAATAATACGGTGTCATAGGCTACTAGGATAACGCGTCGCGGGAACCATGTGATAAATGGGTTGATGAATGCGAGTGGTATAGTGTTGACACAGGCTCCGAGTGGAGGAGGATAATATGTGGAAAAAAGTAGGTACATAATTTTCATTTATTAACTTCAGCACTATTGTAATATGCCTCTGGGATTTCCAAAAACATTACCCCAATGAGACGGTTTGACACAGCTGCAGAACGGATGAGTGAAAGACTGAAACCCTAAGAGTTGTGTGGACACCTTAGTGAGATATTTTAGAGGGCGCTGCACTCAGCAGCGAGAAAATGCATAAACACGGTATTACGCATGTATAAAGTGGACAAAAGTCGAAGTGCGAAACTCAAAATGGGCGGCACTTCCCGAAACCGGTAACTTCGGGATTATAAAAAATCGAACGATAGATGAAAATAAGCGTACACCTCGTACTGTCTAATTTTGGCAAGTGTACAATTTTGCGTCTGTTAATGTGCGTGAGGTTGTGTATTTGTGAAAATGTGTGTGTGTGTGTGTGTGTGTGTGTGTGTGTGTGTGTGTGCGTGTGTCTGACAGAGGAAGAAAGTACGGTGGTAAGACACTCAGCTTAAGTGTTGGAACGAAGTATGTGCTTGAAGACGAAGTTGGAATACCTTCCAATAACGAGGGGAGTACTGTTATCAGAAACACCGCGCACATGGGGCAGTAAAGCCGACAGGAAGCACATACAGGCCTAGTTTCCAGTCGCTGTCTATGGGCACTCACAACTTCACTGTAAATCTGTGTTGCTGGTACTTCACGCCTTCAGCCAGAGATTCGTAAAGGCCAGTACACATTGATGAGTCGAAACATAATGACCACCTTCTTAATGGCATGTTGGTCCACCTTTCAACCTCAGGGCGCCCACCCAGTTAGCCGAGCGGTCTAACGCACGGCTTTCCGGAGCGGGAAGGAGCGCCTGGTCCCCGGCACGAATCCGCCCGGCGGACTTGTGTCGAGGTCCGGTGAGACGGCCAGTCTGTGGATGGTTTTTAGGCGGTTTTCCATCTGCCTCAGCGAATGCGGGCTGGTTCCCCTAATTCCACCTCAGCTACACTACGTCGGCGATTGCTGCGCAAACAAGTTCTCCACGTACGCGTACACCACCATTAATCTACCACGCAAAAATAGGGGTTACACTCGTCTGGTGTGAGACGTTCCCTGGGGGGAGGGGGGGGGGGTCCACCGGGGACCGAACCGCACAATAACCCTGGGTTCGGTGTGGGGCCGCGAAGGGGTGAAGTGGACTGCAGTAGTCGTCGTGGGGTTGTGGACCACTGCGGCTGCGGCGGGGACGCAGCCTCTCCGTCGTTTCTAGGTCCCTGGTTAACATACAACAACATGCAACAACAACCTGAGTACAGCAAGATTCTTCGTGACGTGGATTTTAGAAGTCCTTGTTCGGTTTACAGAAGTATATGAGGCCAGATGTTAACTCTTAGGTCACGATACTCGCGTAAATTACAGGTCATTGATTTGTGGGCGCGTAGCTAGGGGCCAATAGCGTCCAAGATGTGTCCAATCGGGTTCAGATCAGGCAAATTTGGTGACCAAAACATTAGCTTGAGCTCACTGTCATGCTCCTCAAACCACCGTAGCACGATTCTGGCCTTGTGGCACGGACACTGATCCTGCTGAAGGATATCATCACTGTCGGGAAAGACATCAAACAATTACGGATGGAAGTGGTCCGCAATAATGCTAATAATGTTCGCGTAATCCACGAGTGTCACAGTGCCTTCGATTACGATGGGTCCCATGCAAGCCCAGGTGAATGTTCCCCATAGTATAATACCATTCACCGGCCTGCATCCGTGTCGCGCTCCACGTTTCAAGCTGCTGTTCGCCCGGATGATGACATATCCGGACACGACTATCGATCTGGTGCAGCAAGAAACGTGATTCATCCGAACAGCTGACAGTTTTCCATTGATCCACGCTCCACTCTTGATGATCCTATGGCCACTGTAATCGTAATTAATAATGGTACTTGGTCAACATGTGAACACGTACTGTTCGTCTGCTACGGAGCACTGTGTTCAGCAATGTGAGCATAATGACGTGCTCCGAAATATTTGTGCCTGCAGTAGCATTCTGCTGTAGCGTCAGATCTTCCACAGACCGTCGCCTTCCTTGCTTTACAGACTGGGCAGGCCTCTGACCTCCACGTTCTGTGACGAGGCGTGGACGTTCCTCACCTTATCTCCTACTCCTGGTTTCACTATCCCTCACCTATTTTCCATAGATGCTCATGACAGTAGCACGTGTACAGTCGACCAGCCTCGCGGTTTCCGAGGTGGTCGTTTCCAGGCGGCGGGCCAAAAGAATCTGCCCTTTTATCAGAGTCCCTCATGTCTGTGGGTTCCCTCATTTGCGGCCCGTATCATCGTTAGAATGATTCTCCATTCGCCTCTGCTGGTCAGAGTCTGAAAAGCTTGCAAGGGTGTTGCAGGATAGGTTGTGTTGAGAAATAATTGTTAGAAAAGGTTCGATACGTTGCGCAGTTTCAGAATTAATTAGCATTGAAGATAGCCGATTCGGCCGTTGCGCGCGCAATTTCAAGCGGCCCTCCAGAGAGTGTCACCCAACGTGTCCTTCGTGTGGTCTACTAAAACCGAACAAGAAAGCGATACAAAAATTGAACAGAACACGGTACTTAGGATTGAACCCAAGCCGAAGGCTGAGCAGTCTCGTGTGCTATCATCTACGCCAATGGTCGGCAACACGTCGATTGAGATCTACTGGTAGATCACAAGTGTTTATTTGGTAGATCGTGTGAGTACTGAGAGTGCAAAAGAAAAATTGTTGAATAAAATCGTCAATTGTTTTCCGTAGCGGTAAAAATGCGTGTTTGTTTGTTGATAGCAGCGTAGAATTGGTACCAACATCTACCTTGAACCTTTAAATTTTTTTGCCACGTTAATTAAATCAGCTGCCACCTGCGCGCCATTCGTTGCTGCACTATTTCACCCGTCTTCGTGAAATGTGTTCGATACGCGTCAGGAGAAGGCGGTGAGTTTCGTGACGTGTACTACCAACATCTGCGATGTAATAGAGTGTGGAAAGGACATGGGTAGAACTTTTTTGTGCCTCAGTACTCAGCACTGAGCATGCGTAGTTGCATACCTTGTTGACACTTTTCGAGAACGTACGAGTAGTGCAGTGACTTCACGCATAATGAGTTGTGTATCAAAAAAACGTAAAACTTATAATTTTCATTCCGAATGGGAGCACGAATTTTTCGTAACAGAAAAAAATGGCACATGCATTTGATTATTGTGTGACGCTAAGATTGCATTTGTGAAAAAGACAAACGTCGAGAGACATTTCAAAACTGTGCACCCACATGTTAACACCGAGTTTCCTGTAAACTCCGAATGAGAAAAGAGAAAATCAAGAAACTCAAAAATCAATTAAGTGTTCATCATTTCATATTCACGAAACAAAAGTGTTGCTTCCACTCTTACTTCTTTCATGTTTCGAATGTATTGGCGAAAAGGAAGAAACCCTTCGAAGATGGTGAATTCGTAAAAGAAGCATTTCGAGAAGCTGCTGACGAGTTGTTTCATAATTTCAAGAACAAGTATGAAATAGTTGCTGCCATCGAATCCCTTCAATTTTTATCAAGAACAGTCACAAGGAAAGTTGAAAATATATCTAATGATGTTTTCCCTCAACTGAAAACAGATTTGGATTAATACAATTATTTTTCAATGCAATTAGATGAGTCCATTGATGCAACAGGTACTGCTCAGTTGCCAGTTTTTGTAAGGATGGTTTTTAATAACATTATCGTCAAGGAAGAACTTTTGAAAGTAATTTCTTTGAAAGACCATACAAGAGGCGAAGATATATTTTTTACCCTGAAGCAACTCATTCTATAGGAGAAAATACCTATCCACAAGCTTGTAAGCATTACCACAGATGGAGCCCCAGCCTTGAGAGGTTCTAAAAGTGGTTTTATTGCTCTGTGCCAAAGAGATGAAAGTTTGCCACCGTTTTTAACTTATCACTGTATTTTACACCAGCAGTCTCTGTGTGGAAAATTTTTAAATTTGAATGAAACTATGAATACTGTTGTAAAGATAGTCAACAAAATTAGGTCTCACTCTCTTCAAAAAAGGCTTTTCAAAGATTTGGCAAATGAACTAGAACTGCTCCACAGTGAAATGCGTTCGCTCAGCAAGGGAAAAGTGCTGCAACGTTTCCACAAGCTTTTACTGGCTATCAAACTGATTTTGTAAGAACAAGATGAGAATAGTCTGTCAGCTTGTATTGAAGATCCTCTCTGGCTTATGAATTTTGCTTTTTTAATTGACCTAACAGAAAAGCTTAAGGAGATGAATTTGAAATTTCAATGGCAAAGATATTGCTGATATGATATCTGAAGTAAATTCTTTTACTGAAAAATAGTTTTTGTGGAAGTGCTGCCTTAAGAGGGGTGAATTAAGACATTTTCCAACTCTGAAGACACAAATAGAAGAAAGTGAGACACCTTACAATAGCGAATGTCATGCAATAATGATCTCCAATTTGAGGAATGATTTCAGTGATCGGTTTTTAGACTTCAAAAAGATTTCAGTGGTAACCCAGTTTGTATCTTTCCCATGGGCAAACATTGAACTACTGAATATATCTTCTTCCATTGTAAAAGTTTTTGACATACATAGGGCAGCTCTTGAACTTGAAATAATATCATTAAAAATGATTTGTTTCTCAAAAGGGTTGCAGAGCCCAAAACCTGTTAGCCTCTAATTCCTCAGGAGAAATACCCTATCTTAGTTAACGCTGCTCTTAGAATAAAGGCCTTGTTTCGTTCTACCTACCTGTGTGAATCACTGTTTTCAAATATGAACTTTATTAAAAATAAACTCAGAACAAGGTTGACTGATGAACATCTGGACTCGTGTATTCGACCAAGTGTAACAAGTTATACACCAAATATCAAGTACATTGTCGACAAAAGAGCTACTCAGATTTTACATTAAAAGTAAAATAATTCTTGTGTTATTAATGTAAGAATATACTTGAGAATATTATGAAATAAAATTATTATGTTTCGAATAAATAGTGAAGATTTAAAACTTTTATTTTAAATCACTTTGATATGTTGGTATGGAGTAGTAGATCATGAAGGCTTTTTGGTTGGTTGCCTACTCCTGATCTACGCTTTGAGAACAACTGACACTGATTGTATCTGATGAGCCGCTTGAATATGTGCGCTCAACAGTCTGATTGGTTACCTTCAATATCAGTTATTTGAGAAACAGCGCAACGTACCGATTTTTTTTTCTCGGCAATTATATCTCAGCAAAACCTACCCTGCAACGGTCTTACAAGCTTTTCAGAATGTTTCTGACCGTCCTGTATGTGATTCTTTGGCGGGAATTCATAATAAATTTTTGGTTCAGCAGTGTATGTTTCCACAATGAAAACGGCAACGGCCGGCTTATTGAATTCCTGTATGAGACACATCAGATAATTCACCCCAGATGAGTAGCGTTCTGGTTGTGTAAAATCCAAAGGCTCATACATTGGTTTATCGACTCCTCAATAACCACAGTCCTCGCGTACACTCAAGAGACACTCAATACTGCCATTCTAAAAGACTTCCAGTCCCTTTTTGTGTCACAGGTGTCGGCGTGAAATCCCTCTGCGTTGCAAATACTCGACTGTGGAATAAACTCCATCGCAGGAATTACACTGTTCCCCAGTTTAAAAACTAGACTATTGGCTTCCTAATCATTTTGAGGGTGAAGGTCTTTTCTTGTCCGCGTTTTCTTCTTCACGTGGCTGTCTGATATTTGCAGCACAGCTATAGTTATTGCCTTCCAGAATGTCATCTGCAATTACTTAGTATTTATCAAGTTTTATTAGGTAATTTGACAAATTTTACTCCTAATACGACATTATCGATTTTTTCCGAATGTTTTTTCCCTTTTCACAGCACTTCTGCGTTTATATTATGTTGTATTGTAAACAAAGATTCTCTAATACGCTCTTTGACTAGGGTTTTTTAGGTTACAGTAGTAGATTTCGAAAAATGTATTGAAGTATGTGCTGACTGTGAATAGGCTTCGTGAATGGTGAGTGCGTATTGTACGCGCAAACAAAGTTAACATCCAACGCGCTGCCTGGTGCCTGATGGGAGAGACTGCAAAGGCATTTCCCATTTACAGCCGTTGCCATCAGCCAGCGGGCCGACTGTCAACTTTGTTTGTGCGTTTAATACTTAGTTTTGACAGATGACGCCTTTTCATGCTTCTGAATGTTCACTTGTTCCTCCAGCTTGTTCTGGGCGGGAGCTTTTCATTAACACTGGGCCTTGTGTGTGTGTGTGTGTGTGTGTGTGTGTGAAACACGGATATAAAAATTCCTGAATGCAGCAATAGCCCTTCACAGAAACATGTAATACACCACATACAAAGAGTAATAGTGAAGGAAAAAAGTGATGAACCAATACAAAGCACTATGCAATGGTACCCTACCGTCAGCTTTAAAACAACTATCAGAAGATCAAGACACACACGCACACACACTCACACACACACAATGCCCAGTGTTAATGTAAACCTCACGCCCAGGACATACAGAACAAGATGGCGGAACAAGTGAACATCACACAAACAGTGAAACAGTGTTTGTTAGGAAGCTCCACTCAACCTCCTTGAAGAAGCATGAAAACGTGACATCGACAAAACGTAAGTACTCACATTCACATAAATAGCTTTTTTCGTAAAACAATACTGGAAAGTAAAAAACGCTAGTCAAGGTGTAAATTAGGGAATCTTTGTTTAGAATACGACACAATATAAAGGCAGTAGTGCTGTAAAAAGGAAAAAAAAGAAAATTAGGAAAAATTCGATAATTTTATATTAGGCCTAAAATTAGGCAAATTACGTAACAGAACATTGATTAATGTTTATTAATTGCAGATGACATACTGGAGAACAATAATTATAGCTGTGCTGCAAATGCCAGACAGCAATGTGAACGCTAATCTGTAATACTAAGGTATAAATTTATTTTTCCTGTTAATATTTATGTCATTATTTTTATTGGTGTAAATACTATAATCTCAAAATTATTATAATGCATAAATTCTTTATATAGTATTTAAAATAAATGAACCCATACGTAATAAATGAACCCATTTAAAATACACTGAAGCGCCAAAGAAACTGGTATAGGCATCCGTATTCAAATACACAGATATGTAAACAGATAGAATACGGATCTGCGGTCGGCAACGAATATATCTAAGACAACAAATGTCTGGCGCAGTTGTTAGATCGGTTACTGCTGCTACATTGGCAGGTTATCAAGATTTAAGTGAGTTTGTACGTGGTATTATAGTCGGCATGAGCGATGGGACACAACATTTCCTAGTTAGGGATGAAGTGGGGATTTTACCGTACGAATTTCAAGAGTGTTCCGTGAATATCAGGAATCTGGTAAAACATCAAATATCCGACATTCTTCGGCCGGAAAAAGGTCCTGCAAGAACGGGACCACCGATGGCTGACGAGAATCGTTCAACGTGACAGAAGTGCAACCCTTCCGCAAACTGCTGCAGATTTCAATGCTGGGCCATCAACAAGTGTCAGCATGCGAACCATTCAACGAAACATCATCGATATAGGCTTTACGAGCCGAAGGCCCACTTGTATACCCTTGATGACTGCACGAAGCAAAGCTTTGCGCCTCGCCTGCGCCCGTCAGCACCGACATTGGACTCTTGATGACTGGAAACATGTTGTCTGGTCGGACGAGCCTCATTTCAAACTGTACCGAACGGATGGACGTGTACTGGTTTGGAGGCATCCTCAAGACTCCATGGACCCTTCATGTCAACAGGGGACTGTTCAAGCTGGTCGAGGCTCTGTAATGGTATGGGACATGTGTAGTTGGAGTGATATGAGACCCCTGATACGTCTAGACGCGACTCTGACAGGTGACACGTACGTAAGCATCCTGTATGATCACCTGCATCCATCATGTCCATTGTGCATTCCGACGGACTTGGAAAATTCCAGCAGTACAATGCGACACCCCACACGTCCAGAATGGCTACAGAGTTGCTCCAGGATCACTCTTCTGAGTTTAAACACTCCCACTGGCTACCAAACTCTCCAGATATGAACATTATTGAGCGTATCTGGGACGCCTTGCAGCGTGCTGTTCAGAAGAGATTTTCACCCTCTCGTACTCTTGCGGATTAATGGACAGACCTGCAGGATTGATGGTGTCGATTCCCTCAAGCACTACTTCAGACATTAAAGTCCATGCCACGTCGTGTTGCGGCACTTCTGCCTGCCCTACATGATACTAGGCAGGTGTACCAATTGCTTTGGCTCTTCAAACTAAGTGAACCCCTTCCAGATGGAGAAACTTCTCTGAGATATGTTTTGGTATTAAAACAAAAAAAATTATGTTTACTCAAAGCAGAACCATATTTCCTTATTACCTATTGGCCTACTTCTTGAAATAACGCAGCTCTCCTTAAATTCACACTATGCACATATACGCCACAAGTTGGGATGTCAACATCGTTACCCAACGTCCTAGATCGTTTTATCTGGGTGCTCCTTTTTTTCTCCTCTTTTTTTTCCCCCATTTCATTCTTGCAACTATCTGATCGAGGTGGCGCAATCTGACGACATTGGGATCGCTTGCAGGAGGACAGTAATCCGAATCTTCGTCCAGTCGCCAGACCGGTTTTCGGCGGTTTCGCTTGGATTGCTTCTTTGAAAAGGAAGCGTCCAATCCCTACTTCCCCTATTCGAGCTTCAGCGACGGGTCAGTAGAACTTAATCGTCTTTCCATGCTTCTGATTAGGCGTATCTCATATACTGGAGAGGACAAAAATATGGAAATGTCAAAAATATAAAACAATGCTATACCTTAATGCGGTACAGGGAAACCGTTGCCTTTAAAAACAGCTTCCAATCGTCACAGAATGGATAAATAGGGCCCTGTATGGTTTTCAAGGAAATCTTCTCCCATTCTTACTGCAAAATAGTGGCAACTTCATATAACGATGATAGATGCGGACAGCGGTCACGCACTATTCTCTCAAAATCAGCCCACAAAGGCTCAATAACATAGAGGTGACTTTGGAGGCCAGGAGGGCTGCGACAATTCACCCTCGTGCTTACAAAACCAGTCCCGGGTGATTCGAGATGTGCGAACAGGAACCTTGTTGACTTTTAACACAGCATCATCATTGGGGAACGAACATTGTAGCACGAGACAGATCTGAGCGGCCAAAATGATCACATAATCCTTGGCGGTAATGCGACCTTGCAGAGTAACCGTGGGCTCCATGGAATACCACGGTAGCTATGGCTGCCCAAGCAACCACCGAACCCCCGCAATGTTTCACATTTAGGACGTAAACCATGTTAGAAATTGGAAACTGCGTGACACAAAACTCATCCGACAAAATGACTTTCTTCCATTGCTTCATAGTCCAGGTTTTACGGCTTCGTCACCACTTTTTGCTTTGAATTCCAACTCGTCATGCAGTTCCCTGCTTATGAAGCTCCCTTGGTGCCAGTTTCTCGTTGACACGGCTCGTGAGAGCGGCATTTAGTTCTGCCGTGACCTTTGCAGCTGTCGTCCACTTACTTTACGTTACAGTCCTCTTCATTGACCGTCTGTCGCGATCACTTAACAGACACTTTTGTCCACGTTGTGACTTAGCCAATGATTTTTTTCCGCTTTCCCTTCGATACGGTGCCTCTTGAAACATACAACACTTCGGCTACCTTGGTTATTCAATCACCCACCATCCGAGCGCCAACAATTTTCTCACGTTCCAGTTCACTTAGCTGCCACATAATGCACTTACAACTGCGCGGAACACTGCTCTGATCGTAACTGACACTAATACAACAGCCCAACCTGCACCCTTGGCTATCATCTGCATGTATCTTCAAGCATGCATTTCTCTTGGTGTTTCCATATTTTTTACACACAGGTGTAAGGTTGTATTGATGTATGGGATGACACACGATTTTTATGACACAAAACGTCTATGTCAGATAAGAACCACACCATTCTTATTCATGGAAGTTAAACAGATGTCACACCTAAGTGCTCTGTACAGTAATTGCAAAGTTGTTGATAAAGACGATATGAATTCCTGACATATTTTTATGCTTTTAGTTGCCTACTGGTTTGTTGACAGTTTCTGACTAAATCAGCTGGTCATTCCAGCGAACCAGGGAAAAAACCGAAAATAGTACAACAAAGTCGTGTTATCTGCACAGATTTGCACAAGCGAGAGTAGTGGCGCTGTAACTTTCATAATATCTACTGCTCTTCGGCAAATGGTAAGACAAGAGGCGCATCCTAAGGCCTTCAGTGCATACTGTACTTGATGTTTACAGCAGATGTGACGATGTATCCAAGTTTCAGCGACCGAAAAAAGATGTTATTAATGTGGCGTTACATGTTTCGCAAGGCAGTAAAGCAGAGCTACTGTAACTTGTCCTTGCTCTGCTGTTTTGCGGGCTCTGAAGGTCACATTGTTTGCATAAAACTCGGTAAAAATGCGACTATCTTTGACCTTCGTCCTTGTATCCTTGTGCTTAAAGGCTGAAATGCCGAGAATTGACCACAAAGAAATTACGAATTTCCTTGCATTCGCACACATAGAAAGCAAAAGCTTTGTTCTTTCCCGGCAATCAAATAGTCTCTCCATATCTCTCACTTCAGTATAACCAAAATTTTTCTAATTTCGCAGATTAATCATTAGCGAGTGACATTTGTTGTTCAAGAAAGTTGAGATAAACATGTGTGCTTCATATCTGTGGAATCCAGATGTTTCGTTGCTTAGGAAAACGTAGCCGTCACTAGATTCCACGCCAGGCTATATAGATATCTCATCCGAAGATGAAAAGTGAGACATAGGTCGATGTTTACTATAAATGATCTATAAAGCGGATGGACGGATAAGTGTGAACACCCACCTGTCTCATATGGGACAGAATTCCAAAACAGAGTGGATCCTTCTGAAGATCCAAGCACATAAATCCTTCATGGTGATTAGTCAGTTTTAGTAAGAGATGTTGGGGGAGGAAAGAGCCAGTTTGCAACACAACTGAACTTATAATCGGATGATAACGGGTTATTGCTCATTTTTCTGGGCATTATATTGCATTTATTCATATTTAGAGAGAGCTGTAATTCAGCAAACGAAGTGGAAGTACTTTACGAGGAGTGGTTATAAAGTTTTGTTTATCTACATCTACATCGTACCCCACAAGCTAACTAACGGTCTGCAGAAGAGGGTACAGGTAACTGCCCCCTTGCCCCTCCCTCCCTCCCCCCTCCCCCCTCCCCACTCCCCACCCCTACCCTGCTCCACTCCCGAATGGCGCTTGAGAACAATGATTGTCGGTAAGCCTTTGTATCAGCTCTAATTTCTCGAATTTTCTCGTCGTTGCCATTTGGTGAGATGTACAGGGTTATTACAAATGATTGAAGCGATTTCACAGCTCTACAATAACTTTATTATTTGAGATATTTTCACAATGCTTTCCACACACATACAAAAACTCAAAAAGTTTTTTTAGGCATTCACAAATGTTCGATATGTGCCCCTTTAGTGATTTGGCAGACATCAAGCCGATAATCAAGTTCCTCCCACACTCGGCGCAGCATGTCCCCATCAATGAGTTCGAAAGCATCGTTGATGCGAGCTCGCAGTTCTGGCACGTTTCTTGGTAGAGGAGGTTTAAACACTGAATCTTTCACATAACCCCACAGAAAGAAATCGCATGGGGTTGAGTCGGGAGAGCGTGGTGGCCATGACATGAATTGCTGATCATGATCTCCACCATGACCGATCCATCGGTTTTCCAATCTCCTGTTTAAGGAATGCCGAACATCATGATGGAAATGCGGTGGAGCACCATCCTGTTGAAAGATGAAGTCGGCGCTGTCGGTCTCCAGTTGTGGCATGAGCCAATTTTCCAGCATGTCCAGATACACGTGTCCTGTAACGTTTTTTTCGCAGAAGAAAAAGGGGCCGTAAACTTTAAACCGTGAGATTGCACAAAACACGTTAACTTTTGGTGAATTGCGAATTTTCTGCACGAATGCGTGAGGATTCTCTACCGCCCAGATTCGCACATTGTGTCTGTTCACCATTAAGAAAAAATGTTGCTTCATCACTGAAAACAAGTTTCGCACTGAACGCATCCTCTTCCATGAGCTGTTGCAACCGCACCGAAAATTCAAAGCGTTTGACTTTGTCATCGGGTGTCAGGGCTTGTAGCAATTGTAAACAGTAAGGCTTCTGCTTTAGCTTTTTCCGTAAGATTTTCCAAACCGTCGGCTGTGGTACGTTTAGCTCCCGGCTTGCTTTATTCGTCGACTTCGGCGGGCTAAGCGTGAAACTTGCCCACACGCGTTCAACCGTTTCTTCGCTCACTGTAGGCCGACCCGTTGATTTCCCCTTACAGAGGCATCCAGAAGCTTTAAACTGTGCATACCATCGCCGAATGGAGTTAGCAGTTGGTGGATCTTTGTTGAACTTCGTCCTGAAGTGTCGTTGCACTGTTATGACTGACTGATGTGAGTGCATTTCAAGCACGACATACGCTTTCTCGGCTCCTGTCGCCATTTTGTCTCACTGCGCTCTCGAGCGCTCTGGCGGCAGAAACCTGAAGTGCGGCTTCAGCCGAACAAAACTTTATGAGTTTTTCTACGTATCTGTAGTGTGTCGTGACCATATGTCAATGAATGGGGCTACAGTGAATTTATGAAATCGCTTCAATCATTTGTAATAGCCCTGTATGTGGGAGGAAGTAACATGTTGTCCGACTCTGCCCGTAAGACGCTCTCTCGAAATTTCAGTAGTACACCTCTCCGTGATGCACAGTCCTCCCTTGTAAGGTCTGCCACTGTAGTTTGTTGAACATTTTGGTAACGCCCTCGTGCCGACTGAATGAATCTGTGACTAAACGTATCTTCTCAATCTCTTGCATGAATCTTGCCTGGTTAGGGTTCCAGATTGATAAACAATACTCAAGAATCAGTCGAACAAACGCCTTGTAAGCCTCTTCTTTCGTCGATGGGTTACATGTAATCAAGATTCTTCTTATGAAGCTCAGTCTGCCATCTACTTTTCCTACTATTTGTTTTATGTGGTCAAAATGGTTCAAATGGCTCTGAGCACTATGGGACTTAACTTCTAAGGTCATCAGTCCCCTAGAACTTAGAATTACTTAATCCTAACTAACCTAAGGAGATCACACACATCCATGCCCGAGGCAGGATTCGAACCTGCGACCGTAGCAGTCACGCGGTTCCAGCCTGTAGGGCCTAGAACCGCTCGGCCACTGCGGCCGGCAATTAAAATGAGGGACCATATTATGATCCTCCAAGGTGAAACAATTTCGGAAGACCGAATTGAATAATTCGGCCTTCTTTCTGCTATCTTCCGTTTTGGTGCCAATATGGTCACTGGGTGGATGAAGAGGATTTCGAACCATTTACTGAATTTACGTAAGACCAAAACCTCTTTCAAGGAAATCCTTGAGTGCGAGATCGCATGATCAGTCTTTAGTAAGGGTCATTTGAAAGTGTTGTATTAACAGTTACAGCACGGAATATATTAGCTGCTAATGACTCACCGTGTGAGGTCGACAGAAATTAAGTGACTGGGAGGTGCATAGATCAACCTTCTATGGAATCTATGTGTTACATTTCACAAAAAAGCAGGCGATCAAGAAATGTTGAAAAGAAACCATTATCTTGAACCATGAACACCGAATGAAAAAATGGCGCACCACAGTGATCACAAAAGTTGGCAACATTTAGTTCGAAGGCGAACTCTTCGGGAGCTACAAACCGTACAGGACGTTCAGTTAGGTGTCCACTCTTAAAGAATGCATGCAGAATCATATTGGTGGAACGTGAAAATTTGAACTGATGGAATGTAATGGCATGCTATCGAATGCGAAACAGTCTGTCGTGAAGCATATCGTGAAACTGCCTATCCTTCAAGGCGTAGCTACAGATAGCGCGATAATATGTTTTATAGGCACGGGAAAAAAGGAAACATCCAGAAGCGGAATTTGTCCAGAGATTCCAGGTGGTATGAGCTGCAATGCCACATACTTTTCAGGAGTGATCGTGAAACGTCCCCTTTGAACAATTATACGTGACTGTCCTTAAACTGACACACAACATTTTTAGCGCAACGCAATCTATCAATAATCCCTTTCACAAATCACTTACCTCACAAAGCCGGCCGGAGTGGCCGTGCGGTTCTGGGCGCTACAGTCTGGAGCCGAGGGATCGCTACGGTCGCAGCTTCGAATCCTGCCTGGGGCATGGGTGTGCGTGATGTCCTTGGGTTAGTTAGGTTTAATTAGTTCTAAGTTCTAGGCGACTGATGACCTCAGAAGTTAAGTCGCATAGTGCTCACAGCCATACCTCACAAAAATCTTCGTTACTCGAACTACTGCAATACAGCGAGCACCACTACTGCCAGCTAAATAAAAGATTCAAACTACGGAAGCCACTAACTACTGATAGGCATAGTTAGCAAATGAAAGATTTTAATAGAGAACAAACAATGTATTTACCTTAATAGTGTTGAAAAATCATAATATACATAGCAGTTCATGACATCCAGTCTTACAAATTTCAAAACTCCGCCATTTCTCTCCCCAGACCCACCACTGCTGGCGGCTCACCTCCAACTGCGCAACGCTACGCGCTGTTCACATCCAGCTGCCCAACACTACAATGGCAGACAACTATGCAAACTAGCCACAGACTGCACACAGCACAGCCAGTGATTCTCATACAGAGCGCTATGTACTGTTGCCAATAAGAAAACATAAACAGCCTACTTACATAGCCCCCATGCTCCCCGTAAAAAAATTTACAAATTGTTTTGGGCAGTGGCCAATAATGATTTGATAAAATTTTTCATAATTACAATAACAAAGATATCAAATGTACACACTTATTGATACAATGTTGGTCAAAAGCTAAAATTTTCTCACAGTCCATAAAGACAGTCCTGATCGTTCATCACAGTAAAATTGCAGTGTTTTTCTCAAAGTCTGAGCAGTAAAAATGCACATGGAAGTAGTGGATTCAATGCAGTCTTGAAGACATAGTCTTGTCCTTCCAATAGAAAGACAGTGCTGACTCTCGACATGCAGACAGGTAATGGGTCACAACAGAGGAAACCCACAGCAGAGTCATTCGACGTTTTGAAGAATATTGGTAGGTAGGTCATCACAGAGAAGACCCACTAGAGTCTTGGTAGAGAGTATGGTATTGGTGGACCACCAGAGTTGCAGACCCACTGAAGTCCTGGTAGAGATTGTGGTATTGGTGGGCCACCAGAGGTGCAGACCCACTGCAGTCCTTGTAGAAATAATGGTACTGGTGAGTCAGCAAAGGTGTAGACCCACTGTAGTTCTTGTAGAAATAATGGTATTGGTGGGTCCTCAAAGACGCAGACCCACTGTAGTCCTTGTAGAGATGGCCAGCAGCCATAGTTGTGACTGTGCAGGTGCACAATCACCACTGAAGAGTCTTGCGGATAATATAGCAAGTCCATAACCACCATTTGTGCACTCACAAAGTTTTTGGAATTGTCCTTAGAACCAGCAATGCTGTTATCCAGCCCCTTGCTGCATTATTAACACACGTGCAAACGCTAACAGTCCCTACTTCTCACATAGTGTCCATATACTACGACTAACAGAAACGTGTGCAGTGAAATGGAACTTACAAGTTAATAATATGATGAACTGGTGTCAATTACAATTTTATAACATAAGAATACAATTACAAATGTACAAAATACATCATTAAAGAACATAACAATACAGATAACATTTGTAGTACAAGCTTTACAAAAGAATCGAAATAACATATACATCAGTGTTACAGGAATTATGACATGAGTACATACATAAAAGATCAGAATAACTTTTGAAACATCAACTTCACACATGAGCATTAAAACAAAACAGAATAAATAATGTCTAAACATCTTTACAAAGAAAATAACATATTATCAGAAAAATTCTACAACATAACTCTTACTAGCTACACACATTAAGACAGGAAAAACACAAATTCACATAGTGTGATAACACAAAAACACAGGACAGGGTTTGTTTTCGGTGTGACATTTGGTACTGCAGTCCACCCCAAAACTTCATTCCATATATCTTTCCTCTTATTTCAACATTTGTTTCCACCAAAAAAATTCTATCCAAGCATGCTTTCTGTATTTATATGTTCACACATTTCTTACCTCATTATTTATTTTCCATTATCTTACCTCATCATTTATTTCTGAGAAAATCCTACCAAAACCTGTTGTCCCTAAACCCTACTTTTTTGGTTCATATCCTCTTTCAAAATTCTTTTTTTGGCCAAACCATTTTCTTATAGCTTCTCAATGCATTTCTTCCAATTCATCATAGTTAGTTTCTTATATAGTCTACCCCCTCTTAAGCTAACTTAAATCTACTGAGCTCAGATATATATACCAAGTGATGAGGCAATGCAGCAGCACATAACAAATTAACACAAACAGCAATGACAAAAAAATTCTAATTGGCAAAGCAAGCAGCAATATTACAACTAATATAAGGCAATGAACAGCAAACAAGAAAAATAAATCAGTGGTAAAACTGGCTTAACAGAGTAATACAAAGATAAATTCAGTAGCACTATGCCTGGCAAACAGCAGCAGCAAATGCAATAACTTATATCTAAACATGACATAGCTCAAGCAGAAAAAATATTACAGTAAAAATGGCCATGTTTAATACCTATGTCACATCTTAAAACTAGGGTGATGCATCACGAGAACTTACGCTAGCAGATAAGTTACCAAATCGTAAAAAAATTATTTATGCAATTTCTGTGAAGGGAAATGTCTATTTATGTGCCCTCGTTTTCTTGGAAGTAGGTCATAAATTTATAATTGACTGGATGTGTAGGCATAAAATAACTATATTAGTACATCTATTAAATTTTATTTTAACCAATGCTGCAGTGCAGTTAGAAAGTAGATATTAAACAAAATGAGTAAATAAATACATAAAGCAAGCCATATGGCATTTCTCTCAACTAGCAAGACAATTGCTGTGAAATGTTTCTCATCGTTTCATGAGGTATTTCAGTAAATATCATAAATTAAGAGCTCCACAGTATAATCATATGTTTTCAAGTTTGAGCGTGTCGTATTTGCGATGCTTTCTACAAAGGAATGTCAATAGTGAGGATAATGGCCTCTTTTTTTTTCTCCACCTGTGCCTGTGAAAGGCACACACTAATGGCTTTTTTCCAGGCGACTGTCACGCAGCTGGGTGCCCACGACTCATTACGTGAAGGTGGTCACTTAACTTTCTTATTGAAATATTTACGACACCAGTTTGTATTACAGTGACAGTCTCATATAAAAAATTTCACAGGTCGAGAATTTGCGTTGCAAATGTGTAGAAACAAAATCTTATGAATATAACAGTGTCCAAAAAATTTTCGCCTGCATTGTGATACATTCACGCATATACACACATTTCATAACTCTTAAAGTACGATTCTTGGTTTCCAACATCCTTTTCATAAATCAGAGTCCCTAACCACTACTCCATAATCCTTACCTTATTACACATGTACATATTCATCAACACATCTTCAATATTTTATCATAATAACCACATAGCATAATCAGATTCCTCATATAACATCAGCTTATTGATCATAAACATACCCTAACAGCATAATACACATCGTCGTCATAAAAATAACATCATAACACCTCAGTCAAATCTCAAAAACGTTGTAGCTTTCTGCAATAATGTCAAAACCTAAAATGAATTCTCTGCTCATTTCAATAGTGTCATCCACCTCAAACGTACTTTAAAATCATGCTCCCTTACCAAATACATCATTCAACGCTCTCATAGTATCACAATGGTTCCGAAAAAATATGAACAGTTCACAAAGTACAGACAAAATACAATTTCGTAAGTGTGAAGTAATCCAACTCTGTAATTGCGTAAACATGTGTCACTGACGTAGTAAAAAAATGTTTATCTCTCAGTTAAATGATCAGATAGCTGTGTAATTTGTGTGTTAGAGAAATATGGTACCGATGTGTAAAGCTGTATAAGCAAATACCATATTAGCTAGGGCTCCTTGTGCTTGCCAAACACATGGTACACAAAGTAAGCGTGTACCCCCCTGAGGATTAATGTAATTATACCCTCAGGTGTTACAGGTTACAGCAATGGAATGAAATATATCACGGAAAACCTTTGTATCGTTGTACTTCAAATATCTTTAAAAATAAATGATTTAAGTACAAAATTAATCACTCAAATACGTGTACTGTAGCACTAAACTGTGCGTCTTGTTGTAAGATAATCTCTGTGGAAGTGTCGTAGTTATCGTCCTCCGAAAGCTAAGTTCTGCAGAAGCCAATGTACTTACCTCATCATAAACAAAAGTGAAATGCTTTGCTTATAGATATCTTAGTCAGTACGCTTATTGCCGTGATGAAGAAAGTACTGTGCTGTAACGTATTGTGCTACAGAAAAGGCTGTCTCCTTGTAGCTATACCACAAAAGTTACTACTAAAACATGTTTTACTTTCCAGAATAATACAGAAAAACTGCAGATATAAAACAGAAAGACTGCAAAAGCAACATTGTATATTGTCACTCATTAGTAGCGTCGTGATAAAATCGTGTAGCTGTCACATAAACTAACCACTGTGTCATCTGGTATCTCACTGAAAGTACTTTAAATCCAGAATGTATTTTCAAGTAAACCAAAATGTTGCATTAAAATCTCATTAGCAGTACCAGTATATGTTCTAAGTATGTCAGCCTTATAGTCGTTACGTAATCGTGCAACTAACAAGCAATTTACACACACAATAACACTGTGTCGTCTGTTCACTATAACAATGCACTCGTAGATTTCTGTTTAAGTAAGTTCTCTTGGTTCTTGATTAGACATTTAACTTCAAACATTGTTGCATGGTAACAGTTTCTAAGTCTGACAATGCATACTAGAAATGTGAAGTGAAAAGTTTTATGGCAAAGACAAAGTTAAAAAGCAGATTATCTTTCAATAAACGGTTTTACATGTGAAATGTGGTGTAAACCTTTACTCTTCCTAGTACGCAGAGTTTCAACTTCAAAGCAATTATCATGTTGTATACGTCGGTAAGGAATGCTAAAATTTTTCTCAAGGTTAGCGTCTATGTAATTTTTCTCTGAGCCAGCCGGCGCAAGTGGCCGCCTGCGGTGCGAGTCATTGTCTGTCTCCTTGTTGGCGCGCGTCGTTATTGGGATTAGGAGATCTAACTTCTACAAATTCACCTTGACGAAAGTGCCATGCTCTGTTTGAATCTCGCCAGTTCTGACGCAATTCAAGTCTGTCGTTACGATTATATCGTCTGTCGTC
This sequence comes from Schistocerca piceifrons, assembly GCF_021461385.2. NCBI lineage: Eukaryota > Metazoa > Arthropoda > Insecta > Orthoptera > Acrididae > Schistocerca > Schistocerca piceifrons. Next base: position 397,371,672 of record NC_060149.1, read on the forward strand.
ATGTCAGTAGTTCCTGTAGTTTCTTTCTTGTCGGTTAAGTGGTGGAGAATTTCTCCCTGAATTGTCACTGCACGGTGGACCGTTGCGTCTGGAGTTATTCTGTCTCCCGTGATAATAATAGTTCTGGTTTCCATATTGTCTGTTTCTATGATTGTCTCTGTTATATTCATTACTACGGAAATGCGATCTTTCTCTGTAACTATTACTCTGCCAGTGGTTGTTATTCGTGTGGTGTCTGTTTTGGTCACGATTTACGTTGTAAGAATAGACTTGTCGTGTCCAGTTATTGTTTCTGTCGTCACGGAGTTGTGACGAATGTGACCTGTAGTGATTGTTTTCCTGTTTTCGCATCCCGCGACTGTCTGTGTCAATTTCTAATTCTTGTAGGAGTCCCTGAAAGGCTTCAATGTCGTCTTTGCAACGCCCTGCCAAAATAATATTTCTTAAATGTTCAGGCAATTTCATTAAGCAAATGCGGATGAGTTCTGAAGGGCTGTATGGGTTTGAAAGATATTGATTCTTATGCAACATGTCTTCAAAATATTTGACAAGACTGGGAAATTCAGATTGTTCAAAGTGTTTCATCATCATGATGCTACGTTTTACTCGGTCTTATGTAGCTTGAGACCAATATGCTGAGAGGAAGCATGGTAAAATTCTCCTTCACTGTGACAATCGTGAATGACCGATCTCATTCTTACAGCTGGTTCATTCTCTAAATAGCCACACATAAATTCTAATCTGTGCTCTAATGACCAGTTGGGAGGAAAACAATGAGAGAATTGATGGAGCCACGCTTGTGGATGAATGTCGTTGCCAGAATTCTTACATGTTTTAAATTTATGTGTAGTAATGAAAAGCTTATAGTCAAAATCATCATGTCGGCGAGTCGCATATCGGTCATTGTTACGTCGTTTCGGCGGTTCCATTTCAAAATTCGGTGCACCTTGCCAATTTCTTTCATAATTTCCGAAATGTGCTGTGTTATTATTTTGTGGCTGTTCCGTATTTCTAAGTTCCTCTTCCCGTGTTGGAGCGCGAGTGTCCTCTGAAATATGTAATTCTTGTGTTACTTGTGCTAACTGATCTTGTACTTCCCGGATTTCTCTTTTGTACTGTGTATTGATTTGATTTTGATTTTGTTTGAATTTTCTAATTTGTTCATACTCTTCAGTGTCAGTGAAGGCTACAGGTCTTGTGTCATTCAGCTCATCATCTACCTTTGTAGATAAATTATTTAGCTGATCCGAAAGTTCGACTACTTTCTCTGATAATGAACTAATTTCCTCCATGTGTCTTTCTGAACCTATTTTCAGAGTATCTACTGTGTCCTTTAAGTTTTCCTGAGTTTTTGCAAGTTGCGTAACCGAATCGGTAGATGCAACTGAGTCAAGTTTAGCTTGCAAGGTCTCATGATTTTCATGAACAATAGTTTGCAGTTCTTTTATGGCTGCTTCGTGATTCTGTAATGCATTTTCATGCCGCGAAAAAATAGGTTGGAAATGCTCACAAATTAGTGTTTTTACGTCATTACAGACTTTTTGACATTTCGATTCAATGTTATGTAACTCAGTAGTTAAATCTTCACGTGTTTGTTCAAGCGTGGTGTCTAACTTCCGAAGATTTTGTTGCATTGTGTCTAACTTTTGAAGCTTTTGTCCCATTTGTTGCATTAATTGTAATAACAATGCACTGGTGTCTGAAACATGTTCCTGAGTGCTTTTCGGCAGTGAATTTGCACCGGCAACATTCACATTTGGACAAGCGGAAAATGTGTCTTGACTCATTTGAGAAATCGGTGAGAACCCAAAACCTGAGTCTACAGTATTTGCAATATTGTGTTCTGTCATTCCCGATTCCTGAGGCGAGCTGTTGCCGACCGATCGATCGATAATGCTTCCCTGTTCACTACCTGTTTCACTGTCTACACCACTATTTGACGCCCGCTCCAGTTCCCTATGCACAGTTACCAAATTACTACTTAGAATGTCTGTTAATTCATTACACAGTGGTGTTGGTAAGCTACGCTCGTCGTCACTATTATTTCTCAGTTTACTTTGGAGCCTAGTGTTACGTTTTTCACACGCCATTATTGTCACAATATTTCCCATGACAACACAGAAAAGCACAATTTGAAGAGCAAAATAAGAAAACACATTAACATAGCATTGAAAATAATATCTCGTTAATTGCAAGCGCAGCTGCGAAATACTTGGTGCAAATCTACATGCATGCCACAACTGTTTTACTGTACAAGAATGAAAAACTACAACTACAAAGGAAATTCTCTCTACAATTACGCGCTAGCAATAAACAAAGGCTGCACTTACTGCACAAACTACAAGAAAAAAATCAGAAGATTCCAGTGAGGTATCCTAGGCTAAGGGTCGACATATGAAACGTCCCCTTTGAACAATTATACATGACTGTCCTTAAACTGACACACAATATTTTTAGCGCAACACAATCTGACTTTCAATAATCCCTACAAAATAATGACCCTGACTAACATTAACCCATATCTTTCACAAATCACTTATCTCACAAAAATCTTCGTTACTCGAACTACTGCAATACAGCGAGCGCCACTACTGCCAGCTAAATAAAAGATTCAAACTACGGAAGGCACTAACTACTGATAGGCATAGTTAGCAAATGAAAGATTTTAATAGAGAACATACAATGTATTTACCTTAATAGTGTTGAAAAATCATAATATACATAGCAGTTCATGACATCCAGTCTTACAAATTTCAAAACTCCGCCATTTCTCTCCCCAGACCCACCACTGCTGGCGGCTCACCTCCAACTGCGCAACGCTACGCGCTGTTCACATCCAGCTGCCCAACACTGCCGGCCGAAGTGACCGAGCGGTTAAAGGCGCTACAGTCTGGAACCGCACGACCGCTACGGTCGCAGGTTCGAATCCTGCCTCGGGCATGGATGTGTGTGATGTCCTTAGTTAGGTTTAAGTAGTTCTAAGTTCTAGGGGACTGATGACCACAGCAGTTGAGTCCCATAGTGCTCAGAGCCATTTGAACCATTTGCCCAACACTACAATGGCAGACAACAATGCAAACTAGCCACAGACTGCACACAGCACAGCCAGTGATTTTCATACAGAGCGCTACGTAACGTTGCCAATAAGAAAACATAAACAGCCTACTTACAATAGTTTGCTCTAAAGAAGTATGTACATTGTCCGCACAACCGAGCGTATAAGACACCACACATTCCACTGACTCATTTTGCAGAATCACTAATATTACCTTGCTCGGAACGCACTTGTTCAGAGCGTACTGAAAGATGCTTTTGAATTTTTTTCACTTGTGCTCCACATCATTGTCCTCAGCACTGAATATTTGTTGCTGCTTACTCAGATACTCTGCAATCTTCCCTTTATGTCGACTATCCTATTGTATCTCCTCCTTCCCCTCAATCTTCTCTCACGGACCAGACCTTCAAAAGCTCTGTTAGCAGGCACTCCCGTCTCATCGAGTGTGTCATCCGGTTCTTCCTTTCTCTTATAACCTGCAGCAGTCTTCTCCTCTCACCAACACTGTCCAACACTCTTTCGTTACTTGCCCTTTTCATCCAGCTTATTCTCCGTTCTCCTCCACATCCACATCTCAAATGCCTCCAGCCTTTCCTTGCCCTCTCGTCTTAGTGTCCGTGTTTATGCCCCATAGACTGCCACACTCCAGACAAAACACTCGCCATGTCTTTTCCTTAGACTGTTACCTAGTTTGCCACAATAATCTCCTATTTCTGTAGAATACCTCCTTTGCTATAGCAACGCGATTTTTCACCTCCCGATGGCATCTCCCAAGTTTTCAGTAATCGTACTTCCAAGATATTTAAATGCTCTTACTTGGCTAATAACAACTTGTCCTATTCTAATATGTGCCAGTTTCCTTCCTTTGCCCGCCACCATACTGTTTTGATGTATCGATTCTCATCCCATATTCCACACAAGCATCATGCAGATATTTTAGTAGTTGGTTTACAATTCGTTCACTTCCGGCCACTAATACCATGTCATCAACAAATCATATACATTCTATTCGCTTTCCACCAATACACACTCCTCTTTTTCCATCTAAGCCTTCTGCAATAATCTCTTCCAGGTGTAAGTTCCTTCAGACGTTTCACTTCCAGTCCATAGTCTTACATTCTATTGTAAACACAGATACTGTACCAATCGTCTCTCCTTCCAACCTACTTATTTCGTCTTCAAAATATCCATCAGCTTGTCCCATGGTACTATGTAGAAAGCTTTTTTCCAAATCAATGAATACAGCACAAATGTCTGTACTTTTTCGTTATATCTTTCCCCTATGATTCTTAAGAGGCCAATAGAATCTCTCGTTCATTTTCCTCTTCTAAATCCGAAATGTTCCTCCCCAAACCATCTATCCAACTTGCCATATAGCCTTCTATTCAGCATTCTTATAATATCACCTCAAGAAATTCAAGCTGCGATCAGGAAACTTTATGACGGTGTTACTTCTTCCTACATATCCACCCTTCAATGAGACACAATTTTCCCAACAAAAGATAACTTGACGGGGACCTTGATTGTATAAGTCTGTATTTTGTCTGTTTAGGAAACGTTCCACCTCGAAAATCACTTCTTCGTCATTCAGGAAAATGGAAGAAGTCTCTGGGTGCCATGTCAGCGAAATACGGAGGGTGAAAAAAATTTGATAGCCCAAAGAAGCAGCATGTGGAACTGTCTTGTGCAGGATGAGCTGAGGCGTCGTCATGGAGCAAAAACACTCCCTTGGACAGCTTCCCGCGACGCTTCTTCTCGACAGCCTCTCGAGACATCGGCAAGACATTTCGGCAGTATGCTGCTGTGACGGGTTGCCACTAACGAACATAATCTGTTAGGTTCACACCGTGGGAGTCTCAGAAACAACTCAGCATCAACTTAGCAAATAGTAGTTAGGTCTTCCCTCATTTAGGCGATGAATCCACATGTTTCCACTGTTTGCTTTACTCCTTTATTTCTTAGTCATACTAATACACTTGTCACACGTCCGTGATGATTAGGCCGCGAATGAAGCCATCTAGATTGTCTTGACGCAGTTGCACATTTTCGCTGTTGTCTCGGTTCGGTGGGTTTTTTGAATGAATATGAGCAGTCGCTGAATCCAGCGGACGGTGACATTTGATATGATCAAAATGTCTTGTAAGATGCTGAAAACCAATCCGTGACTGATTTTCACATTTACCGGTACCTTCTAGATTTTGATGCGCCGGTCTTCGAATATCGTGACCTCCACTTCTTTTGAGAGTCCCTGTTCTTCACAAAGAGGTGGTCTGCCACTTCGTTCTTCGTCATTTACACTGAGGTGACGAAAGTCATGGGATAGCGGTATGCACATATACAGATGGCGGTAGTATTGCGTACACAAGGTATGAAAGGGCAGTGCATTGTCGGAGCTGTCAGTAGTACTCAGGTGATTCATGTGAAAAGTTTACGAACATGATCGTGGCCGCACGACGGGAGTTAACAGACTTTGCATAAGTTAGACGGATGGGACATTCCATTTCGGAAATCGTTAGGAAATTCAGTACTCCGAGATGCACAGTGTCAAGAGTATGCCGAGAATACAAAGTTTCAAGCATTACTTCTCATCACGGACAGCGCAGTGGCCGACGGCCTTCACTAAAGCGGCGTTTGCGTAGAGCTGTCAGTGGAACAGACAAACAGGCTGCGTAAAATGACCGCAGAAATCAGTTTGGGATGTACGACGAACGTATCCATTCGCACAGTGCGGCAAAATTTGGCGTGAATGGGGTATGGCAGGAGACGACCGGCGCGAGAGCGTTTGCTAACAGCACGACATCGCCTGCAGCGCCTCTCCTGGGCTCGTGACCATGTCGATTGGGCTTCAGATTACAGGAAAACCATGGCCTGGTCAGGTGAGTCCCAATTTCAATGGTAAGAGCTGATGATAGGGTTCGAGTGTGGTGCTGACCCCATGAAGCCATGGACCCTAGTTGTCAACAAAACACTGTGCAAGCTGGTAGTGGCTTCATAGTGGTGTGGGCTGTGTTTACAAGGATTGGACTGGATCCCCTGGTCAAACTGAACCGATTACTGACTGGAAATGGCTATGCTCTGCTACGGAGACAATTTGCAGCCATTCAAATGTTCGAATGGGTGTGAATTCCTAAGGGACCAAACTGCTGAGGTCATCGGTCCCTAGACTAACACACTACATAAACTAACTTATGCTAAGAACAACACCCACACCCATGCCCGAGGGAGGTCTCGAACCTCTGGCGGGAGGGGCCGAGCAGTCCGTGACGTGACGCCTTAAACCGCGCGGCCACTCCGCGTGGCTGCAGCCATTCACGGACTTCCATGTTCCCAAACAAGTCACTGGGCCTCATTTGTTCGCCATTCATTTGACGAACATTCTGGACAATTCGAGCGAATGATTTGGCCGATAGCTCGAAATGAATTTCACCGAACATTCATGGGACATAATCTAGAGGACAGTTCGTGCACAAATCGTGCACCGGCAACACTTTCGCAGTTATGGACGGCTAGACAGGCAGCATGGCTCAGCATTTCTGCAGACGACTTCCAACGACTTGCTGTTCCATACCATGTAGAGTTGCTGCACTACGCCGACAAAATGAGGTCCGATACCATATTAGGATGTATGCCACGAATTTTGTCACCTCATTGTATGATTTAACGTTGTTGCTATACACTTCCACCAATTCAGCATAGATTTTTTATAGCGTTGTCGCCCTTGAAATGTAAAAATGAACTATCGCACGAGACACCACGTTGTAAGCAGGCTGCACAATTTTGTTTTGTCTCGTGTAGCGGCGCGCTGCGGTTCTGTAGTGTGATGATTTCAGTGTGTATCATAATTGCAGACATGTACCTCCCACAAACAAACAAAATAATTACGCCATCTTTTTTCGAGGTGAATGGCTCTGAGCACTATGGGACTTAACTTCTGAGGTCATCAGTCCCCTAGAACTTAGACCTACTTAAACCTAACTAACCTAAGGACATCCCACACATCCATGCTCGAGGTAGGATTCGAACCTGCGACGGGTAGCGGTCGCGTGGTTCCAGACTGTAGCGCCGAGAACCGCTCGGCCACTCAGGCCGGCCTTTCGAGGTGAAATTAAAACTTCATTAGTATCCTTCGTGTAAGTCATATCCTTACGGTCATACTGCTATTTTACTTCCCAGAAGAGGGTTCTGGCGACATTATCTGACGAACCGTTTACATGCACATATTGAAAATATTAGTGATCCTACTATGATTTCTTAGATCACATTTTTGTGTTTATTTTTTTTCTGTCGAACATTCGCCATCAACTATAGCTACTGGGTTTTACGTGATAAAATTTCATTTAGCTCATCACATATTAATGAAGATAGTGCTTATAATTGTATCTTGTGGCAGCTGACAACATATCATACGGTCTAACGACTTTCTGAAATCTCTGAAGATAGAATCTACCTCTTCACCTACATCTACTGTTAGCAAGATATCGCGTATGAAGTAAAAGTGAACAGTTTTCACATGAATGATTTTTACAGAATCTTGGCTAATTCTTTTAGAGAAATTTATTTTCTTTGACGCAATGATCTCTACATAACTATTAAGTCCAGCATCTACTTTCATGACAGAGCTTTTGCTATTAAAGGTTCATTACCTTTAATACTATCCTGTCACTATCAGTAATTTCGGGATTTCTTCGAATGTTGAGTGCAGATATCATCATATTTTCGTAGCAGCCATCCTTGTAAATTTGTACTCCGTGGTTAAGGGTTCTCTTAGCTACCTCGTAGAGCAGTAGTCGCTGGAGCGTAGCCTTCGTCCGGTTGGCAGTGTGAGGGTGGGTGTTCTCGTACAACAGGATGATTCCGTCGGACAGCGATTTGGTTGAGAAACTGCAACATCCTCGGTCCAAACAGGATTTGTCACATTGTAATTTTCACAACTTTAGAAACCTGAAGAAAGATATGCATCGACCTCGGTTTCAGTCGGACGAGGAAGTGCAAGAGTGGGTACAGTTGTGGATCCGTCAGCTGCCGACTGCGTTCTAGGAAACAGAAATTGATCGTCTCGTCTCCCAGTGAGATACACGTCTTGAAGCTTGCGGTGATTAATTTTGAATGGAACCATTCCATGGTCCTGTTGTGGCGGGTGTCTAGTTTTCATTTGACTGCCCCCTATAGCAGTTAGCTGCGAGTTGATCGCATGCTGTAGACACCAGACCATATTCGAAGTGCTGAGGGAGAAGAAATTAAAAACTTTGAGGTTTGCCCAAGACCTTGTAATTCTATCAGAGTCGGCAAATGCACAAGAAATCAGCGGAACGAAATGGCTAGTGTCTTGAAAAGAGATAATAAGATGGATACCGACAAAAATGAAGCAAGGGTAATGGAACATAATCGAATTAGATCATTCGATGACCAAGGAATTAGATTATAAAATGAAACACTAAATGCAGTGAATGAGTTTCCCTATTTGGGCAGCAAAATAAGTGACGATGACAGACGTAGAGTCCATATGAAATCTGTAAATACTGAATATAAATCTAAATGTTGGAAAGTCTGTAACACCCCACCCGTCACTTACCTGGTGTTGGCGTGTGTTCGCCCCAGCTAATTGACTAACAGATCAACAGAGTGTGCAAAACTGCCGCAATATCGGATAACGCAAAAAAAAGTAATAAGGCCCTGTGACTCCTGATTGAACTGCGGTGGCAGTGTTGACATTAATTGATTCAGAATTGATCACTTTTAATTAAAAAGGGGTGCACATTGATGTGATATTCAGCTATTGAACACCAGATGCAAATGTTGAACATAAAATTAATTAAGAAAGTGACTTGGGATTTCAACTACTTGACTGAAAACAGATGCAGTCGATTAGCACAAATTTATTTTAACTCCCGACCTTCAATCATCACATTACAAGACTCTCCTATCAGGAAGTGGTAATAAATTGCGTTTGCGTGGAGTAAAGCGCGATGACTCAAAAGTAATTCCTATCGACTGACCCAGGCGTAATGCAAAGTGCGAGAAGAATTCTACAATACACGGCCCATGAAACCCTTGTGGAAACTTTGCCGACTTGATCCTACAAATTAAGCCGGTCGGAGTGGCCGTGCGGTTCTAGGCGCTCCAGTCTGGAACCGAGGGACCGTTACGGTCGCAGGTTCGAATCCTGCCTCGGGTATGGATGTGTGTGATGTCCTTAGGTTAGTTAGGTTTAATTAGTTCTAAGTTCTATGCGACTGATGACCTCAGAAGTTAAGCCGCATAGTGCTCAGAGCCATTTGAACCAAGCCAACAAATTAATCAGTGGCCGGAGCGGGCGCAATATCACCGAATACAGCGTGGCGGAGCGGCGTCGTTGTGTGGACGTCGGCCGACCTCGTGGTGCTGCAAGGCTGCGCTCGTCTATTCACTCCTAGCTCTCTTGCTCAGTACATAGCTGAACCTAAACTTCCTATCTCCAAGCTCAATCGTTCCATTCCGCTCTTCGCCTCGGTTTCCCCTCCAGAAAAATCACTTACGCCAATTGCAGCGCAAGTCGCGTTAATTATGTGTTGCTTCCCAGCGCCGACCAATGCCTGCTCTGGGAAGTGAACAAATTCCCACAAAATTTTCCTTCCTCTCAACTTATCCGAAGGTATTTGTTGGAGTACTGCTTTGTACGAAGTCAAACGGCATACAACACGCTCTTCAGATAAGAAGAGAATAGAAGCTTTTGAAATGTGACGCTAAAGAAGAATGTTGAAGATTGGATGGGTAGATCGAGTACCAAATGAAGAGGTTCTGAATAGAGATGGAGAGAACAGAAATTCTTAGCACTGCTTGATTGGGGGCTGATTTATAGGACACATCCTGAGACATCGAAGAGTCGTCAGTTTGGTAATGGAGGGAAGTGTATAACGTAAAAGTTGTAGAGCGAAACCTAAACCTGACTAGGGAAATCAGGTTTAAATTGAAGTGGGTTGGAGTTGTTACGTAGAGATGAAGATGCTTACAAAGGATAGCCCAGCAACAAAATCAATGGGGGATAAGCTATAACCCTGCCTCTCTCCCATCTTAACTGATGTGCCCCTTTCGTATAATTCCGATCACTGCTGTCTGGTTTCTGTAGGAGTTGGAGATGACCTTTCGCTTCCTGTATTTTACCCATGCTACCTTAGCAATTTCAGAGTATTCCAGTCAACATTGTAAAGTTTTCTCTAAATTTACAAACCCTGTAAATGTAGGTTTAGCCTTTCTTCAATCTCTCGTAGTGTCAGTTTTGCCTCGCTTGTAACTACATATCATAGGAACCCAAACTGATCTTCCTCGAGATCCGTTTCTACCAGTTTTTCCAAGCACAAATGAGCAAAACTCTGCGAGTAATGGAAAAGAGTTAAAAACATCTTTCCAGTCTACATCTACAGATGCACTGCTCTGCGGAACTCAAGAACGAGCTACATAAAGTAACATAACATAACAACACAACTCGGTAGAAATGAACGAAAGTGCGGGAGCATGTTGTCACAGGTCTCCAGTAGGGCTCAGAAAGCTGGACGTCAGATCAGTGTGACTGTAGCTCCCAATGAGGCTGGACCAGCAACACATTGCAGTTGAAGGAACGAGGAAATACAGTGCGTGTCACCAGCAAGTAGTTATGGAGCATTGTGGTTGTGTTCTTCATTATAACATGGCTCGGAGGCAACATTTGCAGAAGAATCATCGGGAAACTGGAAGAAGGACGAAGTGTGACGAGTACAGACCAGGAGTTTGATATTGCTAACAGCAATGATGCTTGTGCATGTGCAGCTTTCTGAACTTCAGGCACTGCTGTCCCAAGGAGAGGAGGTGGTCGACACGGTCGACTACAGCAGCCGATGGCCGCTACATTGTGCAGCAGGCAACAAGTAATCTGCGTTAAACAGCCGGTGCAATTGTAACTACATTTATCAAGACTGCAAGGCACACAATCTCACGCTTCAAAGTGGCACAGTGACTGCATAGGGGTGGTCTCTTTGCCTGACGAACAAAGCGTTGTATCCCGCTGACACTCACACATCGGCGGCACCGTCTGCGATGGTGCCTCGAGCATAGGGGCTGGACCAACGGGGAGTGGAATAGTGTGCTCTTCTGGCATGAGAGCGGATTCAGCGTGGGTTCTGATTCTCGACATACCGTCTGATTGTGATAAGTGGGAACACGTAATGCACGCTGGAACATTGTGGAACATGAATGAAATATTCACTCTGCAGCGGAGTGTGCAGTTCATTCTGGAAACATCCCCAGGATGTGGCTAAGCCATGTCTCCACAATATCCTTACTTCCAGGAGTGCTAGTTCTGGAAGGTATGCAGAAGAGCTTCCGTGAAGTTTGGAAGGTAGGAGACGAGAGACTGGCAGAATGAAAGCTGTGAGGACGGGTCGTGAGTCGTGCTTGGGTAGCTCAGTTGGTAGAGCACTTGCCCGCGAAAGGCAAAGGTCCCGAGTTCGAGTTTCGGTCCGACACACAGTTTTAATCTGCCAGGAACTTCATTGTGGAACATGGTCGTTTTGGCGATCCAGGTGTTATGGTGTGGGAGGCACAATATTACATGCGCGTACATGCTTTCAGATCTCTGAACACGGTAAACTCGCTAGTCAACTATGTTGTGGCACTGTACTCCTCCCCAGTGTATGTTTTTCCAGGGGAACATTCGGCCCTGTCTTCGTTTTTATGGATGACAATGCGCGAGCGCATCGAACACCGCAGGTGAGGAACCCTTGGAACGAGAGGATATTGGGAGAACTGACTGGCCTGTCCAGTCCACGACTTACATCGCATCTAGCACGTGTGGAATGCTTTGGGGAGATGTAATAGAGCACGTCCACATACGCAAACGACCATCCAGGTGTTGCCAACCGTGCCGGCGGAGGAATGGAACGCCGTGGCACAGGAACTCCTTACCAACCTCGTGGCTAGAATGCGAGAACTTCGTAGAGCATACATTGCCATCCATGGTGATCACGCATACTATTAAGGACCGTGCCCAATCTTTTGTACTGTCCAGGAGACGATTATAAATCACCGTGCCTTCAATGTAATTATTGTCTTTGAATAAGAGTGTCATTTCTGTTCGTCTCATAGCGTACTTATTTCAGTTTCCTCTGTACTATACCGTAGCAGTTCTTTCTATGTATGGTCCAAGTTTCATCGATATACGTTTATTGGCAGTGACAGATCACGCGCAGGTTACCCTCGTCCTTAAGTTTTGCACACCAGTGTAAATACATAGTTTGCAAAGCGCTGAAGAGTACATGACAGCCGGCCGGAGTGGCCGAGCGCTTCTAGGCGCTTCAGTCTGGAACCGCGCGACCGCTACGGTCGCAGGTTCGAATCCTGCCTCGGGCACGGATGTGTGTGATGTCCTTAGGTTAGTTAGGTTTAGGTAGTTCTAAGTTCTAGGGGACTGATGATCTCAGGAGTTAAGTCCCATAGTGCTCAGAGCCATTTGAACCATTTTGAAGTACATGACAGGATTTCTTTCCGTTCCAATCGCAGATTTAGAGCGGAGAGAAACACTGCTTAAAGGCTTCTCTGTGCAATATAATTAGTCTATAATTGTAGCTGTGGTCCTTACGGGTGAGATACATAGGTGGCTGAAGTATATTGGTAGATTCCTCAGTTAATGCTGGTTCCTGAAACTTCATAAGTGCGATTTTGCGGGATAGTTAGTGTCTGTTTTGAAACGTCAGCCAAGTCATATGTTGGAGCATTTCGGTGACACTTTACTGCTAATCCTGTTTGGCTTGGGTCCACATACTTGAGTAGTATTCTAAGATATGACACACAAGCTGTCTCCTTTGTAGACCGAAAGCATTTTTCTGCTATCCAGCCATGATCCGATATCTGCCTGCTGCTTTACCTGCGACTAAGCATCTGTTATCATAATATTTCATATCGGCCCAAGTTGTTACACCCAGGTATTTGTATGATTTGAGTATGATACCATTTGTGACTCAGTCATCTTTTAGTCGTAGGATACTACTTCCTTGCGTTTTGCGAAGTTGACTGTTTTACATTTTTGGACATTTTAAGCAAGCTGACAGTCTTTGCCACACTTTGACCGTATCAGTATCCATAGACATTCTTCCAGATAACCTCCATCCTAATTTTATACGCCTCTGTTATTCAATAGCGGGCCGAGGTACACATAATAACCTAATCCATTAAGTTTAAAAACTAGTCTCCTACGCTTAATTTGCATGAGAGACTTAGAAACGAACGTTTAATACTTCGAAACATAGCGCCCCAGTACATGTTGTATTCTTTGTTTTTCGGTCTCTTTTTTCCGCAGCTGCACATATACAAGTTGTATAGGTTAACTGCTGCAAAAGACGACAGTTAACTTATGCATTTTAGCATCTCAAGTTTGTCACAACTTTATTCACACGCTCAAATAATCTCGTCGTCAAAATATATGGGGCGATTAAAAAGTTCCCGTTACAGGGCGTTGTTATAGCGTATATGCAACGTAGCGCGACGCCTATGCGGGTACATAAGCACCGAGGTGTTGACTAGAGATTAGTGTGACATTCGCGTCTTTCCGAAATGTGTGCGGTAAATGCGTAAACGTGAAATACGGCGACGTTATTACCAAATGCGCCCAGAAAGGACGAACGTGTTCTTAGTCTTTTCTTGGCTGCCGAAGGACAAACATCGGTAGACATGCATCGGAAAACGAAGAATGTGCATAGGGAGCGTGTGTGTAGAAAACCATCATTGTAGAATGGTGAACCAAGTTCCGTGCTGGTCACAGAAACGGGTACAACTGCTTCACGATAACCCACGTTCCCAGGTTTCCCCCTCGGCGGAGTTGTGGAAAAGTGGTGGGGGGCAAAAATGTTCGAAAAAGGGTATTTTTTCGGTTTTGTGATTATATCTCGTAAATGACTCACAATATCGAAAACATAGCACAATTAAAAATTGTAGGGCGTGAAATTCTGCATTGAATGAGACCATCCGCATATTTTTTGGACCACCCCTTTCCATACTAGTGCTCTTCAAAATTGGGCCAATTTTACATGCTCATGAAAAATTTTCGTTTTAACTTGTTTTTTGGTAATATCGTTGAAACTAAGCCACCTATCAATAATGTCGTGCTCATGAAAAATTTTCGTTTTAACTTGTTTTTTGGTAATATCGTTGAAACTAAGCCACCTATCAATAATGTCGTTCATAAAAAAGATATGGAGAGATAAATTCTGCATTCGATGAAACCAAAAGTGAATTTATTGGACCACTCATTTGTGTACAGTTCCTCATTAAAGTTGGACATTTTCTCATTATCAATGAAGACAATTTCAAATGTAGTTCTTCAGTAATTCTAATGTACACTCTTTTAAATACACAACTATAGCATCCATTGTCTTGTACTTATTTAATATAGTAATAGAATAAAATATTAAAATTTTGTACAGTTTGAAAAATGATATATAAAAAACTTTTTAATATTGAGGGTTAAGAACTGAGACCTCGTATCTGACAGATGTCAGAAAAAGTCCTGGCTCAAAAAAACTTGTAAATGAAAAACATATATTATAACAAAATGATGCAAAAAACACAATGTACAACTTGAGAGTAATAAATGATTATGCTCTAAATACAACAATCAAAGCAATTAAATTTTTTATTAAAAAGTTATATTTTTAGCTCCCCTGTAAAATTTGTCTTTTGTCAGATACGTGGTCTCCGTTCTTCACCCTCGATATAACATAGTGATACCCATTCAACTGATATGAAGGAGGCAGGAAAAGAGAGACACTCCTTGAAATTAAGTAGTAATTACAAAATTTTAGAAAACTATATGAGACGAAAAGGGTAAAAGTAGGTATGTACACAAATTTCACATACGTCGACGGTTGACAGTCAAGCCTGTAATTTCCGAGTCCGACGCCCCATCACTCGGCTCCTCAAAAGTCAGTAATTTTCGTCACCTCAAATATACAGTCCAGGTCTTCGTCAACATCGGGTTCGTCAGTTTCATCTGGTTGAGTTAGTGCATGAGTTCCCCTTGCAGTTGACACAAATTAATGAGCACTTAATACCAGCCTTCTGATACCCACAACTACCTGTACAGCCCTTGTTGCATTTGCAGGAAATTGTTGAGAGAAGAGACTGAGGAGCTGGTTCTTTTGAGGTAGGAATGGGCCAAGACCAAACTCTGAAGCCTGCCATCTCCAGAGGAGCGGATCCATATCTGGTGTCCTATCCACATTTGTACTTGTAAGTAGGTCCTCAAGCAGTGCTGGCGAGCTGCTTCCAAAGTGGGTGGTAGGGATGCTAGGGTGAATCTGGATTTCACAATCGCCTTAGAAAACAGGTCGAATCGCAATTTGTCTAAAGTGTCTCCTACCGTAGCTCCATAGAGGGTTGTTAAAAATCGGAGGCCAGCTTCGACAAAGCTTCAGCTTGAGTGTCATGCTCTAAGAAAGGTTTGATATCTTCCAGAAGACATTTATTTTTGACCAGTAGATTGACCACCTTCTTCTTGCCCTGACCGAAGAGTGATGAAGTTGTGTCACATCATTTATGGCGTGGAGAAATATGAGTGGCCTTCGTATGTTGTTTGCCAGTTTGAAACTGCTGGAACCAAACACTTTTGATGAGATCTTTCCTCTTCCAGGTTTCAAGAAATATATATTTGCTGGTGGTGTGGCTAGGGCATTGAGCATGATGAGAATGTCCATATCCTCACCAACAACCACAGCTTTCTCATGTTCCTGTGATACCTCAAGCGCTGTCGCAACAATTAGGTGGTCTGCGTCTTCATCAGCTTGCTTTACTGAGAAGCCTTCATCTTCAAGCCTCGAAATAAGCAAGCTAATGAGACGTGCTTTATTTCTGTCATTGGAAAGGAATTGCTCCTGAGTCATAGTGACCATCATTAACTCGGTAAAGGTGACCTCAGGAGTAGTGTGCCATTTGCTTCGGCGGAGGCACTCAGCATATTTGATGCTCTTGGTGGGCAGGACTTCTGGGTATCCATCGAACACCACACTTGTCGGACTGCCGCTGTAGTGTTTTCTTTTTAAATATTCAACGTATTTGGTTAGCATTAACTGGAATATTTCACCATTCTTCCATACAACCCGGTAAAGAAGAAATCCACCATCAATGAAAAATGCTGCTTCTTCCAGGTTTACGTCATTCAGAGGTGTGAACAAATCATATAACACTGACTTGGGAGTCTTCCTCATTCCAGATGCATCGAACAAAGAGAGAGGATAGGGTGCCAGCTCATATCAGAAGAATTATTTAAGCTGTTCAAATGGTTCAAATGGTTCTGAGCACTATGGGACTTAACATCTTAGGTCATCAGTCCCCTAGAACTTAGAACTACTTAAACCTAACGAACCTAAAGACATCACACACATCCATGCCCGAGGCAGGATTCGAACCTGCGACCGTAGCAGTCGCACGGTTCCGGACTGAGTGCCTAGAACCGCGAGACCACCGCGTCCGGCATTTAAGCTGTTCGTCAGGTTTCTTGAGAAGTGATATCTGGTGAAATATGGTTTCAGGGTTCACTAGTACATCCGCCCCATGAACGGTCACCTTAGATTTAAATCCCTGTATACTCAACACTGTTTTGTTTCGGACAGACTTAATGTTGTCAAAGGTTTGACCAACTAGGGCGAGCATTGAGGATTTGCCCATTTCAAAGGCTCTGTGACAGTTGATTGAGTCATCTCTGACGATTCCTGTGCTGATGGATATAACAAATTTAGTAACAGGAAAAGGATCATGGGATTGAAACCACTCAATAAGTTTCTGAAGGTCTGCACTGTCACGCTGAACTCTAGCAGCCTTCGCATCAACATGTTGCTCTGAGGTAGTGAGTGATACCCCATAAAACTCTTTAACCTGCTTGGTCACTTTAGTAACAGTTGGCATTGTCAGAATCCATATACTCAGAGTAATGTCTGAAATGCCGCGACCGTGACTGAGCCGTCCGGTACTGTATGTATGTATGTATTGATAGGCAAAAACATGGTGCTCTCACTTACGGTAGCAGTGACGATGGCACAAGGGCGGCGAGGGGATGCGTGATGCGTAAACGCGTCGCGGCGCGGGGGCACGTTGGCGTCGCGGCACGCTGCACGTCGCACGTCGCGGTCGCGCGAAACACCGGCACTTATCGCCGCGTGGCGTGTCGTTCTCTATGGGTAAATAACTTAACTGCGTCGTTTGGCGTGCGTCCACCCCGAAAGAAAGGTCGGAACTGGCGAGACCCCGCCAGAAAAAGCTTTTACCTGGGCCGCACCTGTCCTTTTGTCCGCGGGTGGCGCCAGACGCCACTAGAGAGCAATAAACTATGTCGCCTAGTGGGCAGACGCAGGGTGCTGCCGCCTGGAAACTGCACACTCACATTATGCACAATATTCTAGTAAAGCAAAAGCTGCTCTTCCAAATGGTGCATTTTAAATTAAAATCAGAGCCGACCTATATAAATACATTTTCCTCCAAATTTGTTCAAATGTAGGGTTCTGAATTTTTGAAGGTAACTTTCTGGACGATTACCTTAGGAATTACAAATGATACACTTTTGTCATTATTACACTGGCTTGCCATGCAGAACATATACACAAAGGCAGAATAGCAAGGTCCAAAAAGGCTTTGCCGTTTAATAAGGGATTGCCAAAGTTGACCTTAAATTTCTTGTCAGGGAATTTACTGACTTTGAACAGTTTTTTAATTTTTTTCAATCTTTACTCATGATAATGTTATTTTTGAGTTCGCTGCATAAAACTGATCTAGAGACCTACATTTGTAAATGTGAAGTACCTTACATGCATAGCAACGAAAGTGGTCCATTTTACTTTTGGTCTCATCAAATGCAGAATTTATTCCTCTATATCGTTTGTATGAACCACTTTATTGATAAATGGGTTACTTTCAACGATATTACCAAAAAACAGAGGTTAAAACGAAATTTTTTTGTGAACATGTAAAATTGGCCCAATTTTCAAGATTACTAGTATGGGAACGGGTGGTCCAAAAAACATGCAGATGGTCTCATTCAATGCAGAATTTCATGCCCTACAATTTTTAATTCTACTATATTTTCGATATTGTGAGTTATTTACGAGATATAATCACAAAACCGAAAACATTTTGCCCCCCACCACTGTTCCACAACACTGCCGAGGGGGAAAACCTAGGATAGTCATATTGGGCCACAAATGAAGCCATTAAAACTATAAAATCTTTTATAGCAATTATTTCCGATTTGTCTAATTTTTAGGTTTAACCCTACGAGACTATAACGCACATGTCGTAAAACAGAAGTTGCGCCAACTCAGTTGAGAGACATTCCACCACCCGCCTGTCCTGATCTCTCCCCATGCAGTTATCACGCCTTCTGTCTCTCAAAAAAGGGCGTGAAAGGTCAACGATCCCTGTTGACGAGGATATGCAACAGGGAGTTTTGGACTTTTTCACGCAACAGGACTCGGTATTTTACCAAACGGGTATCTTCAACCTGGTGCGTCGTTGGCATGATTGCGTCAGTGTTCAAGGCAATTTTGCCTGATTGGCATATCGACTCTCTGCCGTACGGCCTTCGAACGGAAACTTTTTTGTCGCCCCTTATACTACTAGCCCCACTGGTGACATTGCTGCGCTGTAGGTGGTGTAAGACTGGAACCAGGCTGACATATGACCCTCCACTTCTGATGTGAACAGTGAAGTGGTTTGGTGGTGCAGGTTGGTTGTGTAGAATTAACGCAGTAAGATGGGTCGACACGTAGACGTGACAGAAAGGAACTATCGTGTTTCGACGTGTCCGTGAATACACAGTGAGTAAAGTTGACCGTTTTGTTTGTATATCAATGTGGACTGTCCAGCTTGTCCACAAGAAATGAAATGGTGTACCACAGCGTAAGAACAGTGGTCGGAAAAAAATCCTAACCGACAGAGACAAAAACCACGTCTAGGCAGTGAGAATCGTTTCATAACCTACAGGAATTGCTACTGTCAGTGAATGCAGGTCCGTCTCAAACTGTTTCAGAGTGAATGTTGCGAAGGGAACTGTATGCAGTGGACATTTGGAATCTTGTGCCTCGCAAAAGTCCACTGCGGCACTTAAATGTACACTTCTTCCATGGAAACTGGACAGTAGCTGACAGGAGGGGTGTAGTGTGGTCCGAAGATTCAAGATTTTATCAACGTCGCAATAAGGCGTTTAATTCGCAGTGTGTGGAGAGTGTACTTCATGCCGGAAGAGGTTCTGTGTTGTCAGCAGATGTTTCTCGTTCCACACTTGGACTTAGTCACTCAGTTTACATGCAACATGAAACAGGGTGTTTCTGTCAACATTCTCGCTGACGTAGTGTTGCACTTTCTTCTGTAGCTTTGTAATGATTATGTTATGGACACTGCGTCCCCTAAGCAGACAACAGCCGTGTTTATAGGGTTGCACACATACGTTATTGGCTTGACAGTCACCCTATCGCTCCTCGTCTGGTCCTCTACACTCAGGTGACCAAAGACATGGGATAGCTATATGCACGTGTAGATGGCGGTAGTATCGCGTACACAAAGTATAAAAGAGCAGTGCATTGGCAGAGCTGTCATTTGTACTCAGGCGATTCATGTGAAAAGGTGTTCGACGTGATTATAGCCACTCGATGGAAATTAACAGAGTTTGAATGCGGAATGGTAGTTGGAGCTAGATATATGATATATTCCGTTTCGGAAAAGATCCATAGCGTCAAAAGTGTGCTGGGAATATAAAATTTCAGGCATTACCTCTCACCACGGACAACTTTGTCGCCGACGGCCTTCACTTAACGACCGAGAGCAGGAGAGTTTGCGTAGTTTTGTTAGTGCTAACAGACAAGCAACAATGCTTGAAATAATCTCAGGAATTAAAGTGGGACGTACGACGAACGTATCCGTTAGGACAGGGCGGCGAAATTTGGCGATAATGGGCTATGGCACCAGACGACCGACACTCGTACCTTTGTTAACAGCACGACATCGCCTGCAGCGCCTCTGCTGGGCTCGTACAGCATCGGTTGGACCCTAGACGATTGAAAAACCGTGACCTGGTCAAATGAATCCCGATTTCTGTTGGTAAGAGTTGATGATAGTAGACGGGTGCTGCCCAGAGTCCACGAAACCATAGACCCAGGTTGTCAAAAGGCACTGTGCAAGCTGCTGGTGACTCCATTACAGTGAAGCCTGTGTTTACATGGAATGGAGTGGGTCCTCTGGTAAAAATGAACCCACCATTGACTGGAAATGGTTATGATAGGCTACCTGGAGACCATTTGCAGCCACTCATCGGCTTCATGTTCCCAAACATGTCAATGGGCCACAATTGTTCGCGACTGGTTTGACGAACATTTTGGACAATTCAAGCGAATGTTTTGGTCGCCCATGTCACCCGACATGAATCCCATAGAAACTTTATGGCACATATTCTAGAGGTCAGTTCGTGCACAAACTCCTGCACCGGCAACACTTTCAGAATTATGAACGGCTATAGAGGCAGCATGGCTCAATATTTCTGCAGGGAACTTACAACGACTTGTTGAGAACATGCCACGTGGGGTTGTTGCACTACGCCGGGCAAAAGGAGGTCCGACACGATATTAGGAGGTATCCCATGACTTCTGCCACCTCAGTGTAAATCACACGATATTAATCCCATAGAAAAGTCTGAAACTACGTATTGTCCTTTGACAATTCCAGGAATAATCCAGAATTGACGACGCGTTGTTGTTACCACATAATGTGGTGAACCGTGTGTGGTTGGGAAAAAAAAGTGTGAATAGTGTTACGTAAGGCTGTGTTTCGATAGCAAATGTTGCTTGTCAGATCTGGTTTCACATACGAAAAGTGTTGTTCATATTGCCCCAGTCTACCTCGTTAGAGAGATACGATAACGTATAAACAAAACGAAGTAACTTAGTGATACAGAGCTAGATCATTTCTCAAAAGGAAGAAGGAGTTTATAGTTAGTCAATACCAGAGTAATTAGCGACGGAACAGTAGCTCGGATGGGGTAGGAAATCATCTGTGACATCGTTCGAGGACCGATTTTGACATTCGCATGTGAGAAACTTCATAGAAAATCTAGGTGAAAATGGCTCAGTGGGGTTTTGAAACCCACACGTGTCCAACACGACCCTATCGTGTTAATGCGTGAGTCACCCCGTGGGGTATTAGTCACCACTGTCATATTCTGAAAATAATACTATATGCTGCAACATCTAACATTAAAAACGTATTCTTAAACTTCATTTCACAAATTCTCGGTTTTTCATAATAACTGTCAGTCTGATGGATATTGCGCCGAGGTCGCAGCGTCATTTCAGGAAACATCTGCACAGTCGGCTTATTAGTGAGTGCTCTGTACTAGGCAAATGAATTAGCAGCTACTGACAGCTGTGCTTGCGTATCAGATTACGGCCATGTTTCCACAAGGGCAGTCCCTGTTCGCTCGCAAAGAAAAGTCTTCAGTGCTGACGCACGAATCCTCGTACATATCATGAGCCTTTTTCTTTCTCCCACTGTTGAGAAATCGACTAAGAAATATCTATCTTCTAACCACAAGCTACATCTACACTGTTGAAAAAAGATGCAACGCCCTCAAGACTGTGTTCCATAGCACGAGAGTATAATACAGAGGGGTGGACCAAGATAGGGAAACATCAAAAACATAAAACATTACGATGCCTAATGCGGTGTAGGGAACCCGTTGGCGCTCAAAACAGCTTTCAATTTTCTCGGAATGGATAAATACAGGTCATGTATGGATTTAAAGGGAATATTATATCATAATTCCTGCAAAACAGTAGCAAGGTCAGGTAACGATGATGGAGGTGGATAGTGATCAAACACCTTCCAAAATGTACCACAAACGACTCGATAATCTTAAAGTCTGGTGACTTTCGTGGCCAAGGTAGAGGCGAAAATTCATCCTTGAGCTCACAAAACTAGGCCTGAACGATTCGAGTTACGTGAATAGGGGCTCTTACGTCTTAGAAAACAGTATCACCATTGGGGAACAAACATTGTACAACGGGAAATACCTGACCAGCTAAAGTGGTCACATAATCCTTGGCAGTAATCCAATCGTGCAAGAGCAACCAAGAGGTCTATGGAATACCACGACATGGCTGCCCAAATCACCACCGTACCACTGTTATGTTTCATTCTTGAGGCGAAAGTCGGCTAGAAGTTGAAAACTGTGAAAAAAGATTCATCCTACTAAATGACATTTTTCTATTGCTCCATAGCCTAGATTTTAAGGCTTCGGCACCAAGTTTGGTTGTTACGGGTATTTGTATCATCGATAGGTGGTTTCCGAATTCTAGCTCGCCCTGCAATTCCCTGCGTTCCTTTCGTGTTGTTTTTGTACTGACAGGGTTCGCGAGTACGACTTTCAGTACTGCAGTGACTTTTTTAGCTGCCGTCTACTTATTTATCGTCACAATCATCCTTAATGACCCTCTGTCACGAGCACTCAAAACACACTTTCGTCCGCTTCGATAGTTGACGTATCCGATATTATCGATAGTATTTTTGAAAACTATCGATGTACCTGTTGACTATAAATGTATAAATGTATAGCTATGATGTTCTTTTAATCATTGACATAGGTCTTCTTAGGCACTTCTGGGTTTTATTGTTCTGAAGAAGGTGTAGTTATCTACGCCGAAACCTAGGTTAACACTAGGTGCTTTTTTCGCAATCGAGGCGGGTTTCTAGTTTTTTAATATATTAACCAACGATTGCTGACGCGCTGCGATGTTGAAGGTTCTTAAATTCGTACCAGCAGATATTTCAAATGAATAATAGATTTCTAAGAATTTTTATTGCTTAAAATACAAGATATGCAAATTTCGTTTATAAAATGTAAAGTATTCAAATTCTTGTCCTTTAGTATGTTGTTTGAAATACAACATGAAGAGATACATGTAATGTGTTTAAGTTATTCTGCTTTAGTCTGTTGCACTTTTAAGTAATTATTTATCCTGCCTTGGAGAAAATCCTCTCTGCAGGAACTGAAGTCGCTGGACACCACAAAAATTTAATTTCAATTACACGCAACAAACTATTAGATTCTGCACAATATTCTAACACACAAGCATAGTTGTGTATTAAAGGTTTTTCAAAATATTGACATAGGTCAATTATGAAATCACTGACAGGTGTAACGACATCGACGTTACGCTCTTGCTAATTGGGCAAAAAAGTCGATTATCCGATTTCAAACTGTTAGATGTATCAGTAGACGTATTAGCACTGCTCATGGATGCTCCTGTTTAAGGTATTATTCTTGAAGTTGACACTATGATAGCAGCATACTCTTTCTGAAGTACTTGTGTAGCGTTCTCTGCCTCTTGAAATGTCCTGAAAGAAGTTTTTTAAATCTAGGATCTAATAATGTCACAAGCGTATTAACAGTCAATGTGTTTATTGACTGATTTAATCAAGGAATCCAGAACACCTCTTCCTTCATTAGTTGTTAAGATGCTTTACAATTCTGGAAACTTTGCAGCAATACCTCGTATAAGAAGTATAATTAAGGAAGCAGCGATGTACGACTCCCTTGAGATCGTTGTTGTTGCTGCTTCAAAAGGTTCAAGATGATCTATTGTCTCTTGTATAGCCAAGCAATTTTCTGCTGAGAGGGTACGCAGTGCTTTTGAACTGTCATTGATCGCATTCTCAAGCTCACTTAGTACTTCCAAAATTCTTTTGAGCGTGTGGCATGGGCTGTTCCATCTCGCTGGCGTAGACTTATGGTAGAAAGTCACAATAGCCTTTGTTTTCAATAAAATTTTGGAAAATGTTTTTGCTTTGAAACAGTATTGTACTGTTGATGCAGCGGGCAAAACAGGGTGAATGTCGAATCCTTAGGATTCAGACAGCATCTCCGTAATTGCGGCGTTGTCTGTAGCCACTACTACGGTCTTATCACGGATACTGTATTCTATTAAGATTTGATTGCCCGCCCGGTTGGCCGTGCGGTCTCACGCACGGCTTTCCACCTGGTCCCCGGCACGAATACGCCCGGCGGATTTGTGTCGAGGTCCGGTGAACCGGCCAGTCTGTGGATGGTTTTTAGGCGGTTTTCCATCTGCCTCGGCGAATGCCGGTTGGTTCCCCTTATTCCGCCTCAGTTACACTATGTCGGCGATTGCTGCGCAAACAAGTTCTCCACGTACGAGTACACCACTATTACTGTACTTCGCAAACATAAGTGTTACACTCGTCTGTTGTGAGACTTTCCCTGGGGGGGTCCACCGGGAGCGGAACCGCACAATAACCCTGGGTTCGGTGTGGGGCGGCGGAGGGGTGAAGTGGACTGCGGCAGTCGTCATGGGGTTGTGAACCGCTGCGGCTGCGGCGGGGACGGAGCCTCTTCGTCATTTCTAGGTCCCCGGTTAACATACGATACAATACAATACAATACAAGATTTGACTGATGACCTGAAAAAATGTAATGTTTAAGTAACATGACAGTATGTCTCAAATTTTGCATAATATTGTCAAAAAATTCTTTTTTTCAACATCTTGTTATCTGAAAAGTTACTTTCATATATATAAAAAAAATAATTTCCATAAAATCGGGCCAATATATTATTTGTCGAAGTTAAGTTGAGCTTCAGCGTCTTACAAGGACAGGAAAAGTAGGTAGAGGAAGAAGAAGAAGAAGAAGAAGAAAGAGAAGAAGAGGACGGGCACCATAATGAATAGGGATGCGGGAGGGGAAGCGTTTACTGGCCTGCCACGCAATGCTGCTACCTTAGGTGTGCATGCTTGCTGATGAACTGCACTGGATACGGTGTAAACTGCACATGCGAATAACAAGATTGAAACTGCGTTGAAGAGATCAAGGGTGGCTTCTTCACTCATTATGTTTTTTCTCAGTTGAGTTGACACTCATTACAAAACAAAACAAAAGGGCCATCACTCTACTGCAGTGCTACAGCTGCTACATCGCTGAGGTCGGCAGTCGACATTAAGCGCGTAGCTTGTAGAAGTTCTCTTGGGTCCGTCGGGGGAAGCACGCGGAGCGGTATAAAGAGCACAATAGGGTATTAATGAAGGACAAGGAAAGGTGCGGCGAGAGACAGCAGTGCTCGCACCTACACCCATCATACCGACGTATTGCTATAATATACCCGCGCCGCTCAAAGTTTGTACTTTGATAGATTGCGTTTCATCGGCTTCACTGTAGTGGCGACACAACAGCTTCCATTACACAATAGCTGAGAGTTTTCCATTACCACTGGAAAGTTCCGATTCGGTTAGTAAGGCCTATATTTACAACTTGCTATGATTAGTCTTTTTTGGTAAATATATGCATTAATATTGACGTTGTTTTATAAGCACCGAAAATTTTAATTCTGTTCCGATTAGCTAACACAGTGGAAGCACTTCCGCATAAATCGCACACCAATCGGAAAACAGGAACGCAATAATTGCAATGGCACTGGCAGCTGATTTTTGCTATGCTGTATTAATTTTGGTTCAGACGGTATTGGGGTTCGCGTTCGTTTGTCACTTGTTGGTCTGCTGTCGCACAAACTCTCAAGCAAAAACTTTTGACGCGGAAGTAGCTATGTTTTGAGAAAGTGCATTATAGAGACATCTATGTTCAAATATGTTGCTTATCTGTAGTAATGAATAAGAAAATATATTAAGTTTGTTCTAACGCAGTTATTCAGAGGTTTGTTACGGTAGGTAGTGTCCGTAAACAGAACACAAATGACACGACGCCTTCAAATTTCAATCGAAAAGAGTGGTGAGGAGGAGTGGGGTCGGGGAGGGGAGGGGTGGAACTGCCAAGAAGTAGTTACGCCGACTTGACTTACACCGACATGTACCGATCACAAGAATGAAAGGAAACTCAGCATGGCACTGACGAGCTAAAGAAATAAAAATTATGAACAATGTTAGATATATGTGCATATATTCTGCGTTGTGATGACCTGCAGTTTTTGTCACTTTTAATATGGGTGAAACTAATTTTTCGTCCGTAATAAAGTTGCAAAGCAATCCGCGTTGCTTTTCCACATGTTCGTTGTAACACTAAAAAAATAACTTTTTGCAAGGGCTTCCTCTAATTTATTTTCTATCTCTTTCTATAGTTTTGAGATCAGTAAACATTTAAGTGTTGTTTTATGTGGCTACTCATATCTGCTGTCTAAGGCATAAACAATTTTTTTCAAATCTTGATGGTCGGAAGTTCCGTACGGCAGCATATCGATAGCAATCGTTTCTGCAGAAAGGGAATCAAGTTCTTTGTTTGCTTTTGAACTGGCATCGTAGAACTGACTTCCGTTAAAATAATTTTTTATAGAGCGTCTCCATTCTTTTGGTAGCACCTCTCGCACTTGACCTAGCTCACAAGTTGATCCCTCACATTTCAGTTCTATTACTAATTCGTGGTCCCTAGTTTTTGACCATGCTTTATTTTTAGTGGTCTCTTAAAGTAGTCTTATTCCCTGCTCATGTTTATAATCTTTAACGCAGATGATACACTTTACAAAATATTATCCTCAACTTCCTTGAAAAAAAAATCCACACAGATGATTGATTTTTATGTTTCATTTTCAACACAATTAAAAAAAATATTTACGCACCTCTTACGTAAACAAAATAATATTAGAAGTGCGGAATTTCCCCAGTCACAGAGATTATAGGTGGCGTGCGAAAAGCACTGATCGTTTCATGTCGGCACCATTCGGAACACTTCTTCGCTACTGCGCTCTTTGTCTCACTACCGTTCAGCAATTGTTGCACTATAGTTGCGTGATGAATAATAATCCTGTTGCTGTGTGGCGTTTAAAAATCGAAATGAGTGACAAAGGAGCCATTGTTGGCACATTGAAATGACCTCTTACGATACCCCGTAGAGCTAGAAGCTTTAGAGGAAATGAAAAAAAAAAAATCATGAGTTTATTAATCCGCTGCACAAGTTTCAAAGATGGGGTTTCAGCAGTAACGGGCAAGAGCTTAAGAAATAGCTACAGGATTTGAAGTTTTGCAAAAACATTCCTGGACATTCATAGTCAACTCTTGGCAAGAAGACATTAGTTTGGTCTCACATCTACTGAAACATTCACATTTCGCCTGAATTACTTATAAATATGCACTGCAATACTGTGAAAGCAGAGAGCATGTAAACACAGTTGTATATTTTAATGATTATGTCCAGCCACCACACAAATAGAAAAACTTGACGCTCGACGGTTTGAGCTTTTAGTATATTCAGTTCTGCCGGAGCTGGTGTGTCCTTGAAGAAACAAGCTCCGCTAATCGACCACAACTGTAAAGGAGTTTTGCTATTTGGGGAGCAAAATAACTGATGATGGTCGAAGTAGAGAGGATATAAAATGTAGACTGGCAATGGCAAGGAAAGCGTTTCTGAAGAAGAGAAATTTGTTAACATCGAGTATAGATTTAAGTGTCAGGAAGTCATTTCTGAAAGTATTTGTATGGAGTGTAGCCATGTATGGAAGTGAAACATGGACGATAAATAGTTTGGACAAGAAGAGAATAGAAGCTTTCGAAATGTGGTGCTACAGAAGAATGCTGAAGATTAGATGGGTAGATCACATAGTTAATGAGGAAGTATTGAATAGGATTGGGGAGAAGAGAAGTTTGTGGCACAACTTGACCAGAAGAAGGGATCAGTTGGTAGGACATGTTCTGAGGCATCAAGGGATCACCAATTTAGTATTGGAGGGCAGCGTGGTGGGTAAAAATCGTAGAGGGAGACCAAGAGATGAATACACTAAGCAGATTCAGAAGGATGTAGGTTGCAGTAGGTACTGGGAGATGAAGAAGCTTGCACAGGATAGAGTAGCATGGAGAGCTGCATCAAACCAGTCTCAGGACTGAAGACCACAACAACAACAACAACATGGGCAGCCAACATATGAATGATATTTGTGCTTCTGCAAAAGCAGAAGTGTTTTTGTAAGTACAACAAGGACTCAGAAACAGAAGAGGACAATTGCAGGTGTGTTTAATTAATAACGACAATAATTGTATTTATTTTAAAATCCATTATACAGCTGTAACAGAAACACTTACTAATTCTTTAAAATATCATTTTTTCCCTCTACTAACTGTGTTGTATTACAACAGCCTTATTTACATTTGTATTCCTTGCTACAAGTAAGCAAGCTCACACATTTGAAAGTGAAAACTAGTATAACGCACACTCACGAATCCATGTTATTTACGTGTGTAGTTCTTACCATAAGCATCTGATCGGCACGAGATGCTCACGACAGTGAGTTGTCATCACTCGAAGAAAAACAAGAAAATTCCCTCTTCCACGACCTCTCCCCCACAGCCACCATTATATTAACATATTTTATAGAAAACTTAGACTGTCTAAGGCACGACCATATTTGTCATTGATTAAATACCTCCACACAATCTTATTTCCCTGCGCACTCCAAACGCCATGGTGGTAAAGGAACCGACAATTTTTCAGGCGCCAATTCAAAAAGAATTACATTATAAACGATAGGACTATCGATATCTAAACCAGACTGCCGATAGTGCAAATACTATCGATTAATCGATAGTTTATCGATGTTTGAGTAACACTAGTAGCGGGTGATGCTTATTCGGTTCCCCTGTATGCTGCATAACTCTTTTGATACGTTGCCTCTTGAAACACGTAATGGTTTGGTTACCTTGGTTATGGAAGCACCAATCATGCCGGTTTCAACAACTTGCCCACGTCTACACTGACCTAGCTCCGACATAATGCATTCACTAGTACACAGTGCACTGTTCTGATCACGAATGACACTTGCAACATTGTGAGGGCATTGCACAGATGCTGTACGTGCTCAAATGCAAGAGAACAAATGCAAGAACAACAGACTTGGCTAGCATCTGCATTTATGCCCAAGCATGCATTTCTCGTCGTGTCTCCATGTTTTCGTCCAATCCCTGTATGTGCGTACTGAGAGGCTGTAGTGTTAATGGGTCAATCGTCACAGTCACCGGCGATCAGATGGCGCTCATGTGGTCTGTCTTTGGGCCCCTCGTTTTTGATTCTGCAGGCAATAATTGCGCTGAGTTCAGGGGCGGACAGTGTTGTTACATTCATTCAAGGGTACAACCATGCCCCACCTACGAGTAAGTAATCCTGTTGAACAATTTCAGCCATTTGAACTGGGTCGCATTGCGCGCCTGTGGGAAACTGGGTGGATGTATCGACTGATTGCTTCACATGTTGGGTACAATGAAGTTGTGGTGTGTCGCTGCCTTCAGCAGTATAGTCTGTAGGACATTCCCGCGCCCTTATATCTGGTTCTAGGCGTCCCCATAGTACAGAAGCACATAAAGATCGACGCACTATGCGAGCAGCGTTGACCGACCGAACATCATACAGGGAAGAAATCATGGCACGTGGTGCACCTGCTTGGTGCTTGCAGCAGTACTAAGATCACGAGTGCCTCTGGCGACGCTATCACGGACGCCATGGGACTGCCAAGCACGGCTACACTCACATAATAGTGGTGACAGCATCCCTTTCATGCTTGACACTTGACAAATT
The DNA here is from genome assembly GCF_021461385.2 of Schistocerca piceifrons. Taxonomy (NCBI): domain Eukaryota; kingdom Metazoa; phylum Arthropoda; class Insecta; order Orthoptera; family Acrididae; genus Schistocerca; species Schistocerca piceifrons. The sequence goes on from NC_060149.1 coordinate 397,401,287, forward strand.
CCTTTCGAAATACGTGTTCACCTAGGCACCATTGTTGGCGTGATGACGCATAGTTGAGAGAGATGTTTGCATAGTGGCTCACTACAGCGAGATGTTTGCATAGCAGCTCGCCCTGGCAGTCACGGCTGAAAGGTTGTCAGTGTTATACTGATGTCACATGTCTATGTAAATAAGACCCAAATCTTCCTCTCAGAAATCTTAATGTGTGGCAGAAATAGTTAATGGTCGCTTTTATAGGAACTTTCATGATGTCTCACCTTGTCTGCATGGAAATTCTGGTCCCACCAGGACTTGTCCATGAAAATAGCCCAGAATAGCACTGACTGCATTCTTCCTCATGATCCTAATGGGACAGCCCGTCTATTACTTACAAGGCCCTTTTCAGAATTGGTGAAGTGTCATAGAAATAGTTAACCCTCGCTGTTGTAGGAGCTTTCGTTATGTCTCAGCTTGTCTGCATGGAAATTCTTGCCCTAACAGGACCTGTTTACGAAAATAGCCCAGGATAACACCGAATGCATTATTCCTGATGGTTCTAACGAGAAATCATGTGTTCCCCTAGTGGAAACCATGATGTCCTGCTTTGAACATACGTCTCAGAAATGGTAAATGTTCTCACCACTAAAAGATCTGATTGTGTCTGTCTTTGACCAACCCATCCCGAAGCACTGTTAGCGATTTAATCTGCAACCGACCAGAGGTAGATCACTACATTTCGTGTCTCGTGAATGAATGTAGCTTGCTGAATCCTCGCCCATCCAAGTGCACAAGATTTCTCCATGTCGAGGAGGTTAGCAGTCCTTATCGATGTATAGTAACAGATCTGAAAGTGTTGTTATGTAATAGCAGACGCTTAAGAAGAACAAAGAATTGGTAATTTTTATGCATGATGGAGTTCCAGATGCATGGAGTAAATCAACTACGCTATCAATTTTAAAGTGTTGTTCTATTGTCTGGGATCAGTACCAGGAGAGTATTGGTAAGAGAGAACATAAGCACATGCGCTCCTAAGGCCACATGGTTCTGCACAGGCAATAATGTTAGATTGCTTGAGCTTCCAAGCTATCAGTCGTGTGGAATGCAGCGCTGTCAATATTCTATGCAAGAAATATATTTCCAGCACATACATACATCCTTCTTGCAGGTTTCTCAACGATAAGCTAGGGTAACAAACTGTAAAACAAAAAATTACTTCCTTTAAACACTGGAACTGTGTGATACATGCACAATACAGCTTTCAGAGATTTATATCTTTCGGCGCTGACCTTACACATCGTACAGTGTTGGTGGAGCTACAACAACTATTCCCATTTCCACCAAATGGTCAAAACACTGTCCTGTCGCACTAACTCAGGTCACTCTGTTTCTACATAGGTTGCAGAAGGTGGTCGATACAGCTCTCTCAGACTTCTGCCCAGTTCCAACATAAATTGGAACGATTACATGTGCGAATCTGCAGAAATGGCAGCTGTTGCAAGAGGCCAGGGACTATCTGAAATTTTACTGTAGCAGATAGGTTCGAAAAATTTGACTCATTTCAAGGTATGAGTGTGCCAGAAATGTGATTCACTAGTGGTTGTAATCTTTATAGGTCTTCTCCATCAGATACAATCCAGGTATGTGGTTGAATGGAAAGACTTGATTCCAAATCATAGAAATCATTTCTACCGAAATCATAACACTAGAGATCTGAAAAGCTAGTGTACATTTCTAACGACCTCAATCAGCACACAGTATATTGTTTGTGATCCTTCTCAATCAACCATCACTTATAACCCAGTCGATATATCACTGAACTTCTCACGTGGCACTGAGACAGAATGCATTACAAATACTGGAGAAATATCTAGCGGCGGCATTAGGGATTTGCAAATATCGGTTTCATACCACGTTCCTCAGCCGAATAACTTTCTAAAATCTGTAATTTTATCACGAGGTTGCACCGTCGGCGACCTGTAACTGCACTGTTGGTCTGATAACATACACTCCGACGATCACCGTCTGTATTCATTGTCGCAGTATTTGTCTGGAAAAAACACTTTATTCGGAGGTAATGCCATATCTCGATTTATAAAGCCGGTATAGCTTTTAACATGGATACTTGTGTGCATCTATAGAACCAAGACCGCTTGTGATAGGAATATGGTCGTGTTTTTTAACATCTGGGGGTTTGTAAGATGATTACGTTTCTCTTTCTAAGACACAGTGATACCACTCGCAAGAAAAGCTTATGAGGCATGTCCACCCATAGCTGATTTTCGGTCAGTATTGTTTCGTATCACCAGCAGTCAATTATTGGCAGAGTATTATACTTAGAATTAAGGGATGCGCGATATGATTGCCTTGAGCATCAGGCTTATAAAGTGTGTGTGTGTGTGTGTGTGTGTGTGTGTGTGTGTTCCAACATAGGCAAAGGGAATGACTATGTCCAGTCATAAGGAAGATATGGATCTGACGTGGAATACTTTGATAGCAAATGGGAAAATACGTCAAGTCATAAGAATGGTACAGATATTTCTATTTCCAGGGCCACAGCCATCAGCCAGGACTATTTCCGATACTTTGTTCATTGTCGAATGTCGTCCAATTGAGACTGCGATCGCAATATTTAATTGTAAGTACAGTGATAAAACATTTATGTGGCAAGTTTCCTATGTTGATTCTGTCTGCGCCGGTGGCCTGTGGCGGGAATTATTCACTTTTCTGGCTAATGGTAGGAGCTGCCCAAATGGAGAGGTCTGCTGGGATGCAGGGATGTAGATGACTTAACCGTGTCGTCCTCTAGACGGCCGAATAGCCAATTAGCACTTAGTATGTGTTGGATAGGTTTTGTGATCGCACGGAAATTTGAGAAGATTCAATACGGACGTGTGTTTGCGCTGGACCATTATTCCTTCCCATGTGAATTATCCGGTTGACTGCTACTACACATTTTGCGCCTTTATTTATTTGAGAGAACATTGATTGTGGTGTATGGATCTAGCAAATGAAAGACAGGCGAAAGACACAATTACAGGTTCTCTAGACATGAGAAACACCTTAGTTGACCTTGTAAATTATAGGAATGATTTGGAATCTGTTACATCAGCGACATCTGTATTTGCGAGTGGAAATATTTTTTCGAGTTTTCACATAAAGGTTTTCACAGACGGGATAATTTTCTAGTTACTCAATGGTTTACAGCATACTCCACCTTGCTAAAGTTTCGGGTTTCTAGAGAAATAATTTATAGTATATATCTTAAGAATTATGTTGCATGAGAGATACTACTGCTATGCAAGCGATATTGCTGTGTGTTTAATATTGAGATATTGTGGCAAACCATGTGAATATACATGTGTTTTTGTAATCCCAGAGTCTGGAGATGGGTGTAGAAAGAAAGCAAGCAAACAAATAGTTCGGGGCCAGAAACAGTGACACCTTTGTGCCAAGGGGAACCGACCCAGCCTTTGTGCAACAGTCTTTGCAGTATATGTGTGTGTCTTGTGGTCGCTGCTGCGTGTCCTATCGTGATGGAGGTATAGATTCAACACATCGATAGTCATAAGGAGAATGAAAGATTTTTTTGGTGTGGAAAATTATGTGCGCTATAGATACTGAGATTGGTTCCAGAACCACAGCCGTAAAGAGAAGACATATCAAGTACATTGCTCGGTGTCAGACTGCAGCAGGGGCCGGTGTATTGATAGTGGTCGAACTACTACCACTGAAGTCCTCGTGGGGTGTGGGGGTCGTCCACAGCCAGTTGGCTTCTCTCTGGCTGACATGCGCTTCCGCAGCTGCAGTCAAGGGCCGCGTTTACAGTGGAAGTTTCCTCCGTCGGCGCTGTACAGCAGCATGGTGAGTATGTGGGATCAATTCCGAAAAGGGACTTATAAGTAATGGATGGGCTGTCCCATTAGGATCATGATGAAGAATGCAGTCAGTGCTATTCTGGGCTATTTTCAAGGACAAGCTCTGTTAGGACCAGAATTTCTATGAAGACAAGGTGAGACATCATGAAAGCTCCTATAAAACGACCAATAACTGTTTCTGCCACACTTTAAGATTTCTGAGAGGAAGACTCAGCTCTTATTTACATACACATGTGACATCAGTATAACACTAACAACCTTTTAGCCATGCCTGCCAGGGTGAGCCAGGGAGACTTGGCTCTTATTTACATAGACATGTGACATCAGTGTAACACTGACAACCTTTTCGCCATGCCTGCCAGGGTGAGCCGCTATGGAAACATCTCGCTGAGGGTGATCCACTATGCAAACATCTCTCTCTGCTATGCATCATGCCAGCAATTGTGCCTAGGTGAACATATATTTCGAGATGAACTTATCAAGTGTCAAGTATGAAAGGGATGCTGCCGCCTCATGCTTGCAGGACCCAAACAGATACCTGTGCATCGCTCAGCAGCTTATGGCCGTGTCGTCACTTCATGGGGGCTGCCGATGCACCCCACTCCTGGAGGCATGTGAGGTGGCATTCTGTGCTGTCCAGTGGACATGGGAGTGGTGGGCGTTAGGTGCTTCACGATCAAAAGATTTTTAACTGTGTAATTACGTGTGATGTGTGTTTCATGACGCTATTCCTTGCAGAATCGAATTAAAAAAAAAAAGGGGCGATCGCTTTAAATACTTTTTACAATACGTGCATCTTCCCAAACAGCATAGAATGATGAGCAAGAGAAATCCAACCCCTACAAACTGAATTTTTTATAAATTAACAACATACCCTTAAAGTTCCCTTAGTGAGAACCTTCCTCTCCACTGCAGAGCCGCCAATTTCCAGGTAGAGGAGGGGAGGGGGAGAGGGAATGGGGCAGGTGATGGGGGGGGATGGAGTTACTAGAGGAAGGGGGTTAATTAATTGATCAATTTAATTAAGTAATCAGTCAAATTGATAAGAGTGAGAGGGGGCTATTCGAATAACTCAAACCTGACAGTGTACCTGTAGCAGCGAGGGGGAGGAGGTGAGTTTGAGGTTTCCTGAGGGTTGGGGGGAGGGCGGTGTGGGAACAATAGGTTAAGTAACTGTCAATCAAAAGGAAGGATCCTTTTAGCAGAACAATAAGTTAAGTACTTGTCAATCAAAAGGAAAGATCCTTTTAACAGAACAATAGGTTAAGGACCTGTCAATCAAAGGAGAACAACAGGTTAACGACCTATCAATCCAAGGAGAACAATAGGTTTGTGCCTGAGTGCATACCTGTCCCTGATATAGGTAACCCACACTAACAAAATGTGCTCGCTCTCTCTTTGTCCCACTACTGCTGCCGGCCGGTGTGGCCGTGCGGTTCTAAGCGCATCAGTTTGGAACCGCGTGACCGCTACGGTCGCAGGTTCGAATCCTGCCTCGGGCATGGATGTGTGTGATGTCATTAGGTTAGTTAGGTTTAAGTAGTTATAAGTTCTAGGGGACTGATGACCTCAGTAGTTAAGTCCCATAGTGCTCAGAGCCATTTGAACCATTTGAACCACTACTGCTGGAAGGTGTAGCAAATTGTTGCAAATAAAAGTTTTGATTTTCGCTGTGATTTCGATTTTACGACAGATCGGACCTTATTTTCCGAATAGCCCTTGAATATTGGAGTCGTCGGGAAAGATGTAAACACAACAGCTTGAAAGTGGAGAAAGGTCTACCATAGTCCAGAGGGATCGTTACCAAAATTATCTGGCAAAGGTGGTGCCTACAAATCTCTGACAAACCTTGCTGTCTGCATATCTCTGTGTCTACATTTCTGCAGCATTCGATTACAAGATATCCAGAAGGTTTTTGACACCATTCTCACAAGTGGTTTCTAATCAAATTGTGTACCTATGGAATATTGTCTGTGTTGCAACACTGGTTCGTATTTTCCTGTCAGAATGGTCACAGTCCGTAGTAATTGATGGGAAGCCATTGAGTACAACAGAAGTGGTATCTGGGGTTCCCCAATGAAGTGTTATAACCCTTTTGCTGTTCCTTATCTACGTAAACTATTTAGGTGACATTCTGAGTAGCTCGCTTAGATTGTTTGCAGATGATGCTGTTGTTGACCGTCTAATAAGTTCAGCAGTAGTTAGAAAAGAATTGTAAAATGATTTAGGTAAGACTTCTACATGATGTCGATTCAATTAAACAAATACCTCGAGAATCTAATTATGAACAGTTTAAATTGGATGAATGCATTTGAAATGTAATGGGTAAGGTGAACCAAAGATAACATTTTATTGGCCGAAGACATAGAAGATGCAACAAATCCTCTAAAGATACTGCTTTCGCTACTCTTGTCCATCCTCTTCTGGTGTACTGCTACATGATAAGGAATCCTTACCAGATAGGATTGACGGAAAACGCTGAAAAAGTTCAAAGAAGAGCAACTCGTGTATTATCGCGAAGAAGAGGAGAGAGCGTCACAGATATAATACACGAGTTGCGGCGGCAATAATCAAAATCAAGGCGTTTTTAGTTGCGAAGAGATATTTTCACGAAATTTCAGTCATTAACCTTTTCGTCTGAATGCGGAAATGTTTATTTTTCCCACGTGCCATTCGAGATTGGAACAAACAAGAAATAGACTGGGAGTGGTTTTCACTTAAATGTGAATTGCAGTGAATTCGTGTGTTGGTAGATGTAATCCTTCAGCGTCACTTGATTTATTCAGCTACATCATACTCCGCAGCTACCTAACGGTGTGTGGCGGAGGTAGTCCGGTACCACAAATTGATTCCTCCCTCCCCCCCCCCCCCTCCCCTCCCCATCACCCTGTTCCACTCGCGTATGGCGCGTGGAAACTGATTGTCGGTAAGCCTCTGTATTAGCAGTAATTTCTCGAATTTTCTGAGATATATATGGGAAGAAATAATATGTTTTCCTACTCTTCCGGGAAAGTGCTCTCTCGAAATTTCAATAGTAAGCTTCTCCGCAATGTACAATGTCTCTCTTTTAACATGTGCCATTGGAGTTTGTTGTGCATCTCTGCAATGCTGTCACGCCGACTAAATAAACCCGTCAAGAAATGTGTCGCTCTTCGTTGGATCTTCTCTCTCTCTCTCTCTCTCTCTCTCTCTCTCCCTCCCTCTCTCTCTCTCTCTCTCTCTCTCTCTCTCTCTCTTTCTCTCTCTCTGTGTTCTATCTGTCCTGTCCGGTAAGGGTCCCAGTCAAGAATCGGTCGAACAAGCGCCTTGTAAGCCATTTCCTTCGTCGATGAGTTACATTTAGTTAAGATTTCTTCCTATGAATCTCAGTCCGGCGCCTGTTTTTCGTATTATTTGTTCTAGGTGGTTATTCCACTTAAGGTCGCTCTGGATAGTTACTCCTAGATAGTTTACAGTATATAGTGTTTCCGACTGCTAGCCATCAGTGGTGTAGAAGTACTGTAGTGCATTTCTTTTCCTACGTATGCGTAATATGTTACATTTATTTACGTTCAGGGTCAACTGCCAGAACGTGCACCACTAATTAGTCCTCTGCAGGTCATTCTGCAAATCGATACTGTCTTCTGGCGTTGCTACTTTAATATTGACTACCGCACAATCTGCGAATGCTCTTAAATAACTTTAGACGCTTTCACCTAGATCATTTATGTACCCTGTAATGAGTGACGGTCGCATCACACTTACCTGGGGTACTGCGGAAAATACCTTTACATCTGTCGATTTCGTTGCGTTAAGAGCGACGTATTGTGTTCTGTCTGCAAGATAGTCTTGAACCCAGTCGTAAATATGGTCCAATACTTGGTAAGCACAAATTTTTTTCACTAAACGTCGGTGTGGGACGGTGTCAAATGCCTTCCTGAAGTCAAGCAACACGGCATCTACCTCAGCGCCGTTGTCTACAGTGCTATAGACGTCATTGAGAAACAGACGAAGCCCATTTTCGCAAGATCTCTGCTTACGGAATCTATGTTGATTTTTCCAGAGGAGGTTTACGTTCTCCAAGAAAGTCATAGTTAACATATTCCATAATTCTACAACAGATTGACGTCAAAGATGTAGGCCTAGATGTCTGCTAGAAGTTCTTGAAACGCGAATTACCTGCGTTATTTTTCCAGTACCTTCGTAATCTTTGTTGCTCTAGTGATCTAGGATAAACTGCTGCTCGAAGAGGAGCGAGTTCTTTCGCATAATCTTTGTAGATTCCTATAGGTATCTCATCTCGTCCTGATGTCTTTCCACTACTAAGCGATTGTAGTTCACTTTCTATTCCGCAATCGATTATCTCAGTATCTGCCATTTCAACTTTCGTACTATGATTAAGAAGAGGAACCCTGTTACGATCTTCCGAGGTGAAACAATTTCGGAAGATCAAATTGAATATTTCAGCCTTCTCTCTGTTAACTTTTTACTATAGTAGATGCTCATCACACAACCTATTTTTAAGACACCATCCATTCCGTTCAACTGCCATTGTAAATCCTTTCCGTCTGGCAGGGTTCTACATCTACAGCTACGTCTACATCTACGTGATTACCCTGCTATTCACAATAAAGTGCGTGGCAGAGGGTTCAATGTACCACCTTCAAGCTGTCTCTCTACCGTTCCACTCTCGAACGGCGCACGGGAAAAACGAGCACTTAAATTTTTCTGTGCGAACCCTGATTTCTCTTATGTTATCGTGATGATCATTTCTCCCTATGTAGGTGAGTGCCAACAGAATGTTTTCGCAATCGGAGGAGAAAACTGGTGATTGAAATTTCATGAGAAGATCCCGTCGCAACGAAAAAGCATTTGTTTTAATGATTGCCACTCCAATTCACGTATCATGTCTGTGGCACAATCTCCCCTACTACACGATAATACAAAATGAACTGCCCTTCTTTATACTTTTTCGATGTCATCCGTCAGTCCCACCTGATGCGGATCCCACACCACACAGCAATACTCCAGAATCGGGCGGACAAGCGTGGTGTAAGCAGTCTCTTTAGTAGACCTGTTGCACCTTCTAATTGATCTGCCAATGAATCGCAGTCTTTGGTTGGCAACACCCACAACATTATCTATGTGATCGTTCCAATTTAGGGTATTTTTAGTTGTTCAAATGTTCAAATGTGTGTGAAATCCTATGGGACTCAACTGCTAAGGTCATCAGTCCCTAAGCTTACACACTACTTAGCTTAAATTATCCTAAGGACAAACACACACACCCATGCCCGAGGGAGGACTCGAACCTCCGTCGGGACCAGCCGCACAGTCCATGACTGCAGCGCCTTAGACCGCGCGGCTAATCCTGCACCGCATTTTTTTAAAAATTGTAATCCCTAAGTATTTATTTGAATGTACAGCCTTCAGATTTGTGTGATTTGTCGTGTAATCGAAATTTAGCTGATTTCTTTTAGTACTCATGTGAATAACTTCACACTCTTCTTTATTCAGGGTCAATTGCTACCTATCGCACCACACTGATATCTTATCTAAATAATTTTGCAATTCGTTTTGGTCATCTGATGACATTGCACGATGGTAAATGTTAGCATCATCTGCAAACAATCTAAGGTGGCTACTGAGATTGTCTCCTAAGTCGTTAATATAGATCAGTAACTATAGAGGGCCTATAACACTTCCTTTGGGAACGCCGGATATTACTTCTGGTTTACTCGTTGACTTTCCGTCTATTACTACGAACTGCGACCTTTCTGATAGGAAATCACGAATTCAGTCGCACGACTGAGGCGATATTCCATAGGCACTCAGTTTGGTTAGAAGACACTTGTGAGGAACGGTGTCGAAATCCTTCTGAAAATCTAAAAATATGGAATCAATTTGACATCCCCTGTCACGAGTACAAAGAGCTAGTTGTGTTTCGCAAGAACGATATTTTCTGAATCCGTGCTGACTGCATGTCAAAAATCGTTTTCTTCAAGGTACTTTATAATGTTCGAATACAATATATGTTCCAAAACCCTACTGCAAATCGACGTTAGTGACATGGGCCTGTAATCCAACGGATTACTCCTACTTCCCTTTTTGGGTATTGGTGTGACTTGAGCAATTTTCCAGTGTTTAGGTACGGATCTTTCTGTGAGCGAGTGGTTGTATGTAACTGCTAAATATGAAGCTATTGTGTCAGCATACTCTGAGAGGAACCTGACTGGTATACAGTCTGGGCCGGAAGCCTTGCTTTTATTAAGTGATTTAAGCTGCTTTGCGACACCGAGGATATCGATTTCTATTCTTTCTCATCTTGGCAGTTGTTCTTGATTGGAATTCACAAATATTTACTATGTCTTGGGCGAAGAAGTTTCGGAAAACCGTGTTTAATAACTCTGCTTTAGTGGCACTGTCATCAGTGATTTCACCGTTGTTATCGCGCAGTGAAGGTATTGATTGCGTCTTGCCACTGGTGTGCTCTATGTATAACCAGAATCTCTTAGACTTTTCTTCCAGATTTCGAGACAGTGTTTCGTTGAGTAAATTATTGAAAGCATCTCGCATTGAAGTACCCACTATATTTCGAACTAATGCAAAACTTTGCCAGTCTTGTGGGTTTTGCGTTCTTTTAAATTTGGCATGCTTTTTTCGCTGCTTCTGCAACAGCGATCTGACCCGTTTTGTGTACCATGGGGGTTCAGCACCATCACGTATTAATTTATGCGGTATATATCTTTCAATTGCTGTCGATACTATCTCTTTGAAATCATTCCACAACTTTTCTACGCTTCCATGATCAGATCGGAAGGAGTGAAGACTGTCTCTTAAAGAGGCGTTAAACGCATTTTTATCAGCTTTTTTAAATAGATATACTTTGCGTTTCTTTTTGATGGTTGTAGGAGTTACAGTTTTCAGCCTAGCAGCTACCGCCTTGTGGTCGCTTATCCCCGTATTCGTCACGATACTCACTATTTGTCGAAGATTATTTGTTGCTAAGAGGCCAAGTATGCTTTCGCAACCATTTACGCTTCGAGTGGGCTCATGAACTAATTGTTCAAAATAATTATCTGAGAAAGCATTCTGTACAATTTCGTATGACGTTTTATGCCTACCGCTGGCTTTAAACGTATAATTTTTCCAGTATATCGAGGGCACATTAAAGTTACCACCGACTATAATTGTATGAGTGGGGTACCTATTTGAAATTAGACTCAAGTTTTCTTTGAACTGTTCAGCAAGTATATTTTCTGAGTCGGGGGGTCGGTAAAACGACCCAATTAATAGTTCAGTCCGATTGTCAAGTATAGGCTCTACCAATACTATTTCGCAGGAATTATCTACTTCAATTTCACTAAAAGGCAAACTGCTTCTGACAACAATAAATACTCCACCACCAATTGTATTTAATCTATCCTTTCTGAACACTGTTAGATCGTTAGAAAAAATTTCTGCTGAGCTTATTTCCGGCTTTAGCCAGCTTTCTGTACCTATAACTATTTGAGCTTCTGTGCTTTCTATTACGGCTTGGAGCTCTGGTTCTTTCCCACCATAGCTACGAAAGTTTACAACTACAATACCGATAATTTCTACAACTAACTTACTGTGTTTTACCTGCCCCCTTTGAGACGGACACCCTTTCTGTGGTTCCCTGAGGCCTTCTAACCTAAAACAACGCGCAGTCCTTTCCACACACACCCACTACCCGTGTAACCGCATCCGGTGTGTAGTGGACCCCTGACCTATTAAGCATAACACGAAAGCCCACTACCAGATGGGGGAAGTCAAGGAATCTGCAGCCTACACGGTGATAGGACCGCCTCAGCCGCTGATTCAGACCCTCCACTCGGCTCTGCACCAAAGGACCACAGTCAGTTCTATCGACGATGCTGCAGACAGTAAGCTCCACTTAATATCGAAAGCAAGACTGGCAGTCTTTACCATTTCCGCTAGCCGCCCAAAACCAGAGAGAATCTCCTCCGATCCAAAGCGACACACGTCATTGGTACCGACATGAGCCACCACCTGCAGTTGGCTGCACCCTGTACTCTTCATGGCATCCGGAAGCAGCCTTCCACATCCAGAGTGACTCCCCTCGGTATGAACACAGAGTGCACACTGGCTTCCTTCCCCTCCTTGGCAGCCATGTTCCTAATCCCCAATACGCGCCTAACGTTGGAGCTCCCAACTACCAGCAAACCCACTCTCTGTGAACGCCCAGACCTAGCGGGCCGAGAAGCTTCCTCTGGAACAGGGTGGATGATTGCATCCAGCTCAGAGACATCGTCAGCCACAGATAACGCCCGAAACCTGTTGGTCAAACGAACCGGGGAGGCCTACAGTTGGCCCCTCGGAAAGTTTTTTGCTGTCTGCCAGACTTTGGAATGATCTCCCACTCGACCACAGGTGAGGAGACAACTTCAGTGCAGGCAGTACCCGGGGCAGCCACAGCAGTGGACCGAACGGGGGACACGTGGGACGTGCTCGACGTCTTTTGCATATCCGTGTCCAACCTCCCACAGTGATGCCTCTTGGCAGCAGCCTCAAGTTGTGTGATGGAAGCCAATGCAGCCTGGAGCTGTGAGTGAAGGGTCGCCAACTCAGCTCGCATCTGTACACACCAATCACAGTTCCGATCCATTACTGCAGTCGCTCCTGTTTGAAGCTCATATAAATATACAACAAACGAACGGTATACTCGCCTTCTTAGCAGCAGGAACGTGAGGTGCTCTGTCACTGATAGACTATCTGACACTGAGCTATACTAACCAAAACCAAAAAAAGCCTGTACGATCCTAGGGTCGATATAAGGGTCGATAGCAGCGGCGGTACAGTACGCTACACTATTATTAAAAGCTTGTGCCTAGTAGACACTCGAATACGCAAGAAATTACAAAAATAATCTAGTAACTACACAGGTATCTGTAAATAAATAACTCGCTCCTGCTGGAAGCTAGTAAAAATGTACAACAGACGAACGGCGTACTGGCCTTCATAGCAGCAGGAACACGAGGTGCTCTGTCACGGACGGTCCAGCTGACACTCAATGTGTACAGGGTGTACATAAAGTCCGTGAACACTTTCAATTATTAATTGCCAAACAGCGTACAGATATCATAAATATGTCATTTTGAAGAGAAATCCTGAAAGTTTTCTTTTCATGTATACCGCCACAGCATAGTTTGGTAATTTCCCTGTAGTCAGCGCCAGTCACAAACATCTCGAGTCCAGGTGCGGAGCGAGCTTTCTGTGTGTTGGAGTTCGACAAAAACAAGTGTGCTACAGCTGTTCAACGGATGTTTAGAACCAATTACGATAAGAAGCCACCAACAAGGAAGGCCATTTACCACCGACACAACAATTTCGTTACGACGGGTTGCTTGTGCCCGGCAAAGGGAAGTGGACGTCCCAGTGTGAGTGAAGTGAATGTGGAGCGCGTACGAGAAACATTCATAAGGAGTCCAAAGAAATCGGTGCGTCGTGCATCCCGTGAACTCGAAATGGCTCCAATGACAGTGTGGAAAGTCCTGCGACAGAAACTGTCTATGAAACCATTCGAATTGGAGCTAGTGTAGAAGCCCAATGAAGACAACAAAGACAAGCGTTTTTAGTTTTGTTCGCAGTTGCAACACTTGAATGAGGATGGGGATAGCATTGTTGATCGATTAATTTTTTGCGACGAAGCCACTTTTCATACTAATGGGAAAGTTAAAATGCATAATTTTCGAATCTCGGATACAAAGCATCCACACAAATGCTTTGAATTTGAGCGTGATTCCCAACAGGTACATGTTTTTTATGCCTTGTCGCCGAGAACACCGTCTCTGTATATTCCTACTTGGACATGTTGCAGCAATGGTTGATGCCTCAAATGCAATCGGACTCTCCGTTCATCTTTCCATCTTTCAGCAGGATGGCGCTCCGCCCCATTTTCATTGTAAAGTTCATGGGTGCCTGGAACGTACCTGCCGCATCGATGGATCGGCGTGCTACAGAAGGGGACAGCTGTTTCCCCGATCGCCAGATCTCACTCCATGTGACTTTTTTCTGTGGGGACACATTAAATACTTGGTGTATGTACCGCCTGTACCACGTGATGTAGCAGAGCTCCGGGAGAGAATACGGGAAGCGACTGCCACAGTCGACGATGCCATGCTGGGACGGGTATGGCAAGAATTTGATTACCGTATTGACGTCAGCCGGGTCACTCATGGTTCGCATATCGAATGTTTGTAAAAAAACTTTCGGAGTTTCTCTTCAAAATGCAATATGTATGACATCTTTACAATGTTTAGTTCTTGTGCAATAAATAATTGAAGGTGTTCATGTACTTTATGTACACCCTGTGTAAAATAATCGGCAAACCGCGAAGATTTAGTTTCTTCTCCTTAACTTCAGTTTTCGAAATTTCTACTTGGTATCCTTAACCGCTTGCTTAGTGTGCAGACTGATTAACATCAGGAATTGGCCAAAACCCTGCCTCGCTCTTTTCTCGACAACTGTCTCTCTTTCATCTCCTTCGACTCTTAAAACTGCAGTCTGGAATCTGTACACATTGTAGATATCCCCTGTGTTTGTTTTCCCTGCTGCCTTCAGAATTTTAAATAGTGAACATCATTAAACGAACCGTGAAGCTGTTGCTAGTGTGTCCAAATGTTTATATAAATGTCTGCTAGAAGTTCTAGAGAGAACACCATATATCAACCTTATTACGCGCTTCTGTGTTACAAATACTTTTATTCTTTTTATTAACATTACAGAGTTATCCTCTGCCTTGGTAACTGTGGTGGGTCGTTTACTACTAAAAATTAGTACCTGAAGAGAGACTCGTCGTCTTTTCTACGGCTTCGCTCAGTGCTGTTATTTTTCTTGTCTTTTACGTAACTACATTGTGAATTAAAAACATGTGGTACATAAAGTACATTTTGAGAAATGAAAAACATTTACTATATTCTTGAGAAGCAAAAAATGGAAATGGCATTGTTGGCCGAGAGGTCCCTATTCGGGGAAGTTCGGCCGCTAAGTGTAAGTCCCATTTCATTCGACACCACCTTGGGTGACTTGCTCGCCGGTGATGAGGATGAAATGATGATGACAACAACACAACACCTCGTCCTCGAGCGAAGAAAATCTCCAATCCCGGCCGGGAATCGAACTCGGACCCGCTTGCATGGGAGGCGAGCACATTACCACCCAACTAAGCAGGCGGACTTCTTAAGAAGAAATAATAGGAAAAATGAAAGATTCAGATAATAACAGAGGTCCCTTTACCTGGCTATTTGAAGTGAGAGAGGGCTTCGGTAAACATTTCGGGCCTGTCTCACCAGAATCAGCATATTCTGTTTCACTTTGGTTACTACTGTATGTATGTATGTCGTGAGATTTACTCTACGAGGTTTGTGTATGGGATTTAACAGTACTATTTGTTACTAAAATTACTTCCTCCATTTTCCCGGCCATAAGCGGGAGAGGGGCTTCGGAAGGGTGACCTCCAGCCTCGTCCCCTCCGAAAAGACTTCTTATCTATGTTGCGCGCTCGTGTTTCTGAGAGTAAGTCTTATGATACTGCATACGTATGTTTATGTACAATATTATAAAAATCACGTTTTATAGTTTGTATCTTTACAAATACTTTTATTTGCAATGCAATCTACCCCAGAATATGATGGCATTAGAGATATCGTGTATTTAGTTTTCCACTCAGTTAACGCAGATCTGTGGCCGTGTACGTTTCCCTGTTACGAACGCCTCGGCAGTCGGGATACTGGAATGCTTTGCCGGCTTACGACGCAGAGCGGCAGTTGGCCCCGGTGTCAAGTTGCCCGGCTTGTTGACGCCTCGGCCCGAGGTCGGCAGATGTCATTCATGTTGCCGGCACCCAGCTCGCATTCCCTCGCGACGCTCGCAAGAAGCCACAATCAGCTGACGCCGGCGCTGCTGGCTCAAAATGTGAAAGGCTTCATTCAGTCGGGCGAGGTCGCGATACAGCAATGCATAGACGCGGACTATGATTCGTGTACCGCAGGAGGCTGCGAATCTGTTGACGTATTCTCCAGTACCACAGAGCCCTGCTGAATTTTTCGTCCCATTCGGGTAACTCCCAAAATACGTTTTTTTGGCAGTGTTTTCTGCAAACGTAAAACAAAGGAAAGATCAATTCGAATTCCGGAGAAAAGTAGGGCCGTGCGAAGCAATAATAGCCCTACGACGTATCTTAGAAGATAAGTTAAGGAAAGGAAAACTGGCGTATATAGCTTTTGTAGATTTGAGGAAAGCTTTTGACTGTGTCAACTGGAATGCATTCTTTGAAATTCCGAAGGTAGTAGGGGTAAAATACAGGGAGCAAAAGGTTACTTAGAGCATGTACAGAAACCAGACTGCAGTTATAATGGTCATGGGGCATGAAAGGAAAGTAGTCGTTGAGAAGTGAGTGAGACAGGGTTGTAGTCTACCCCCGACGTTATTCAATCTGTACATTCAGCAAACACTAAACGAAACCAAAAAAAAGTTATTTGAAGCAATTGAAGTTCAGGGAGAAGAAATAAAAACTTTGAGATTTGCTGATGAGATTGTAATTCTGTCAGAGACAGCAAAGACTTGCAAGAACAATTGAATGGAAAGGACAGTGTCTTCAAAGGAGAATGTAAAATGGACATCAACATAAGCAAAACAAGGATAATGGGATGTAGCCGAATTAAATCAGGTACTGCCGGCGGAAATATATTAGGATACGAAAGTCTGAGAGTTTTAGATGAGTTTTGTTATTTGGGCAGTAAAATAACTGGTGGCCGAAGCAGAGAAGATATAAAATATAGACTGGCAATGGCAAGAAAAACGTTTGTGAAGAAGAGCAATTTGTGAACACCAAATATAGATTTAATTGTCAGGAAGTCTTTTCTAAGGTATTTGTCTGAAGAGTAGCCTTGTATAGAAGTGAGATGTGGGTAATAAACAGTTCAGAAAGAAAGAGCATAGATGTTTTGAATTTTGGTACTACGCAAGAATGCTGATGATTAGATGGATAGATAATGTAACCCATGAGGGGTACTGAATAGAATCGGAGAGAAAAGAAATTTGTGGCAGAACTTTACTAAAAGAAGAGGTCGCTTGATAGGACACATTCTGAGACATCAAGAAATCACCAGTTTAGTCCAGTCAAATGTTGTTTTTAGTGGGACGTTTTGTAGAAGTTTTGTTTTGACAAGCTTTCTATATGGTTTCGAGGACGTTGAATCAAAATTTTTGAAATTCCACCAAAATTTTGGTCTTTTCCATTTTTGACCCATTTCCGGGCCTAAATATTGGTATAACTTCGAAAATACGGCTTCAGCATCCTCGAAAACATTTAGAAAGCTTCTAAAAAAGACTTCCTCAAAACTTTACGCTATTTGGCAATTTTGACTGCCGCTGAACTGCACTAATTTAGTATTGGTGGGAAGTTCAAATGGTTCAAATGGCTCTGAGCACTATGGGACTTAACTTCTGCGGTCATCAGTCCCCTAGAACTTAGAACTACTTCAACCTAACTACCCTAAGGACATCACACACATCCATGCCCGAGGCAGGATTCGAACCTGCGACCGTAGCGGTCGCGCCGTTCCAGACTGTAGCGCCTAGAACCGCTCGGCCACCCCGGCCGGCTGGTGGGAAGTGTGGGGGATAAAAACTGTGGAGGGAGATCAAGCGAAGAATACAGTAACCTGCTTCAAAAGGATGTTGGTTGCAGTAGTTATTCGGAGATGGTGAGGCTTGCAAAGGATAGAATAGCATGTCATTAAACGAGACTTCGGACAGAAGAAGATAACGACAACAACATCAACAACAATATAACTAACACGTTGCGAAAACCATCAACATGAACCTCAAGCAACAAAAAGAAACATGGAGTGAACTGCAAAGCAAATGATTTACTGAGACCGTTTTAATACATTCTGCATTGATAGACACATGCGTGTTATCCGCTACCATGATGACCGCATTCTAGCAACGCACAGTTTAGAACGGTGCAGAAGACAACGGCAAGTGTTTGTTTGGGGTACAAGCGGCTGGTACGGTAGTTCAGCGTCTTCCGTCAGCGGACTGGCCACTCCTTGTAATAAAAAAAAAAGAACTGAGTCAAGCCTTTATCGATAGAGTTTGAGAGAGACCATGTGACATCCGCACAGAACTGCTGAAGAAAAACGGTGAAACCAGCAGATAGAAAGAGCGAGGGAAAAAAGTGCATATAGCGTGCGATATCAACTCTTACATCTTGAGGGCAATCAAAACAGTAAGCACTACGTCGGGAGGCTTTATAATCCGAGTACCATCAAACCAAATCCAGAGTTGGACCGAATGAAACCTTGGCTACTGGTTCAAATGGCTCTGAGCACTATGGGACTTAACATCTGAAGTCATCAGTCCTCTAGACTAAAACTACTTAAACCTAACTAACCTAAGGACATCACATACATCCATGCTCGGGGCAGGATTCGAACCTGCGACCGTAGCAGCAGCGCGGTTCCAGACTGAAGCGCCCAGAACCGCTCGGCCACAACGGCCGTCTTTGGCTACTGAAGTGAGACAAGAGTAGTTTTAGATTTAGTGAGGTACAGGAGCAACGGCATTCCTAAAATTGTTTCTAATTGTATTTTTTTATGAAATATTAAATGAGAATCGTATTACAAGGTATTTCAGGAGGAATCCATACATATTATAAAAATATGTATGTGAATGCGTGTGTGTGTTTTCTCTATACCTCCTCCTAAACCACTGAACCGATGTCAGCCAAATTTGGTACACACATCCTTTACTGTCAGGCAACAATCCCTGGGGGGGGGGAGGGGGGGGGAGGGGAGGGGGGTAATGCCCACCTACCTATTGCAACTTAGCAGATATATCGTCATAAACAATGACACAGGTGAGAAACTGCCGCGTCGTGTATGAACTTTAAGTGTATTACTTCTGTGCTACTACTTCTATTCGCAACAAATTTCGCAGACAGTATCCACATATAACGCTGACTGTTCCTATACAAATATATCACTTTACTACCCACAATCCAAGAAATATTACTTCATAAACACTGAAACGCGTGATAAAATGCGCCCTTTTTCGTTTTTTTTTTTTTTTTTTTTTTTTTTTTTGACAGCATGTCATCTGCATACTGGCCATGAAGAAAATTATTGTGTATTTGTAAAAAACTGTTTCGTGAGTAGAGGTTATGTGCGTTTCCTTTTTTGCTGTGTGTATAACTTTCAATAAAGTTATTTTTAATGCTTTTCGCACTTGCAGCAGCATTGACACAGACTAGTGATGCGCCGTTATTATAGAAGGAGAAGGCGTTCGCGCCTTACAGTATATAAAGCTATTGGTAATATTGCTATTAGTACGAAGAATGGAGTAGGTGCCCAAGTGATTTTGTATGGCCCTTCAGTCTTAAAAATACCTTATTGAAGATTATAAACACAGCAAAAAAGTAAATGCAGAAACACACATAACCTCTACATTTCTTCACAAATACGCAATAATTTTCTTCATGGCTTGTTTGCAGATGACATACTGTCAAAAAAACGACGAAAAATGGCACAAAAACCGATGTATAATAATGCAGTTCATTTAGCGATGTAATTTAAAGGTGAGTGTGTAAACAAAACAAACCAAATGCACATAGTGTAATTTTTAGGCCTACAATAGATAAATTATTATAAATTTTATATTGTACATTACAGAAATAAAAATTTGACCCACAGAAGATGACACGTAGGTGTCGAAACATGTCTGGGTAAATATGAAAACGAAAAATAAATTAATTGTCTTTCCATAAGGCTGATTTTCAAAACAAGCCAAGTATTGTTTTGTTTTTGTGGCGAGTCCACATCACAACGCGAAGTGCCTCTAGTGACATGGTGTTGAAAGCTCCGCTCATTCTCAGGAGTACATTACGTTGACCTTGTCTTGCAATTGTCTTGTTTGTGTGTATGTTCAGTCCGTGAGCCCTAGAACTTGCGGCGAAGCGTGCGATGGATTCAAATATCACAATGTGGTAGGTCCTTACCGTCTTAATAGGTAATTTGTACTGCATTGTGTTGAGTCTTGTTAGTTTGTGCATTACTTTGGAGGCTTTGTCAATTGTCAGTTCGATATGTTCACTGAAAGCCTATTTTTCGTCAAGATGCAGTCCTAGATAGCGTGCGGCCTCTTCCCCTGTATTGTCTAATTTTAGAAGTGGGTTCCTCTGTAGTGGCCCTCTGAGTAGTAAATATACAGTTTTGATGGGTGCTATTTTTTTCATTTTCTGAAGCTGTTGCGTGCCTTTTGTCTCTGGTGCTGCTCTCGAGTTGGCTGACACCACTACGAGCAGGTCATCTGCGTACATCACCACACCTCTTACCTCGTCGTCAGCGTCCAGGGTGTTCAGCAAGAGCTAGATCGCGATATCTCAAAATATTGGTCAGCAGGTCTTTACCTGTGGACATCCCTTTGTTATTCTCTTGACAACCTTGCGTGTACCAACCCTTCTCTCCGCCACTTTGCCTGTGCAGTAGTCGAGGAGGCTATTGTAGAGGGAAGCTGATAGCCGCATTTCCCTTAACCTGGCGAAGAGGGACGGCCAGCACAGGTCGTCAAAAGCCCCGGCTATGTCGATTAGTATGGCGGTCAAGTATTTGTGGCTCATGCTTTTTGTTACTGTCAGTACTTGGATGACGGAGTCTTCTATTAGTCTACCTTCCCTGAGGCCGCACGTTTGTGCGATTGTAGGTGGCCCCACAGGAGCCTTTCTGGCTCACCTCTTTCTTTCTCACCTAGGCGAGAGTGATTAAGAGGCCGATCGGTCGGTACGTTTTGGGGTCTATTGGATCGTTGTCTTTTGATTTCCTGATTATTACCACATAAGCAGTTTTCCAGAGGTTTGAAATTCTGCCTATTAGTAGTGCCTCGTTAAGCATGTTCGTAAGCAAGGGTGTGATTTGTGTTACTGTTCGTTTAGGGATAGTTGTCTGGGAGGAGCCTGTTCAGGAGATATTTTGCTGTGCTTCTCCATCCTTTGGTCATTGTGCCGTCAGCTTGTTTTAGTGTTGACAGAACTATCGGTGTCTTAACTCGCTCTGTTTCTATCTTGAATGGTTGGCCCCAGATGTCGTTTTGTATTTAGGTTCAAATGGCTCTGAGCACTATGGGACTTAACACCTGTGGTCATCAGTCCCCTAGAACTTAGAACTACTTAAACCTAACTAACCTAAGGACATCACACACATCCATGCCCGAGGCAGGATTCGAACCTGCGACCGTAACAGTCGCGCGGTTCCGGACTGAGCGCCTAGAACCGCTAGCCCACCGCGGCCGGCTTTGTATTTAGGTTTTGGCGAAATTGGTCCAGTAGTCTTGTATTGTTGTCTTTAGTTGTTTTTGGTATTTCTGTTTAACGTCACAATACAGGTCGAGTCTTATCTGTTTTTCAAGACCTATCTTTGGTTGTTGGGACCACTTTGTTTTGTAGCGTGAATCCTTCCTTAATCTTGTCAGTTCTGTCGACCACGGTTGTTTCTGCCCCACCCAGTTTTTGCCCGTGGTATGGCTGCTTCCTTTGCTCTTTGTAGGAGCTCTGTCGGAACACATGTTTTGTAATCTATAGTGCCTTGAACAGTGTGTAGTGACGACGCCTCTACAATGTCTCGAACTTTCTGTCAGTTGGCCCTTCCTATGAGTAGGTGCTGCTGTTCATGGTCCATGTTATGTGTATTGACATATTTGTCCCTGGTTATGATGACTGCTTTGTGGTTGCTGTATGTGGCTCTATCTAATGCCCTCCATGTGTTGACTAGTGGAAGAAATTTTGCGTTCTCTAGATCTATGTTATCCACCGGCGTCTCCGCGGTAGGTAGGTGGCTGTCCCTCCCTATTCAGTAGGAAGAGGTTGCATTCATTTACTACTTCAAGTAGTGAGTTCTATCTGAGATTCCAAGAGGGATTTTTCGTTGACATTGGTTACAATGAGCAGTCTTTCTCTTTCTGAGTGTCGTGCGATGTCTTTTATTTTGTCTAAGAAAGGTTCTATATCATACGAGTATTGAGCTTTTATAGATGACATGAGCCATACATCCTGTCCATCTGTTATTTCTGCTGTGGTGACGTGTTCAGCGCAAAACTGGGTGATCTGTGTTACTATGAGGTTCTTATTAACTACTATTATTGCAGCTCTTGCATTTGGTGATGCTGGTATTTTGATGTAATGTAAAGGGAGCCCTGGAAGCTTTCCACATCTCAGAAAGGGACCCTGAACGCGGGCCATGTCTGCTTTTGTTTCATCTAAGAGCCTACCTTTCAGGAGGGGTATCTAGTGAAGGAAAAACACTTCATTGTGGTTTCTTTAAAATCGGAAACATACGTCCTTGTACAGTTTCCCTAGGTTAAGGTCAGACTCCTGAGAGCAAATCTTCCACGTCAGCGAGTGCACTTTGGAGATCGATATGTATAGTGGGAGGGCACTGGAGTCCACGGGTCTACAGCTGCCCGATTATGTAACACCCACCACCCGACACTTCGCTGGCCTGGCTGTACTGCAAGACGAGCGCATGCCAGCTTCCCCCCCCCCCCCCCAACACAGACACACACTGACAAGGCGCTCCTTCGCCGGCCCAGCTGTGTCGTGGCACTTTTTAAGACAGTCCTGTATTACTGCCTAAAAATGTGTTATTGTCAATGATATTTTCTTGTCACTCTCGAGCATAACTAGAGTCTCACCACCACATCCTGCCCTGCTCTCTCCTGACGACTGTAGGAGTTTGGAACCAGACTGCTCTAATAATGTGCATGGCAAAATAGCACTACCCAAAACCGGCACTGAAGCGACTGTGGTGCATCACGGGCCGTAAGTGACAGGAGTGAATAACGGCAGTGCAGATGTGTAGTGGCGAATAGATGTGCAAATGTTGACCAACTGACAGCCCGAGTGAACCAAGGGGTCACCAACAGTATCAGCTCAATGATCACTCCATGGACTTTGCTGCATATGGGCCTCTACAGCAGGCACCTGGTTCATGCACCCATGCTGACTGCTGTTCATCGGCTATGAATGCTGGAATTCGCACGCCAGTACCGCAACTGGTCGTCCACTGAGTTTCGATAGGTGGCCTTTTCAGATGAACGGCGTGAAACGTCTGAAAGCAAATACCCTGCAACAATCGTCGGAAAGGTCCAGGCAGAGGAGGGAGGCTGGGGAATGTTTTCGTGGCATTCCCTGGGTGATCTCGTCATTCTGGAAGGTACAATGGATCAACACGAGTATACGTCTATCCTTGAGGACCATGTCCACCCTTGCACGCAGTTTGTTTCCCTTCGTCACAGTGGCATCTACCATCAGGACAATGCAAATAGTCACACAGCTCGCAGTGTACGTGCATGGTTCAGTGAACACGAGGGTGAGTTCACTATACTCCACAGGGCACCAAACTCCCCGTATTTAAGCCTAATCGAGAATCTGTGGGACTACCTAAATCGGGCCGAGAAACCTAACACAGCTGGCCACAGTTCACCCTTTTCCTGTACGTTTCCGCATCGGTCTGCACTGCAAAGGGTGGTTACTCAGGCTTCTGACAGGTGGTGACATTACTGTGACCGAACAGTGTAATACAGATTGTGCATAAAGCTAGTTTAGTACCTTTTATTGAATCCCCTTATTCTTCTTCTGCTCTTCATAAACGTGTACGTCGTCTAATAATGGGCTCCATTGTACTCAAGTTTCGGCAAAATATTTTATTTAACTTTGCAGCTAGATGGCCTTTATACCGCAGTCCTCAGTTACCTGTCTATGAATTCTGTAAACGTTGTTCCCCGTGTGATCGTATTTTAATAGCTGCGCATCGTATTTTCTGAGCTGGTAAGTGGGGAAGCCGCCTAACAACCACACTCTGGCTGGCTGGTGCACCAGCCACTATGTTTATCTGTTGCAAAGAATCGATCCAGGTCTGGCACACCTCCTGGCTTGCAGGCTAGCGCAGTGCATGATATGCACTGATAGCATCTGTTATTAAATGAATAAGCAATATAATTTAATTATTCTGTATTCTTGTTCTTATTCACAAAGAAAATAAACCACTTCTTGAATCCCAAACCCCATCACAATAAGATAAAGAATGAAGGGACTGAAATAAACTGAAAAAATTGTTTGGTTAAGAAATATTTGCAGTGAATTATGGCTTTGTCAGTAACGTTTTATTTATAGAGGAAGATGTATAATTACTTGAGAGCTCATATGACAGTTGCACCACACATGCGGACTATATGCCTACAGACACATATGCCGCAACCTGTAGAGGAGTGAATGGCTATCCCGATAAAACCTACCACGAACCAGCATGAAGTAAGGAATCTAGGGATGTACTACAACTTCCTACATATCAGTCCCATAACGATACCGAGGACCAGATTAGATTAATTACAGTGCTCAGAAAGGCTTATAAACGATCATGCTTCCCATGCTTCATATGTGAACTGAATGGGAAGAAGCCCTTCTAATTATTACAGTGGGAAGTACCCTCTTCCATGCACTTCACTGTGATTTGCAGCTTATGAATATGTATGTGGATGTAGATGCAGAAAAAGCTAGTTCCAAGCTAATCTGACTCATTTCTTAGTAGGCAGTGAAACGAATGTAGTAAGACTTTTTGTTTTCGTAATCACCCAGCCACACCTTGCTGAGCTATGATTTTATTTATTATTCTATAGTTCAGTTAGGATATTAACAGTTCCTTTTAACTCTGACAGTGTTGACAAATTTATGCTGTGTGGTAGACTTTGATTGTCTAGGTGAATGTGTGTGAAAATTGATAGTTATTGCGATTGTAATTAAGGCTGTATACTACTTGCCATTACAATTAAATCACGAAGTACAGCAAGTAACGAAATTTTATTTGTTGTGCGTATACATTATACACTATCTAATCCAACTATCCGGACACCCCTGCGTAATACGGATTTGACCATTAGATGTCACGAGAGGCAGACGCGCCAGCATAAAACAATGTGATTGTCAGTAGAAAAGCTGTAACAGCAGAACGGGTCAATCAGAAGAGCTCAGTGACTTCGAGCGTGGACTAATCAGTGGATGTCACTGAGTAACAAATCCATCAATGACATTTCAACCCTTCTAAAGTTGGCCGGCCGGTGTGGCCGAACGGTTCTAGGCGCTTCAGTCTGGAACCGCGCGACCGCTATGGTCGCAGGTTCAAATCCTGCCTCGGGCATGGATGTGTGTGATGTCCTTAGGTCAGTTAGGTTTAAGTAATTCTAAGTTCTAGGAGACTGATGACCTCAGATGTTAAGTCCCACAGTGCTCAGAGCCATTTGAACCATTTGATCCTTCTAAAGTTGCATCGGGAGTTAAAAAGAATGGGGTACAATGATCGTGCAGCTCCTCATAAGCCACACGTTTCTGTACTCAATTCTAAGCAACGCTTGAGGCGGGGTAAAGAGCGACGACACTGGACGTTGTATAACTGGAAACGAACGATGTGGAGTCACGAACTACGCTATACCCTGTCACAGTCCAATGGAAGGGGTCGCGGTTGGCGAATGCCTTGAGAACGTTGCCTGCCATGATGTGCAGGGCCAACAGTGAAGTACGAAGAAGGTGGTGTTACGTTATGGAGGTGTCGTAAGTACTAGTAATATGAACAGCAGGACGATGGAGACTGGTGTATTATTGTAATAACTTAAGCACGTCAACCTGATCAAGGGCATATCGTCATTCACACCTTTGCATTTCCCAAGGCTATCCTGATGAATAATTCCCTGTGAAGACCGGTGCGGCATTATTGGTCGGACGGAAATACCTCGAATTCTCTGGACATGTGCTACGGCTGCTCTTGAGTGATTTAATACACAGAATCAGCTGCGTAGTGCATTTATGGTTTACACGCTGAATTTGCCATTGTAAGAATAGTTAGTTTTTAGCGTTGGTATGTCGTCCCCCTCCTCCACGAACCACGAATTGAGATGTGGTGGAGTGGCTTGTGTGCTTCAAGGTATAAATAGTCAAGCTGTAGGTGCAGCCTTGTCGGAGGGGCACCAATCTTTTCAGTAGTTGCAAGAGCAATAGTGTCTACGATTGACTGATATGGCCATGCAGCTAGTGCCATTTTGATATTACTACGTTGGTACTATGGCACGACTGAAGCAAGGAAAATCTGCAGTCATTATATGCCCCGAGAACATGAAGCTTCACTGCACAGTTTAACGATGATGTAGATTTCCTGGGTAAAATACACTCCTGGAAATTGAAATAAGAACACCGTGAATTCATTGTCCAAGGAAGGGGAAACTTTATTGACACCTTCCTGGGGTCAGATACATCACATGATCACACTGACAGAACCACAGGCACATAGACACAGGCAACAGAGCATGCACAATGTCGGCAATAGTACAGTGTATATCCACCTTTCGCAGCAATGCAGGCTGCTATTCTCCCATGGAGACGATCGTAGAGATGCTGGATGTAGTCCTGTGGAACGGCTTGCCATGCCATTTCCACCTGGCGCCTCAGTTGGACCAGCGTTCGTGCTGGGCGTGCAGACCGCGTGAGACGACGCTTCATCCACTCCCAAACATGCTCAATGGGGGACAGATCCGGAGATCTTGCTGGCCAGGGTAGTTGACTTACACCTTCTAGAGCACGTTGGGTGGCACGGGATACATGCGGACGTGCACTGTCCTGTTGGAACAGCAAGTTCCCTTGCCGGTCTAGGAATGGTAGAACGATGGGTTCGATGACGGTTTGGATGTACCGTGCACTATTCAGTGTCCCCTCGACGATCACCAGTGGTGTACGGCCAGTGTAGGAGATCGCTCCCCACACCATGATGCCGGGTGTTGGCCCTGTGTGCCTCGGTCGTATGCAGTCCTGATTGTGGCGCTCACCTGCACGGCGCCAAACACGCATACGACCATCATTGGCACCAAGGCAGAAGCGACTCTCATCGCTGAAGACGACACGTCTCCATTCGTCCCTCCATTCACGCCTGTCGCGACACCACTGGAGGCGGGCTGCACGATGTTGGGGCGTGAGCGGAAGACGGCCTAACGGTGTGCGGGACCGTAGCCCAGCTTCATGGAGACGGTTGCGAATGGTCCTCGCCGATACCCCAGGAGCAACAGTGTCCCTAATTTGCTGGGAAGTGGCGGTGCGGTCCCCTACGGCACTGCGTAGGATCCTACCGTCTTGGCGTGCATCCGTGCGTCGCTGCGGTCCGGTCCCAGGTCGACGGGCACGTGCACCTTCCGCCGACCACTGGCGACAACATCGATGTACTGTGGAGACCTCACGCCCCACGTGTTGAGCAATTCGGCGGTACGTCCACCCGGCCTCCCGCATGCCCACTATACGCCCTCGCTCAAAGTCCGTCAACTGCACATACGGTTCACGTCCACGCTGTCGCGGCATGCTACCAGTGTTAAAGACTGCGATGGAGCTCCGTATGCCACGGCAAACTGGCTGCCACTGACGGCGGCGGTGCACAAATGCTGCGCAGCTAGCGCCATTCGACGGCCAATACCGCGGTTCCTGGTGTGTCCGCTGTGCCGTGCGTGTGATCATTGCTTGTACAGCCCTCTCGCAGTGGGTCTGACACACCGGTGTCAATGTGTTCTTTTTTCCATTTCCAGGAGTGTATTATTGAAGTAAATTAAGCTCCTATTCGGGTCTTTGGGCATGGACAACAGACGAGGATGACAGCAAAAGGAAACCAATATCTGTCGTTCTACGGGTCGATGTATGGAATGATAGAACTCTTAATCGAGTCATTACGTTGGAGAACTTGAAAAGAGAAGCTGATAGGTTGAATTTAGACACAGTGGAAGTTAGTGGAGAGCAGTGGCTGGAAGAACAAGATTTCTCTCAGACGAATAAAGGGTTATCAACACAAAATCAGGTACGGTTAATACAGGAGTAAATCTAATAATGAACGACTAGATAGGAATATGGAGGAACTTCTATAAACAACACAGTAAACGTATTACACTACTGATCATTGAAATTGCTACACCAAGAAGAAATGCAGATGATAAACGGGTATTCATTGTACATATATATTATACTAGAACTGACATATGATTACATTTTCAAGGAATTTGGGTGCATAGATCCTGAGAAATCAGTACCCAGAACAACCACCTCTGACCGTAATAACGGCCTGGGCATTGAGTCAAACAGGGCTTGGATGGCGTGTACACGTACAGCTGCCCATGCAGCTTCAACACGATACAACAGTTCAAGAGTAGTGACTGGTGTATTGTGACGAGCCAGTTGCTCGGCCACCATTGACCTGACGTTTTCAACTGGTGAGAGATCTGGAGAATGTGCTGGTCAGGGCAGCAGTCGAACATTTTCTGTATCCAGAAAGGCCCATACAGGACCTGCAACATGCGGTCGTGCGTTATCCTGCTGAAATGTAGGGTTTCGCAGGGATCGAATGAAGGATAGAGCCACGGATAGTAACACATCTGAAATGTAACGTCCACTGCTCAACGTGCCGTCAATGCGAACAAGAGGTGACCGAGACGTGTAACCAGTGGCACCCCATACCATCACGCCGGGTAATATGCCATTATGGCGGTTCCAATGTGCGTTCACCGTGATGTCGACAAACACGGATGCGACCATCTTGATGCTGTAAACAGAACCTGGATTCTTCCGAAGAAATTACGTTTTGCCATTCGTGCACCCAGGTTCGTCGATGAGTATACCATCACAGGCGCTCCTGTCTGTGATGCAGCCTCAAGGGTAACCGCAGCCATGGTCTCCGAACTGATAGTCCATGCTGCTGCAAACGTCGTCGAACTGTTCGTGCAGATGGTTGTTGTCTTGCAAACGTCCCCATCTGTTGACTCAGGGATCGAGACGTGGCTGCACGATCCGTTACAGCCATGCGGATAAGATGCCTGTCATCTCGACTGCTAGTGATACGAGGCCGTTGAGATCCAGCACGGCGTTCCGTATTACCCGCCTGAACCCACCGATTCCATATTTTGCTAACAGTCATTGGATCTCGACCAACGCGAACAGCAATGTCACGATAGGATAAACCGCAATCGCGATAGGCTACAATCCGACATTTATCAAAGTCGGAAACGTGATGGTACGCATTTCTCCTCCTTACACATGGCATCACAACAACGCTTCACCAGGCAACACCGGTCAACTGCTGTTTGTGTATGAGAAATCGTTTGGAAACTTTCCTCGTGTCAGCACGTTGTAGGTGTCGCCACCGGCGCCAACCTTGTGTGAATGCTCTGAAAAGCTAATCATTTGCATATCACAACATCTTCTTCCTGTCGGTTACATTTCAGATGTGTTACGATCCGTGGCTCTATCCTTCTTTCGATCTCTGCGAAACCCTACATTTCAGCATGATAATGCACGACCGCATGTTGCAGGTCCTGTATGGGCCTTTCTGGATACAGAAAATGTTCGACTGCTGCCCTGGTCAGTACATTCTCCAGATCTCTCACGAATTGAAAACGTCAGGTCAATGGTGGCCGAGCAACTGGCTCGTCACAATTCGCCAGTCACTACTCTTGAGGAACTGTGGTATCGTGTTGAAGCTGCATGGGCAGCTGTACCTGTACACGCCATCCAAGCCCTGTTTGACTCAATGCCCAGGCGTATGAAGGCCGTTATTTCTGCAAGAGGTGATTGTTCCGGACACTGATTTCTCAGGATCTATGCACCCAAACTGCGTGAAAATGTAATCACATATCAATTCTAGTATAATATATTAGTCCAATGAATACACGTTTATCATCTGCATTTCTTCTTGGTGTAGCAATTTTAATGGCCAGTAGTGTACGTATGGATATCAGGGGTAGTCGTAAAATTCCGGTTATGCCCTTAAAACATGAAGCTGTTACTGTGAAAGTTAGTGATGGTGTTGGACATTCTCTACATATTCCCCCTTCCGTGTGACATTTGGCTAAACATTGGATGAATTGGCGGTGACCTCGGTTGGAGAAGTGTGCATTTAGGCTATCTGGTAAACGTTCCACCTCAAACGTCGCCTAGTCTTTATCCTGGAAATGCCTACTGTGCAATGCTTTCTTCAGCTGAGAAAAGAGGAAGAAGTAACTGGGTGTCAGGTCAGGATAATAGGGGGCGAGAGAGGAGGGGTGAGGGAACGAGGGGTGACGCAAAATTTCATAGCCCAAAGAAGCACCATGTGTGGCTGTGGACTTTGTAGAATGTGCTGGCGCGTCATCGTAGAGCAATAACACCCCATTCGACAATTTCCCGAGACGCTTCGTCTTGACAGCTTCCCATAACGTTATCAGGAGATTACCGTAGTATATTTCTGCGACGGTTTGGCCTTTATGGCCGTAATCTGTTACCACCTCACAGTGACAGTCCCAAAAAACAGTCAGCATCACCTTTTTTAATGATTATAGTGTCCTCGCCATTTTCGATGCAGGTTTCTATCACTTGATTTGCTCCTTTGGTCATAGTGACACTTACAGAACTCGTTCCTCGTGATTAGGCGACTAAAACAGTCACCTGCATAGGCCTGACGAGCTGCAACATTTCCACCATTGTCTCGGTACAGTGGGATTTTTGAATGGCTGTGAGCAGTCGCGAAATCCAGCAGGCGGCAATTTTTGTCACGTTCAATCTGACGTGCTACATTTTGGAAACTGATCCATGACTGATTGCCTTTTTTTTTCAGTTTCACCTCGATTGTCATAAGCACGTTGACCTCCACTTCTCATGAGATTGCCGGTTTTTCACAGAGAGGTGGCCTGCCACATCGTTCCACGTCAATCAGACTTGTCTCATCATACTGCAAGCGTCTGGGTCGCTTAACTACTTCTCTGTGTGACGATACACTGCTGCCAGAAACTTACATCAACGCAGCATAGATTGTTACAACGTTGTTGCCCTTCAAATGCAGAAAACTTATTACCACACGGCTCTCCACCTGGTCTGCGTCATTTTGTTATGTCTAATAATTATTGTATGTAATTGCAGCAAAGCAACAACTTGTTTTGCGAATACAACACGTTTCGTTCTCTGTGGCTTTCGTTAATTTTTATTTATCTATCATCGTCAAATCTGCAGTTTCAGAGCTAATCAGCACGTAATAGGATTAACAGAGTAAGTCCAGGTTTTATTCGTTATTTATTTTATTATAGTTTTTCTAATGCAGAATTTCCGTTTTCACATTTGGTACTTTTCCGTAACTTTGAAGCAATAGAATTATCTGTAGTGTCAAGAAAAAGTCTAGTTTCGTTCTGTTTCGGAATATGAAACATTTTTACGCAAAATAGTCCATTGAGATACACTATATAGAACTGCTTATTACTCTGGATGGTTAGTTAACATATTCATTAATTAGCTTCCAGTAGCTACAATATTACTTTCGTTTTTATGTAAATAGTACAACAAGTATGAAAGTAGAAGAATTCGGACGAAAAAGAAATAAAAGAATTTTCATTTTTTGCACAATGTTAGTATGTATATGTGTATATGCGAGTATGTATATGTTCATGTTTTTGATATCGGAATATTTCCATACTGGCATTTATATTTTTTAAATATTCGGAAGAGTCTCTCCTTTCCGACTCTGTACAATTTTTTCCGTAATTATACAGAGTGTACTCCATATTTCTAGTCTTAATTTATAATTAATTGTTTGTGAATTTATTATTATTTATTATTATTAATTTTAGAACGCAATTATAAGTTACTTGTCGTCAAGTGTAGTACCGAGAGTGAAGTACGGAGAAGGTAGTGTTATTGTATAGGGGTGTTTTTCATGTTATTGTGCGGTACTATTATTGCGCTTAAGGAGAGTTAGAACGGAAAAAAGTTTTTTTCACATTTCGGATCTTTATCTCATTATAAAAGATGGAATTTTCGGGATAAAATGATATATATGTTACAGGCCAAACCCGGTTTTAGGATGAACTAGTTTCGCCTAGGTCAAACTCGTTCATCCTGTTACCGATAGGATAAAACAGTTTAGCCTAGGTCGAATCGATTTATCACAGTTAGAATTTACGTGCTTTAGGATAAACTAGTACATTCTAGTCTGAACTACTTTCACCAAGTTTGTCTCTTCTACAGGGTGTTACAAAAAGGTACGGCCAAACTTTCAGGAAACATTCCTCACACACAAATAAAGAAAAGATATGTGGACATGTGTCCGGAAACGCTTAATTTCCATGTTAGAGCTCATTTTAGTTTCGCCAGTATGTTCTTCCACCTACGCTCAATGGAGCACGTTATCATGATATCATACGGGATACTCTACCTCTGCTGCTAGAACATGTGCCTTTACAAGTACGACACAACATGTGGTTCATACACGATGGAGCTCCTGCACATTTCAGTCGAAGTGTTCGTACGCGTCTCAACAACAGATTCGGTGACCGATGGATTGGTAGAGGCAGACCAATTCCACGGCCTCCACGCTCTCCTGACCTCAACCCTCTTGACTTTCATTTATGGGGGCATTTGAGAGCTCTTGTCTACGCAACCCCGGTACCAAATGTAGAGACTCTTCGTGCTCGTATTGTGGACGGCTGTGATACAATACGCCATTCTCCAGGGCTGCATCAGCGCATCAGGGATTCCATGCGGCGGAGGGTGGATGCATGTATCCTCGCTAACGGAGGACATTTTGAACATTTCCTGTAACAAAGTGTTTGAAGTCACTCTGGTACGTTCTGTTGCTGTGTGTTTCCATTCCATGATTAATGTGATTTGAAGAGAAGTAATAAAATGAGCTCTAACATGGAAAGTAAGCGTTTCCGGACACATGTCCACATAACATATTTTCTTTCTTTGTGTGTGAGGAATGTTTCCTGAAAGTTTGTCCGTACCTTTTTGTAACACCCTGTATAAGCTTTTCAAAGTGAACTTAACAAAGAATAGAAATAAAATAGTCACTATGAATTCATTAAAGTTATTTATTAACTAATCAGTAATTTCACATCTATTACTAGATCAACTTACATATATCAATCCACTGAAATCACCTTATCTGCCATTTACTTATTTACTTATTTTTGCAAGGTTTACTCTGGTGGCACTTAGAAATGCAGAGTACTTTTTCTTCCAATTGCATTTGTTTGTTGAATAGTTTTTCATGCAACTGCATTTCACGAAGTCTTGTCCACATCCAACAGAATTTTTTGTGGCTGCAGTCCTTAAAGATATTTCAATATCCTGGTTAATATCTCCCACATCTAAAAACTTCTGAATGTAGACGTCGAAATCATTTCTAAAACAATAAAAAACAAGTTAAAACAAACATTTGCTGATATTTTATTGCAAAAAATTATGGAAAATTGTAATAAAATTATACCTGCAATAATGTTTTTGAAGTACGCCATGTTTGTTGCGAACTTTGCAGAGGCCCTCATCAGTTCAGTACTGTTCAGTACTGCTGTCATCTTCGATTGTCTTCTTTAGGTCATGTTCATCCTGAACAATTTATGATTTCTTGAGGCAACGAGGAAGTGGAAAGTCCTACTCTATGTTCGATTCCGAATAATGCTTCGTAAGATGATTGTTTTATGCCAGAGTGGTAAGCTCGGCCGGTTGCTGTTACAGAGCTGTTCTAGGCGTTTCAGTCCGGAACCGCGCTGCTGCTACGGTCGCAGGTTCGAATCCTGAGTCGGGCATGGATGTGTGTGATGTCGTTAGGTTTAAGTAGTTCTAAGTCCAGGGACTGATGACCTCAGATGTTAAGTCCCACAGTGCTTAGGGCCATTTGAACCATTTTTTGGTAAGCTCGATTTTTCATGAATTGGACATACCTTAATCTTTCCGACCACTTCGTCGAATTATTGTCCTTTAAGCAAGAACTTATCATTTTCAATGTCTTGGTTGGCACGTTCAACAGAACCCTGACTTTGGCTGTGCCTTGGTTTACCATGCACAATTTTCAGTACTGACCAGAGCTTTGCGAGTTCGTTTCTAACTTTATTGACAAATTCTCTGCCATTATCAGATTGAAGAATGCATGCCACCCCTACAGTTATGAATATGTCATTCAAATGATAAGCCACTTCTTCATCCCTCTTTGATGTTAACGCACGAAGGAGAACAAATTTTGTGAGATGATCTTGGTAAACTAGAATGAATTTTAAATTCCCGCCTGGTGGTGTTTCGAAATCAATCAAATCCACTTGGCATCTGCTACTCATTTCCGAATGGAGAATTGGCTTTGCAAGTAGCCCTGTTTTCTTTTTCCTTTGTCTTCTTTTATTGACAAACATCACATACTGATAAACAGAGGCATATCATTTCCTTTGTAATATTGGCATTTGTTTTTTTTTTTTTTTTTATGTCTCGGTTAACATCCTAGCGCGGCCACCATGACCCACAGCTACATGAGCTGCGTCAATGACAACATAAAGTTCATCAACTGGAACAAAGCGTTTTATATTCCCTTTACACAGTGCAATGAGTTTTCGCATCACCAGTTTTCAAAACAGCACATCGTTTCAATCATCTTTTTTGTAATGATGTTCTTTTTTTCACCTTTTCTGCGTCTTCTACTTGTTTAACCAAATCCGCATATTCGTCTACTGATAACACATTATAATGAGAAGACTTTTTGTTTTCAGTCTGCAAAATTTACTCCAGAAACTTTTCTGTCCACAGCTTTTGATTCGCTTGTCTACTACACAAAGGCTCATCCATGATGAAACTCCTCACAATAATTATATTATAATTATAACAAAATCTTTTAAATGCAACCAGCAACTTAACACGCGCACTCTTCGATGCAAAATACCGTTCAAAACAAAGACCAGTGCGAACGATAAGCGGGTGAGAAGCGCGAGGGGCGAGCCAGAGATGATTCGGGGACTCCCGGTTCGTACAGACAGCGACATGCGTTTCGACTAGGCAAAATTACACTACTGGCCATTAAAATTACTACACCAAGAAGATGACGTGCTACAGACACGAAAATTAACCGACAGGAAGAAGATGCTGTGATATGCAAATGATTAACTTTTCAGAGCATTCCCACAAGGTTGGCGCCGTTGCCGACACCTACAGCCTGTTGACATGAGGAAAATTTCCAACCGATTTCTCATACACAAACAGCAGCTGACCGGCGTTGCCTGGTGAAACGTTGGTGTGATGCCTCGTGTAAGGAGAAGAAATGCGTACCATCACGTTTCCGACTTTGATAAAGGTCGGATTGTAGCCTATCGCGATTGCGGTTTATCGTATCGTGACATTGCTGCTCGCGTTGCTCGAGATCCAATGACTTTTAGCAGAATATGGAATCGGTGGGTTCAGGCGGGCAATACGGAACGCCGTGCTGGATCCCAACGGCCTGTTATCACTAGCAGTCGAGATGACAGGCATCTTATCCACATGGCTGTAACGGATCGTGCAGCAACGTCTCGATCCCTGATTCAACAGATGGGGACGTTTGCAAGACAACAACCATCTGCACGAACAGTTCGACGACGTTTGCGGCAGCATGGACTATCAGCTCGGAGACCATGGCTGCGGTTACCCTTGAGGCTGCAGCACAGACAGGAGCGCCTGCGATGGTGTACTCAACGACGAACCTGGGTTCACGAATGGCAAAACGTAATTTCTTCGGAAGAATCCAGGATCTGTTTACAGCATCATGATGGTCGCATCCGTGTTAGGCGACACCGTGGTGAACGCACATTAGAACCGTGTATTCGACATCGCCATACTGGCGTATCACCCGGCATGACGGTATGGGGTGCCATTGGTTACACCTCTTGTTCATTGACGGAACTTTGAACAGTGGACGTTATATATCAGATGTGTTACGACCGGCGGCTATATCCATCATTCGATCCCTGCGAAACCCTACATTTCAGCATGATAATGCACGACCGCATGTTGCAGTTCCTGTACGGGCCTTTCTGGATACAGAAAATGTTCGACTGCTGCCCTGCCCAGCACATTCTTCAGATCTCTCACCAATTGAAAACGTCTGGTCAATGGTGCAATGGTGGCCGAGCAACTGGCTCGTCACAATATGCCAGTCACTACTGTTGATGAACTGTGGTATCGTGTTGAAGCTGCATGGGCAGCAGTACCTGTACACGCCATCCAAGCCCTGTTTGACTCAATGCCCAGGCGTATCAAGGCCGTTATATCGGCCAGAGGTGGTTGTTCTGGTTACTGATTTCTCAGGATCTATGCACCCAAATTGCGTGAAAATGTAATCACATGTCAGTTCTAGTGTAACATATTTGTCCAATGAATACCCGTTTATCATCTGCATTTTTTCTTGGTGTAACAATTTTATTGGCCAGAAGTGTAGTTCAGACTAGGACGTACTAGTTTATCCTAAAGCATGTAAATTGTAACTAGGATAAACCGATTCGAACTAGGCTCAAATGTTTTATCCTATCGGTAATATGATGAACGAGTTTGACCTAGGCGAGACTAGTTCATCCTAAAATCGGTTTTAGCCGGTAACATATATATCACTTATAAACGCACGTGGGAAGAATTTTTTTTTTAATATAATGTACACTGGTTGAAAATGTTAAAATTTTTACGTGCATTATTCCAATATCTAATAAAATCGGTAATTTTCTATATAGAAGGCTGTGGATTGCTGTGCTATAAAAAACCATTCCAGAAGAGAGTGGGTACCAGGTTGAGGAAGTTGAAGCGAAGTTTGAGAGACAAGAAATTTTCTTATGGTAAAACCATGAAAGGCAGGCTTACAGACAAAATGAGTGATGAACTACAGCAGTATTATGGGATGGCCATTGGAAATAACACTGAGGATTTGTTGAAAATGAAGCAGGCAGTATGGGATACCGTCTTCCACAGACTGTTAATTGATGAAAAACCAGTACACTACCTTTGCCCTCCTGGACTTGATTCATGGTACAATTACCGTAATGCCCAGACTCAAACAGCTCATACAATCATAAACATTTCATTCCAGCAGCAGTCATGGATAACATAAAACCTGTTTACAGAGACCTGGCAAATCCTGAATTACTGGAGAAGAGTCTGCATGGTCAGACTCAAAATCCCAATGAGTCGTTCAACAATCTTATATGGACTCGCTTACCAAAAAATGTTATGGTTTTTAATGATGGCAACATTGGTAGCGGGAAAGTGCTACAGCATATGGGAATTAATCCTGGAGCAAACTGCATCAGAAAACTTGAACGGATGGACAAGGTTCGCATTGATAAAGCAGAGTATGCAGAACAGTTGGCCACTAAGGAGTCCAGAAAGAAGAAAAGAAGAAAAAACTTGGAAAAAGATCAAGAGGATGATATACAGTATGGTGCAGGGTGCTTCTGAGTGACTAAAAATAAAAAAAAACAAGCATATATTAAGTGAATTGCAGTCTTTTGAAACTTTAGAAACCGTTCCTGAAAATTTACATTTTCTGTTGCCTTTTTCCCTAAATCTCAGAAACCGCTTCGAGTAGAGTGTTCAAAATTTCAGGGAGTAATAACATACATATCCTGAGTCTATTGAACTAAAGGAACGACTTTATGTTATGTATAATTAAAATTATTTAGAATAACGTACAAAAAAAGTACACAAAAATTTAACCATGTAATTAAAAAACTGTATTTCCGAAAGCAGTGGCTGAAATGCAAGTATTGTAGTTCAGCAGACTCAGAACCTACAGTCCTAATGTCCTATAAAAGTTTCATGTCAATGGCTACAGTGGTTCATGAAATACAGCGAAGCCAAGTCACTAAACTTAACATTGTCGGGATAGGGCGTTCCAACTCCCCTTAAGAAAACGCTGTGTATGGAAAACTATTGATATATTTCACATAATTCAGTACAATGTACAGTAGGGGAACAGTTCGGAGACGATGGGTGTCTTTGTCGGGGAACAGTTCGGAGACGATTGATGTGACTATCAGCATGACAGTTCACCCTGTCATAAAGCAACATCTGTGAGGCAATAGTTCCAGCACAACAACATTCCTGAAATGGACTGGCCTGCCCATTGTCCCGCCCTGAACCCAATGGAACACCATTGGGACAAGTTAGAAAGTCGAATTCGCTCCACAGCCCACTGTCCAACTTCACTACCTTCGCTGGTTTCTCTCTTGAGAAAGAACGGGCTGCCTTTGTTCCACAGACATTCAGACACCTTATTGAATGTGTCCCCAGCAGAATTCAACCCACCATAATGGCTATGTCCGCTAATAGGTGTCCTGACACTTTTAATCAGTTAATCTATTTGTGCCTTATCCTCGTGTTCGCTACGCTGGGAGTTTGTCGCAATTGTGCGGAGTGACAGGTGTGTGGAGGTGGAATGGATTGACATTTCTGTGAGGCTCAAGACACTTCAGGTAGTGGACCTCTGATCAGGCTGTTTCGAAAGTAGCATACATCGGCCTATCCGCTGCTACCTGTGATGTACTACTGGGGAAGACCGCTACGAACAAGCAGTTTATGAAATTGTCTTGAGAGAAAATAAACTCTATTCCAGCTCTCTATGCGTTGGTACCCAACAATAAGCGAGACAAAAGATCGTTTTTTAAATCTGTTAAGACCGACGAATCTCGATGGAACCCTGCGTCTATCTTGATGGACTTCGAAACTGTTATCGTACAATCAGTTGAAATATTGTGAGACCAGAGTTTCTTCCAGCGTATACAGTGTTCAGATAGTTTATGGGGGTGCAGCTGGGTAACGTTGACAACCGCCGATATTTCGACAGGTGCACACACTGTCATTTTCGATGCAAAACTGCAGAAAGTAAGTGCTGTGTAAGGGAATTTAAAACCTCGGTTTGCAGAACAACTCCAGAAAACACACACACACAAGGTGACCGATGTCAGAAGTTATCGATAGTGAAAAGAAAAAAGAAGTGTATGCCAGAATCTCCCTATGTTCCATAGGATGACCGGTGTCAGTAGATCAGATATTGTTTCCAGAAACAGATTATGGATTGGAATTATTTTAATCAATGTTTGCGGAAACAAGTCCAGTGTTGCGGCTTTGTTCCCGTCTATAAGAAAAACGAAGAAATATGCTATCACATAAGAATTCGTTCAGCTTCAGCATACCTTCCTCTGGCAATACTGAATAATGAAATTTTGACCTTTAGCTGCTTACAGGCGTTGATAAATATAGAAGAGAACAGTTGAAAATGTGTGCCCCGACCGGGACTCGAACCTGGGATCTCCTGATTACACCTACCGTCCCCCATGATTTAACTGAAAAACAATGATCCGCTTAGTATGTCATCGCAGATCGATTGCGTAGCAACACATAGCTGAGAAATATTTCATTGTAGTTTCTAATATATCATGGGTAGCGACGCTGTCCTTGATTTGCAGATACTTGCACAATTTAAATAGCTGCGACTCAAACAAGGAGTAATTAATTGTATAATCTTCGTTTACAGCAATGTTTCACTATTTCTTCCGAATGTATTACTTCTAAACACGTCATCTGCCTGCTGCTCTCATTGGCTGTGTAACACAAACACCTGACACACCTTTTGTTCCCGTCATACATCACGGCATGTGTTGACAACATTTCTGCACGAAACACGTAAGTACACCAGAGGCCCTATTCCAAACTTTCACCGTAACCGCTGGTTGCAATTTTTATGATCAATGTGTTTGGAGTTAAGAAGAATTTCGTATTTTTCATACTTAGCAATAATCATTATGGTGGTAGCCACATACGAAGTAAACTTTGACATTTTACAGTTTAGAAGCAAGCGTGGCGAGTCGAATAAGTATGCGATTTGATGAACTTCTGTCATAGCTAGACCTAGTGTATGCATGGCCCACGTCCTAATTTTTATCAAAGATCTTTGATGAAAGACATCTTTAAAAAGGCCTGCCTACTTCACTGTCGAAGATTTGAACAAAGGATTTTGATCAAAGATTCTTGTCCAATAACTTTGAGATCTTTTACAACATTCCAACAGATATTAAAAGTAATTCCCAGAAACACGTTTCGTAGACAGCAGCACGATGTGCCACATTGCAAGTCAGAAAACAAGTTCTTACAAGGAACCCCTTGAGTGCGAGGTCTCAAGTTCAGTCTGTAGTAAGACTCATTTGAAACTGTTGTGTTGGCAATTATGGCAGGAAAAAATATTAGCTGCTAATAATTCACCATATGCATCAGGAAGGCGACAGAAAGTAAGCTCCGGGAAGTGCAGAGATCAACCTTCTACGGGATGGATGTATAACACTAAACAAAATGGACATCGTCGTCATTCAAAAAATGTTCAAAATAAACCGTTGACTTGTCCCACGAACACAGAATGAAAAGTGGCGTGCCACACTGATTACGAAGGTTCACACCATCAAATTCGAAGGGGAACTCCTTGGGAGTTACAAACCGTACAGGACACTCAGGTATCCGCACTTAAAGAATGCATGTAGAATCATATTGGTGTAACGGTACGATTTGAATGATGGAATGTGACGGCATGCAACCGAAGGCGAAACAGTCTGTCGCGGAGCTTATCGTGGAACTTGCTTGCCTTGACGTAAATATTCCCTACTGCCCTTGCAGGATCACACACATGAGAGAGAAGCGTAGTGGGCAGAGCATCTCCGACTTCTTGCAGCACAATAAATAACTTTCCAGCCAATTAACAGTCGGCGTAATTGTGTACGAATGCGTTAAAGTATTGATGTTTGTTGATCTCGTTACAACTGTCTTGGTACCTCTAATTTCCAGGGTTCTTTCCTGTCTGGTCAGAGTTGAAAACAAATTCCTTGCAGAACGCTGGGCTGAGTTTGTTATTTTATCTACAAATTCCGAGCCGATTCCTCTGTTTGCTGTGCATCGTCAAGTTGACACTTTGTTTGAAATTTCTTTGACTTACATCTTCCAATTCTGTAACACTGTTTGAAGCTAGGCAACCATCCACTCCTTCTCTTGAAATCACTGTAACATATAATGATCAGCCAGAACATTATGACCCCCTACCTTATAGCCGGTATGTCCATTTTGGGATTGATAACAGCGGTGACAAGCCGGCCGTTGTGGCCGAGCGGTTCTAGGAGCTTCAGTCCGGAACCGCACTGCTGCTGCGGTCGCAGGTTCGAATCCTGCTTCGGGCATGGATGTGTGTGATGTCCTTAGGTCAGTTTGGTTTAAGTAGTTCTAAGTCTAGGGGACTGATGGCCTCAGCTGTTAAGTCCCACAGTGCTCAGAGCCATTTGAACCATTTTAATAGCGGCGACACATCGTGGCATGGAAGCAATGAGGTCTTGGTAGGTCGCTGCTGGAGGGAGCTGGCACCACATCTGCACACACGTCACCTAATTCCCGTAAATTTCGGGAAAAGGGGGGGGGGGGGGGGGCGATGAGCTCTGAGGGCACGTTCAGTCACATCCCAGATGTGTTCGATAGGGTTCAGACCTGGCGAGCTGGGGAGCCGGCACATCAATTGGAAATGGCCACTGTGTTCCTCGAACCAC
Source organism: Schistocerca piceifrons (assembly GCF_021461385.2). Classification (NCBI taxonomy): domain Eukaryota; kingdom Metazoa; phylum Arthropoda; class Insecta; order Orthoptera; family Acrididae; genus Schistocerca; species Schistocerca piceifrons. The sequence continues at coordinate 397,442,557 of NC_060149.1, forward strand.
TCCATCACACTCCTGGCCTTGTACATGGCACATTATCTTATTGAAAAATGCCACTGCCGACGGGAAACATGATTGTCATGAACGGGTGTACGTTGTCTGCAATCAGTATACGATACTCCTTGACCGTCATGGTGCCTTGCACGAGCTCCAGTGGACCCATGGATGCCCGTGTGAATGTTCCCCAGAGCAGAATGGAGCCGCCGCCAGCTTGTCCCCCTCCCGCATTACAAGGTGACAACGAGCTCTTCCCCTGGTAGACGACGGATTCGCGCCCTGCCACCGGCATGATGAAGAAGGTACAGGATTCATCAAACCATGCAACGCTCTCCCATTGCGCCAATGTCCAGTGCTGATGGGCATGTACACATTTCAGTCCCAGTTACCAATGTTGTGGTGTTACATTGGCACGCGCATGGGTCGTCGGCTGCGGAGGCCCATCGTTAGCATAGTTCAGTGCACTGGGTGTTAAGACACTCTTGTACTCTGCCCAGCATTAAAGTCTGATATTAGTTCCGCAAGAGTTTTCCGCATGTCCTGTTTTACCAGTCTGCCCAGCCTACGGCGTCCGACATCTGTAATGAGGGGTGGCCGCGACGTCTAAACGTGGTTTTACCTTGGTTTCACCACGTGTTTAAGACACTCACCACAGCACTCTTCGCACACCCGATAAGTTGTGCAGTTTCCGAAATGCTCGAGTCGACCCTCCGGGCCATCACAATCTGCCCCCGTTCAGATTCGGATAGATCGCGGGCCTTCCCCATTCTGCACACTGACAGCACGCTCACTGATACTACATTCACAGTGCGTGTGTTTGACTAGCAGTCATACCTCGCCAGGGGACGGGTTCATACCGATAGTAGGTCGATGGTCATAATGTTCTGGCTGGTTACAGTATGTCGCCGCAGTTCGATGTGCGTAACGTAGTAGGTCACTATCACGCACATCCTGCAAATTGTATCGAGCATTCTTGAAATGTCCAAACATAAGTTTTTGTGACAAGTGTACCTTGTCCTCCTTCGAATATTCGTACTTTTTCTTATGCACTACACTATCATGTTGCTGCGGACTTTTTTTTTTACTATGATGCGGATGATCTTACATGTACATAATTATGTTTAGTACCCGCTCCTTGGACAACGATTGTCCTTTACTACGTTTCGTTGGAGACGGATCTTGTGGCTACCTGTTCGACAAGGATGATGAACTTCAAGGCTCGACACATTTTTCAGTATCATTTTCACTCGTTACGCACGCATCGTCATAATTTTACTCCTCATGTACATCGGCCGCACAGTTGAGCGTATACGACACCACGCATTTCACTGACTCACCTTGCAGAAACGCTTACATTTCATTTGCCATTTCTTTCTCACTCTGCGAAATTCCTTGGGTTCCATTCTGACGAAACTGTTGTTGTAGATATAATGCAATGTTTGTTTTGTTTATCGTTGCCATTGTTCTGCTTTGTATCAGTACCACTGTACTGTATCACGCTTGTGAGTTACTCGTCAGCTAAGCATTTCAGCTACTTTCTGTGGCCTCATGCTATGCTCACCATTGGATACCACCAGCCCCGCTCCCTATTGCCATTAGCAGCCAATTTTGTGATTGCACGATAGGCAATATGTGGTGCGTCGAATGCTATAAACATTATTGGCCTTTTGCGACGTCGCACTTTCTCCCACAATAAAATGCATAATTTCAATGCGGTTAATAGATCGACAGATAAAGACAGAATTTACAGTCCCATATATGAACACAGACTAATTGATCTACAATATCGGAAAAAAACGTAATCCATCTAATATGACAGATTAATTTTTTTCCGTAACACTGTACAATAATTAATTATCAGCGACGTAGAACAGTCCAGCGACATCTTCTTCTGCGGACTGGCCGTTGGTTTGTAGGTTTTCGGCAACTGACGCGAAAAGAGCCTTCACAAAGGAACTGTACAATACTAGTCATCTCTGCTCTCACTCGGTGACATGCAACAGACAAAACAAACACAATTATGTAACTTAATTTATCAGTTTGACCATAATGCATAATTGGCATTACTTAAAAATAACACAGACTCGGCTAACGTCACTCAGCTCTCCAAGGATGCAGTGCGCCGAACAGTTCGGCACACTACAAGGCGCGAAAACAACTGGAAGAAACAGTATACACGCTCCCACAACCATATAGTCTGCCCGCTTCCGTAGCCGAGTGTTCAGCGTTTCTGACTTCCATACCAAGGATTTGGTTTCTATTCCCGCGACTGCCCGGGATTTTTCCTTGGTGGCAGGACTGGAACTGCATTCAGCCTCGTGATAGCAGTTAATGAGCTATTTGGCGAGTAGTGGCGGGTCCAGGTTACGAAAACCGACAACGTCCGGGGGAGCGGTGTGCTGACATTACGCCCCTACATATCGCATGCATAAACTCTATTTGGCAGAGGTCTGTCGGTCGGTCGGTCGGTACCGATGGGCCAGACAGGATCCGTGGACGGAGCTTACATCCACAGTCTGCAGATCTGTGATCAGTCATAGTCCTAAGTGAAATACTGACAATGTGTAGTGCGCACTCCATATTTATATCGTGAAAATTACGACGTTGCCGAAATTTTTCGAGTGTTTTGCTTTTTTAGCTCTTAAATCAGGTTCGATTCCCGGCGGGGTCAGGGACTTTCTCTGCCTCGTGATGACTGGGTGTTGTGTGATGTCCTTAGGTTAGTTAGGTTTAAGTAGTTCTAAGTTCTAGGGGACTGATGACCATAGATGTTAAGTCCCATAGTGCCATTTGAACCATTTGAATCTTAAATCAGTTGCGTAAAACTTCTCAAAGTTTTGGACAAATGCTTTTCAAAGGAATTAATGAGATTAGCTGCTAGTGGTCATTGTTTCAAATCAATGGGGAAAGCTGAAAATTTGTGCTGGACCGGGATTCGAACGCAGGCCTCCTGGTTACTAGTCAGACGACCTGACCACTGCACCGTTCAGACACAGGGGCCATCACAACTGCACGGACTATAATAGCACGCCTCCCGTCAGATCCAACTTCTCAACTTATCCACACATTACTGATGTAATGCCCCTTGCCCATTTTCCTCATTACTCGCGGCATTTCGCCGATTCCCGTAAGTTTTGGTTGGTTGGTTGATTTGAGGGAGGGGGCCAAACAGCGAGGTCATCGATCCGTAAGTGTTCGAGCGTGATGTGCATCTGCATGAAACAACAGACGCATTTTGATCCTGCAGCCATTATGAATCAAGGTCACGAAGGAATTAAAGACCTTAGCCGCTATTGGTCATTGATTTAAATCTATGGGGAAAGTTGAAAATTTGTGTCGGACCAGACACTGCGTTAGTGGGGTGTTGATAATCTGACAATTTACGCCTGACCAGAGGCGTGCTAGGGTAGTTTGTGCAGTTGCCGAACAGTGATCAGCGCATCTGCCTCGTAAGCAGGGGAACCAGGTTCGAATCCAGGTCCAGCACAAATTTTCAACTATCCCTCGTGATTTAAATCAGTATCCACTAGCAGCTAATGTCACTAATTCCTTTGCATCTTGATTCGTAATGGCTGCGGGATCAAATTGTGTCTGTTATTTTGGACATCTCCGAGAGAACAGACACCACGTATATTTACAAAATGGTTCAAATGGCTCTGAGCCTATGCGACTTAACTTCTGAGGTCATCAGTCGCCTAGAACTTAGAACTAATTAAACCTAACTAACCTAAGGACATCACACAGATCCATGCCCGAGGCAGGATTCGAACCTGCGACTGTAGCGGTCGCTCGGTTCCAGACTGTAGCGCTTACAACCGCACGGCCAGTATATTTACAAATAAAGTTTTTCTCTGTAGTGCAGATTCGTGGAAGTTGTGCTAGAGTGGTGTTCTACGGCAATGATACAAACAAACTGTTCTAATACTAAGACATTTTCTGTGGTTTGTTATTATTATTATTATTATTATTATTAATGTCCTAGAAATCTGTGGCACGCTAAAACTCGGGGAGACGGCAATATGGAGGGTGAACCAAAATTTGGGAACCCGGGCACTACTGTGCGATTCATGATATTGTATCGTACGTTAACTGGAGGCCTAGAAACGACAGAGAGGCTCCGTCCCCGCCGCAGCCGCAGTGGTCCACAACCCCACGATGACTATCGCAGTCGTCTTCACCCCTCCGCCGCCCCACACCGAATCACTCTTTCAGGGTCATTGTGCAGTTCGGCCCCAAATCAGAGAGTCTGCGGAGAAAAGAAAAGAAAAAAATTCAAACTATTGATGCAAAGCAGGGAAAATATCAATAAATATATCTAATTAATTTAAATAGGCAATTCGGATTCATCCTCGTACCAGCAGCTCATATCCAAATTTAGGCCAGCCCTGCGACCTTTGCCCTTTACGAGCAAGTGCTTTAGGGATAAAGGATTACAAAGAGACGAGCATTGAACCAAGCAACCGATTGCAGTTGACGACATTGGCGATGCGAGTTTTATTATATTTCTGTACTTTCCGTCCACATGCCAAGGAGTGAATCGTTGCACTAACATTATTAGAGGCAAAAGCCGCCTTGTCATAGATTACGTTTATTTACGTCAGACAAGTGAAGGGTATGATTTTTTCGCATTTTTAGTCGTAGGCAAATAAGCAAACACTTTTGAAATGTTTGGCGTCCTCTGTGGAAGCCATCCACCAACGAGAGCAGACAACCCGGGACGAACTTGATAAAACAATCAAGAGCTGCAGCGTAACGATAACTTTTTTGCCTCGAAGCAGCAAATATTTAGCCTTTGGTGCTCACTAGATTCCTGCTCTGACGGCCTTGGAGGCAATACAGCTTCGCAAGAAGCACGTGGCAGCCGTTTTTCCTCATCAAAGAGCCCGCCAGTATCAGCACGCAGGGTCTTCTTTAGGATCTCTAGACATAACTAACAAGGGGACCGCGCCTACTCGTCATCGCTGATTTCGTTAAGGTTTATGGTCTAAGCCGGACATGGCCTGAAATGAATGTGACAGCAGCGGGAGTTCTAGATGGCAGAACGTCTAGAAAGATAAATTCGGTACACACTTGAGGGTTCCGCACAAACTTAATTATGTATATAGACAGTTCATCGATCTCGACGATGTTTGCCTGTTGTCGACATGGATAGTGGCAAGATATCGATCCCGGGAAGTCCAAGACTTTCGAGAACGTTTTAATTATAAGTTTGAAGTCGAATAACAAACAACAAAAGAAGTATTTTTGTGTGATATAATTACGAATTAACTGTCTCGGATTTTCCTCTACTTTTACTGTGGAACCTTACTTCTTGCAAATTTTCATGATTCTCGGTGAATCGGAAGTACCCCACAGTTTTTTATGGGTGAATTTGCGAGTCTTAAAAAATGTGACATCAACAGTCATATCTAAGATTGCATTGTCTTAAAAGCTTAACTTTGTTACACCAGCGATGGGCCATAGGCCTTAGTATGGGACATAAATTTCAGCTTGATATGCCTACCCGTTCCTGAGCAACAGAGGTCTTAATAGACGGACGGAAAGACAGACGGATAACAAAGTGATCCTATATGGGTTCAGTTTTTACCGACTGAGATACCGAATCACAAATATAGCATTTTAAGCGCGGGTCGGGCGAGGTGTGAGCCATTTAAAATGTTACACTCGTTTCAAGGCGGATGTCACAGCGGAAAGAGGACAGACTACTACCAGTCTGAGTGTCGTGGTGTCGAATCTCTAGGTGGAAACTTTTTATATTTCCGAGTTTAGGTCATTTAACTGCAAATAAACCGACATAATGCTCAACAAATTGTATTTATTAATATGTTCGTAGAAGGAATGAAAAGGAAAGGCAAAGGATAAATTGGGGTTGTAAATAAATTTCCAGAAAGGTATTGTAAAGCGTACAGGAGACCTACGCGAATAAAATTAGATACGTTTGTTATTTTACAGTTTATGATTTACAGGTCCTGGTGTGATATTCGTGGTAAAAACAGGGGAAATGGCATTTTTAAGGAAAACGGGTACAACAACTAACAGATCTCACAAGCAGTGTCATCCAAGCCTCAAAGGAAGAAGATCTCTGAAAAAGACACCAAGCAGGTTGCGTTCTTACCGTTTTGTGGTTCGACAACAGGGAAGATTAGTCGGCTCCTGAAGAGGCATAAAATAGACACAATCTTCAGGCCTCCGGCGAAGATCCGCCAACTAACAACTAATGAAATCTGTGAAAGACGGTGTAGGCCTCAGAACGCCAGGAATTTACAAGATACCATGTGGATGTGGGCAGTTTTATGTCGGCCAGACTGCTCGCACTATTGAACAGCGCCGCATAGAACACGAAAGTTGTTACCGTCTGCGCTATCCCGAAAAGTCGGCTGTAGCAGAACATGCTCTGGAAAATGGACACCGAATTGCATTCGATGAGACTTCTATTATTACGCGGACTAATGGCTTCTGGGATAGCGTAATAAACGAGGCCATAGAGATTAGAATTTCTGACAACACCTTCAATAGAGACGGTGGATTGCAGCTGAGTACACCGTGGCATCCGGTGTTGAGGGAGTTGAAGCGGGCCCGGCAGTCGTGCGGCCAAAACATTACCATATATGGTGCGGGACCGAGCACCAGTGACGTCACGAACGACGTCACGAGCGGTGGCGCAGCTATACAAGCGCGGCAATGACAACCACATGACAGTCATCCACTTGACAAAGGCAAAGGAGATCTCAGCCGAAAGCTCGTGGGCAGTAAACCACTTGACGCGGCTTGAAACCCGAGAATATTTTATTAGGGGAAACGGCAATCGTCTCGGCATCTTGCACACGTTATAAACGCAACATTTTCTACAATTATGTTGTTGTTTTGTTTCTATTAAAATGCAATATTATCACTTTGTTCTCACAATATTCCAGAAAAATTCGCGTTACTCGGTCGAGAGTTTGCAAGTTAATGAGCTCCGCAGCCGCAGCTAGCGTCGTCCCCAATGGCCGATGGGCTAATACCTGCACTGGGAACCTATTGTCGCCTTCAGCCCTCGGAGACTGCCCGAAGTCAAGGTGAAACTGACGGAATATGAAGTCCTGTACGCATTAATTATAGCCCCTTCTTGGAAAGTCCGCGTGGATGCTGTAGGTACAATTCTTTCTTCGAATTTTTAATTGCAATCTTATTTTTCACTTGTCCCTCATTTTCACATCTTTTATGAACATATTAATACATACATAAACTGAGCATTATTTCGGTTTATTTGCAGAGTAAGTAATGTGAAAATTTAAAATAAAAAAGAAGTTTCCACATACTCGATCCCAGGACCCTCTTTCTGCTGCGCCTCTGTCTGTCTGGAAACTATACTAAGATAAATGGCCGATGACTCGCCCAACCCACTCCGAAAATGCAATTTTTTTAATGCTTCATCATGTGGAGCTTCACTTCAATCACTTCCATTTCTGGCCAGGCTCTGCATATACCATCAATTTGGACGAAATCGGTGACATGTAGGAGCCGTCCTCTTGTAAGCGGCAAAAACAGCATTTTACAGCTGTTTTTTAACTGAAAGCCTGTAACGCAGAATTTAAGGCAGGGCTTAACAACTCGCTGATTTTGAGCGTGGGCGCTCGGGCTGCTCACGCTCTTGCTCACGAGCAGACCAACTGCGGCATAGTAGAGAGTAAAGAGAAATGCGCGCGCCTCATGTGGTCGCCACAACACGGGGGAAGTGCCAGCTATGAAATACGGGAGAGTCAGTTTTGACGGCGGTGCCATCTAATAACAGCAGAGGCTCTCTTCTTAAGAGGAAGAAAATTCAAGTGAGTGTGTCGTTCGGATGAGTTACAGAATAGCACTACTTTTAGCAAAGATCCTGCGTTCTTTCACGGATGGTGATTTAATAGCCGGCCGGGGTGGCCGAGCAGTTCTAGGCGCTTCAGTCTGGAACCGAGCGACCGCTACGGTCGCAGGTTCGAATCCTGCCTCGGGCATGGATGTGTGTGATGTCCTTAGGTTAGTTAGGTTTAAATAGTTCTAAGTTCTAGGGGACTGACGACCTCAGAAGTTAAGTTCCATAGTGCTCAGAGCCATTGGAACCATTTTTTTGATTTAATAAAAGAATAAGTGGTAGTTGCTGCTGAGCATTTTTGTCCGCTTCAGGATAGGACAGTTTCGCGTGGTGGCGTTACAACCAGGACAATCATGCGTTCCACACGCGTTATGGGAGACGATGTTCAGACCCAGCATATTCCTTGGTGCTTTATGAAAGAGTAGGTATCAGGGATGTGAAATTCTTAGCAGCTTTGAAGAAAGTGTAGGTTTTTCATTAAATTTATAAGTTTATGTGTGTACAAATGGAGCGCACGTCATCTTCGGAAACAAATCAGGAGTCGTAGCGCAACTGAATGGGAAAATGAAAAAGCTTCCCGTACACAATTCGTGCCGACCTAAAGCTTGAAGTAACTGATCTGCAGTGTGACAGAAAATATAAAAACAGTCTAGATTTATTCAGGCATTTCCCTCAGGATCGAGTTCCTCGTTTACACATGTCTCCACACCCGTTCCCTGTGACTATGGAGGGGTACAGTACTTGCTGCTCGCAGACCAGCGCCCAGCGTCTGCTCACTGAGCACGTTTGCTGTGAAGCCCCGTTTTAAGGTTTGCTATTTAATCGTATAGCAGTTTAGTATACAATTTATCATTTTATAAACTGATGAGGTGAAAGGAATTGAAATCATTGACGTATTGAAGACAATCTATTAACATCGCTATGAACAATTATATTTTTTAAAAAGAAAAGATAAAAATGTTGAGATTCGTGTCCATGCGAATACAAATATTTCAGTTTATAAAACAACATATTGTATCTTAAAGTAAACATATTTGTTAGTCAAATGGAAGATAGTAAAAGAAACGTATCACCCAAATAAATTTCACGTTTATTTAATTCAAATACCGTACTCTTCCCAACGATCAGCAAGCAAACGAATGTTTCACTTACTCTTACTGGTTAATTGGTTTGTGCCAAAATTTCACTTTAATGAGGGTACTTATAATGCCTTCATGTCTCAGTTGCCTTAAAATATCACTTTCAGTACTGAGCAAAGACAAAACTTTGGTCTTGTTTTCTAACATAGTAGTTCAAAGACTGTTTTTGATCAACTTCAGTTTTGAAAGCCACCTTTCTCCATTGCTGTTTGTAATGGTAAGTGACATACATTCTCAGAGGGACCTAGATAATGAAAACAATCTTTGACTTTTTTACGTATACTCTAACCATCAACCACTCCTGGCTAATAACATTCTCATTACATTTTTCAGACTCAGCGTAAAAAGCCTTCAGCTGACACATTTAATTTCCTAGTTGATCTTCTTAATCATTATTATCTGTCTCAATCAAAGGTTGAGTGCTGGGACTTTTTCCCAGTTTATTTAGAATTCGTTGTGGTGCGGGTCCCCGCCCCGCAGCCGGGCTAGCCTTCGCTCGGCTTCCTAGAGACAGGCTTTGCACTGCTGATTGGCTAAGGCTCATGTCACCAATGACGTCAATCAAAGCCGGTCCACACGCTACGATTTGCCTGGACTAGTTACTGCGTAAACTCAAAATTCTGGCCATTATAATTGCCAGGAAAGAAAGTATGTAAGAAAATTTTACTTCTGAGAATTTAGTCTAGTAGGAAGAGTACATTGTTAAACTGTTATGTAATTTATCAGTATACAAGGTGTGACATTTACTACCCAGAGTTGCCAACTCTGGCAGCAACAACGGCTGTAAATAGGCTTGTCATCGAGTCGAACTGTGCTTGGATGACATACCAATTTGCCGGCCGGTGTGACCGAGCGGTTCTAGGCGCTTCAGTCTGTAACCGCGCGACCGATACGGTCGCAGGTTCGAATCCTGCCTCGGACATGGATGTGTGTGAAGTCCTTAGGTTAGTTAGGTTTACGTAGTTCTAAGTTCTAGGGGGCTTATGACCTCAGACGTCAAGTCCCGTAGTGCTTAGAGCCATTTGAACCATTTGAAGTTATCATTCACCAGTTTCTCATCTGAATTATTCATTTTCATCGCTTATGTTTCCAAATGAACATAATTATACTGCGCAATCCAATGTACGGTGTGTGGCGGAGAGTGCCCGTCTTCCATTCCACTCAGAAAAGGATCGAGGAAAAAGGGCTGTCGACATCCCTTCGTGCGATTACTTAATCTAAACAACTTCCTAATGAGTTAAACAAGAATTATTCTGGCTAAGCTATTGGTGTGAAGTAAAAAAGATAGTACTTCCACAATCCCTGTCTTTTTAGTCATTATTAACGCAGTTGAAATATCCACTACACAATATGCAAAAAATTTCGAATTTTCCATATAGTTCTGTCAATTATCTTGTGCCACTATCCATATAACAACAGCAACAACAAATAATTTAAACAATATTCTCAAATACACACAAAACGCAAATGAACCAGTAAAGGTAAGTGTAAAAAGTAGGCTATGAACAGTAATTTTCTGTTAAGTGATTGACACACATGCTTTTCTGCTGTGAAAACGTCCTCACTTTTCCTCTCGGTTGCTTCATTTTTCTTACTATACTGCCACACGACAGTGTTACAATTGCAGCTGCAGTAAATAGGAGATTCGAATAGCTACTGAACGACAAATATTCGTTGCTTAAAAATATGATTCAAAGGACTGCAGTGAATGCATATCTGGTTCAAGGCACTCGCCATCTGGTGAGTACTCCTCCATGCCATGGCGAGCATCTCGCTTATGTGGAATTCGGCCGGCACTCGCTCGGTGATCGCTGAATTTCGCATTTCTGCCGTCGCCTTAAATAGATACATAAGACCGGAAGCGAAATGTGCTCTTTCTGAACAGTCTGTCCCCGCGGAGGACTGCCTAAGAATAATTCTGGAGTTAATGTTCGCGTAGGCCATGGAGAGGGAGACGACGATCATGACCACACAGGGAAGTACCTCGGGGCGAACTGGCAATGCAGCCGAGCGCTGTGAGGAGAGGCGTGGACAGAGATTTCTGGCTGTGATTCATCTTCTGACCCCATCATATTTAAAGGCAGCAGTACAACAACTAACAGTGGCTCCAAAGATTCGATACTGAGTGCGTGTCAGCTGTGGGAGGGGTGAAACTGAGTGACAGATGCAGTAACATCTGCATACATTATCACACCACTCGCCTGCTGGAGATATGCTCGTATAAATGTACAAAGAGGTGGAAAACGTCATGGCATAGTGATATGCATATATACAGATGGCGTTAGTATCGTGAACATAAAGTATAATAGACCAGTGTATTAGTGTATTGTCTGAGCTGTCTTTGTACTCAAGTGACTCATGTGAAGAGGTTCCCGAAATGATTATGAACGCACAACGAGAATTAATAGACTTTGAACGTGGGGTGGTACTTGGAGCTAGACACATGGGACATTCCATTTCACAAATCGTTAGGGACTTCAGTATTACGAGATCCACGGCGTCATGTATGAAATGATCTCATAAATCAATGTGGGACGAACGACGAACGTATAAGTTAGGACAGTACGGCAAAGTTTGACGTTAATGGGCTATGACAGCAGAGAACTGACGCGACTGCTAACAGCACGATGTCGCCTGCAGCGCCTCTCCTGGGCTCCTGATCATAATGGGTTGGACCATAGGCAAGTGGACAACCGTGGCCTGGTAAGATGAGTCCCTATTTCTTTCGCAATTATGGGCGGGTATAGGGGCAGCACGGCTCAGTACCTCTGTAGGGAACTTTCAACTGCTTGTTGAGTCCACACCACGTCGAGCTGCTGCACTGTACCAGGCAAAAGGAGGACCGACACGATATGAGGAGGAATCGCATGACTTTAGACACCTCAGTGTAGTATTTTCGTGTAATAATAGTATGTAAGGCGTTACAAGATGTATTACAATGTCATAAACATATATACCAGAACATAGTCTATTTATAATATTAATGCTGATTTAGCTTACATTGTAATTTTAACTTAGTTATAATATACTAACACATTAGCATATACCACCTGACAGAAAAGTGAAGGACCAAGAAGGGGATGGCCGAGCGGTTCTAGGCGCTTCAGTTTGGAACCGCGCGCCCGCTACGGTCGTAGGTTCGAATCCTGCCTCGGGCATAGATGTGTGTGATGTCCTTAGATTAGTTAGGTTTAAGTAGTTCTAAGTTCTAGGGGACTGATGACCTCAGATGTTAAGTCCCATAGTGCTCAGAGCCATTTTGAACCAGAAGGGGAGGAGGAAACGAAATGATTGCGGCCAGTATAGGAGACATGGAGGTGTTCGATGTGGGTGAGGTGGGGTGGTAAGGTATTTATGAGCTCCTTGTAACATGCTTGGCGCAGACGTGCCTGCTGATTTTTTACAGTCTCTCCAAACGTGTAGCATCCATTCAGTCAGTAATTGTGCTACGAGTTTCAAAGAAGAGTACTTAATACATATCACGATGTTAACGCTCTCGTTGATCGGAATTCCATGAATGCTGTATGAATATGGAATCGGTAGGTTCAAGAGGGTGATACTCAACGCCAGGCAAGATCTCAACGGCCCTATGCGCTAGCGCCTGGGAGAAAACACGCGTTGTTCGTTCGGCCACAAACGATCATACAGGCACGTCCCTTGCACTGACAAGGAAATATCGACAACTTGACCTCTTTTTTTAAGGAGAAAAAAGCACAGTAGCAAGGTATAAGCCCCACCAATCGATCCCACGTGAACATTTGTGCCACAGTCCTGACAGGTTGCAGTTATGGATCTTCTGAAAGTACAGCTTTTGAACTTCGCGCAGACCGTTTGTTTGTCACTTGCTTCTTCCTACTGCAGCCGCTTAATGATCTAGCACAAAGGGCTGAACAGTAGAGAGTGTAAGAGCTTTGTGAAACATTACTTTAGTATTGTTGTTGTTGTGGTCTTCAGTCCTGAGACTGGTTTGATGCAGCTCTCCATTCTACTCTATCCTGTGCAAGCTTTTTCATCTCCCAGTACCTACTGCAACCTACATCCTTCTGAATCTGCTTAGTGTATTCATCTCTTGGTCTCCCTCTACGATTTTTACCCTCCACGCTGCCCTCCAATACTAAATTGGTGATCCCTTGATGCCTCAGAACATGTCCTACCAACCGATCCCTTCTTCTGGTCAAGTTGTGCCACAAACTTCTCTTCTCCCCAATCCTATTCAATACTTCCTCATTAGTTATGTGATCTACCCATCTAATCTTCAGCATTCTTCTGTAGCACCACATTTCGAAAGCTTCTATTCTCTTCTTGTCCAAACTATTTATCGTCCATGTTTCACTTCCATACATGGCTACACTCCATACGAATACTTTCAGAAATGACTTCCTGACACTTAAATCAATACTGGATGTTAACAAATTTCTCTTCTTCAGAAACGCTTTCCTTGCCATTGCCAGTCTACATTTTATATCCTCTCTACTTCGACCATTATCAGTTATTTTGCTCCCCAAATAGCAAAACTCCTTTACTACTTTAAGTGCCTCATTTCCTAATCTAATTCCCTCAGCATCACCCGACTTAATTAGGCTACATTCCATTATCCTTGTTTTGCTTTTGTTGATGTTCATCTTATACCCTCCTTTCAAGACACTGTCCATTCCATTCAACTGCTCTTCCAAGTCCTTTGCTGTCTCGGACAGAATTACAATGTCATCGGCGAACCTCAAAGTTTTTATTTCTTCTCCATGAATTTTAATACCTACTCCGAATTTTTCTTTTGTTTCCTTTACTGCTTGCTCAATATACAGATTGAACAACATCGGGGAGAGGCTACAACCCTGTCTTACTCCCTTCCCAACCACTGCTTCCCTTTCATGTCCCTCGACTCTTATAACTGCCATCTGGTTTCTGTACAAATTGTAAATAGCCTTTCGCTCCCTGTATTTTACCCCTGCCACCTTTAGAATTTGAAAGAGAGTATTCCAGTCAACATTGTCAAAAGCTTTCTCTAAGTCTACAAATGCTAGAAACGTAGGTTTGCCTTTCCTTAATCTTTCTTCTAAGATAAGTCGTAAGGTCAGTATTGCCTCACGTGTTCCAGTGTTTCTACGGAATCCAAACTGATCTTCCCCGAGGTTGGCTTCTACTAGTTTTTCCATTCGTCTGTAAAGAATTCGTGTTAGTATTTTGCAGCTGTGACTTATTAAGCTGATAGTTCGGTAATTTTCACATCTGTCAACACCTGCTTTCTTTGGGATTGGAATTATTATATTCTTCTTGAAGTCTGAGGGTATTTCGCCTGTCTCATACATCTTCCTCACCAGATGGTAGAGTTTTGTCAGGACTGGCTCTCCCACGGCCGTCAATAGTTCCAATGGAATATTGTCTACTCCGGGGGCTTTGTTTCGACTCAGGTCTTTCAGTGCTCTGTCAAACTCTTCACGCAGTATCATATCTCCCATTTCATCTTCATCTACATCCTCTTCCATTTCCATAATATTGTCCTCAAGTACATCGCCCTTGTATAGACCCTCTATATACTCCTTCCACCTTTCTGCTTTCCCTTCTTTGCTTAGAACTGGGTTTCCATCTGAGCTCTTGATATTCATACAAGTCGTTCTCTTATCTCCAAAGGTCTCTTTAATTTTCCTGTAGGCGGTATCTATATTACCCCTAGTTAGATAGGCCTCTACATCCTTACATTTGTCCTCTAGCCATCCCTGCTTAGCCATTTTGCACTTCCTGTCGATCTCATTTTTGAGACGTTTGTATTCCTTTTTGCCTGTTTCACTTACTGCATTTTTATATTTTCTCCTTTCATCAATTAAATTCAATATTTCTTCTGTTACCCAAGGATTTCTACTAGCCCTCGTCTTTTTACCTACTTGATCCTCTGCTGCCTTCACTACTTCATCCCTCAAAGCTACCCATTCTTCTTCTACTGCATTTCTTTCCCCCATTCCTGTCAATTGCTCCCTTATGCTCTCCCTGAATCTCTGTACCACCTCTGGTTCTTTCAGTTTATCCAGGTCCCATCTCCTTAAATTCCCACCTTTTTGCAGTTTCTTCAGTTTTAATCTACAGGTCATAACCAATAGATTGTGGTCAGAGTCCACATCTGCCCCTGGAAATGTCTTACAATTTAAAACCTGGTTCCTAAATCTCTGTCTTACCATTATATAATCTATCTGATACCTTTTAGTATCTCCAGGGTTCTTCCATGTATACAACCTTCTTTCATGATTCTTAAACCAAGTGTTAGTTATGATTATGTTGTGCTCTGTGCAAAATTCTACCAGGCGGCTTCCTCTTTCATTTCTGTCCCCCTATCCATATTCACCTACTATGTTTCCTTCTCTCCCTTTTCCTACACTCGAATTCCAGTCACCCATGACTATTAAATTTTCGTCTCCCTTCACAATCTGAATAATTTCTTTTATTTCATCATACATTTCTTCAATGTCTTCGTCATCTGCAGAGCTAGTTGGCATATAAACTTGTACTACTGTAGTAGGTGTGGGCTTCGTATCTATCTTGGCCACAATAATGCGTTCACTATGCTGTTTGTAGTAGCTTACCCGCATTCCTATTTTCCTATTCATTATTAAACCTACTCCTGCATTACCCCTATTTGATTTTGTGTTTATAACCCTGTAGTCACCTGACCAGAAGTCTTGTTCCTCCTGCCACCGAACTTCACTAATTCCCACAATATCTAACTTCAACCTATCCATTTCCCTTTTTAAATTTTCTAACCTACCTGCCCGATTAAGGGATCTGACATTCCACGCTCCGATCCGTAGAACGCCAGTTTTCTTTCTCCTGATAACGACATCCTCTTGAGTAGTCCCCGCCCGGAGATCCGAATGGGGGACTATTTTACCTCCGGAATATTTTACCCAAGAGGACGCCATCATCATGTAATCATACAGTAAAGCTGCATGCCCTCGGGAAAAATTACGGCTGTAGTTTCCCCTTGCTTTCAGCCGTTCGCAGTACCGGCACGGCAAGGCCGTTTCGGTTATTGTTACAAGGCCAGATCAGTCAATCATCCAGACTGTTGCCCTTGCAACTACTGAAAAGGCTGCTGCCCCTCTTCAGGAACCACACGTTTGTCTGGCCTCTCAACAGATACCCCTCCGTTGTGGTTGCACCTACGGTACGGCTATCTGTATCGCTGAGGCACGCAAGCCTCCCCACCAACGGCAAGGTCCATGGTTCATGGGGGGACTTTAGTATTGGTAACATATTTTGTTGATTGTGGCATAGTGCGCGGCTTCTGACCTGTAGCTAGTGCCATAGATTTCTTTTCTTAGAAAGTTTTTATGCTGTAATTCACAAAGCAGTGTAAATGAATGCACAAATGAGTGTGTCATTAGATAAGTAGCATAGCGCTATTTAATCATTAACATCGCTGTTGTAGGTATTCTTTGGATTTTAAAGCTAGCACTGTTAAAGTGAAAAGAGATGTACATTTGCAGGAGATGCGCTATTCTTCAACGTGATTGACATGATTAAATTATAAATCGGAAATCCTTAACTTCATTTCATAACAATTCTTTTATTACTTAGGTTTGTTCGCATTAAATAACATGTGTTCTAGAACAATATTTTAAAACACGTCGGGCAGGTGTGTCCACCATCCCCCTCCTCTTCCATAGCGTTCAACATCACGCGTGCTCTATTTGTCACTCCAACGTGCAATACTTCGCGCTCGGACATTACGCGGCCGCAGTATTGTAGAGCGAGTGACAAACAAGAAGTCTGCGCGAAAGCTAAAAGCTGTACTTTCAGAAGGTCATAACTGCATACTATCAGAATGACAGCCCAAATTTTCGCGATGGACCGACTGCTGGCGCTGATATCCCATATGTGTGTTCTCTCTCCTTAAAGTCTTAGGTCAAATTGGTGATGTTTACTTGCGAGTCAGTAAATGGGCATGTTCGCAGGTGGACAAGTATCCGCGCGGGCAGTGCGACGATATCTGGAGTACCATTGAGTGACAACATGCAGACCATTGTAGCGGCTTCCCTTGTGAACCGCGTCAACACTCCTGTGCCCAATGACAACACTAGACAAGAGAATGGAACCAAATCACTTTTCCAGACGAGTCCCGGTTCTGAGTACATCACGACGGACGTATCCGTGCGAGGAGGTATCGAGGACAACGAATGTGATCAGACTGCGTTCATTATCATAATACGGACCGAGCATCTAGCGTCATGATGCGGGCAAAGTAGCATCTCCTGCCCAGGTAACGTGGGTAGCAGATTTCACTTTGCAGACATATTAAGGCTAGTGGCTGTGCCCTACGTTTGAGGTCTCCGTGGCATTAAGTTGGAACAAGAGAACAGAAGACTGTATGTTGCCTGTACTACACCGACCTACAGAGGGTTTTCTACTGTTGCACTGGCCGACACAGTATCCAGATCTCTCAGCCATCGAAAACATCTCGTCGTTCGTTGCAGACAGACGGGCACACCACCACTCGCCAGCTGATACGACTGATGAAGCCTCTGTCGTGGAGTTGAAGCAGCATAGAATGACATACCCGTATCTGTCAGCCAAGTTAGGTTCGACTCCACGTCCGCCGGCTAGAACTACTGTTGCTGCTAGAAGTGACAGCTCTGTATGCTTTGCCGATGGGCTTTATGCAATCCGCAACATCTTCAACTACCACGTGCAAGATTTCCACATTCTACGCGCAAACTATTAGTCCTACAGAAAAAATGAACAGGACCTGTTGTAGGAAATTTAATGTAGTTAGATGATATGTTTCCGCTAGAGGCTACGTTTTCGAGTTATTCAAGAAAAACTCATCTGAAGGTCATTTTCGTACGTTTCTCTTCAATAATTCGAAAACTATGCCTCCTAGAGAAAAAGATATCCTAGTAAAAATTTTAACTACATTAAATTTCCTACAAAAAAGGACGTGTTCATTTTTCTGTAGAGCTAACAGTTTGCACGTAGCAAGCGAGAGAATGTAAAAATGTAGCGCACAGTTTTTGAAGGCATTTCTGTCTGCATGAAACCCATCGGTAGGAGCAGCTGATTCACTTTGTATTTCGCACTCTGTACGCGCTCAAATCACACAGATATTGCACCACGTATTCTTCTTACTACATTGTATACGCAAAATAAGAAAAATTTCAAAATTTTCAAATGTGTGTCAATTCCGTTTTTATCTTTGTGTTATTTTTTAAATGAAGAGAAAGTAATACAAAGATAAAAACATTAAAATCAGATCAGTTCTCATAGTTATGTAGAGCATGTGCCTCCTTGTGTCTTGTTGTTGTTGTGGTCTTCAGTACTGAGACTGGTTTGATGCAGCTCTCCATGCTATTCTATCCTGTGCAAGCTTCTTCATCTCCCAGTAGTTACTGCAACCTACATTCTTCTGAATCTGCTTAGTGTATTCATCTCTTGGTCTCCCCCTACGATTTTTACCCTCCACGCTGCCCTCCAATACTAAATTGGTGATCCCTTGATGCCTCAGAACATGTCCTACCAACCGATCCCTTCTTCTGGTCAAGTTGTGCCACAAACTCCTCTTCTCCCCAATCCTATTCAATACTTCCTCATTAGTTATGTGATCTACCCATCTAATCTTCAGCATTCTTCTGTAGCACCACATTTCGAAAGCTTCTATTCTCTTCTTGTCTAAACTATTTACCGTCCATGTTTCACTTCCATACATGGCTACACTCCATACAAATACTTTCAGAAATGACTTCCTCACACTTAAATCTATACTCGAAGTTAACAAATTTCTCTTCTTCAGAAACGCTTTCCTTGCCATTGCCAGTCTACATTTTACATCCTCTCTACTTCGACCATCATCAGTTATTTTGCTCCCCAAATAGCAAAACTCCTTTACTACTTTAAGTGTCTCATTTCCTAATCTAATACCCTCAACATCACCCGACTTAATTCGACTACATTCCATTATCCTCGTTTTGCCTTTGTTGATGTTCATCTTATATCCTCCCTTCAAGACACCATCCATTCCGTTCAACTGCTCTTCCAAGTCCTTTGCTGTCTCTGACAGAATTACAATGTCATCGGCGAACCTCAAAGTTTTTATTTCTTCTCCATGGATTTTAATACCTACTCCGAATTTTTCTTTTGTTTCCTTTACTGCTTGCTCAATATACAGATTGAATAACATCGGGGAGAGGCTACAACCCTGTCTTACTCCCTTCCCAACCACTGCTTCCCTTTCATGTCCCTCGACTCTTATAACTGCCACCTGGTTTCTGTGCCTTGTAAATAAATTTTAAAAAACGGTTTTACCCATCTGACGTTACATATGTGTTTAAAGAATAAAACAACTGACTCAGAAGGAGTGACTCTGGAAATTTTCTTATATTTTCTACGTTTACTGGCAAATGTGGAAATAAGTCAGACAGCAATGTAAAGAATTTTACTTATGTTTTATTTTATGTAATTCCCTTGCCAATTTGAAGTTTTTTTACTTTCCTTTAAATGTTATATATTACGTAGTTCATATAGAGGGCGCCATACAACCAATCGATGTGTTCTCCACACAGCCTACCATCTATATACAGTAGTATTCAAAGAACTGTGACTGATGCCCGAACAACCGGGAATTGACATGCATCGACACTAGAAAATAGTAGTATGTAATATATTGTATAAGCCATATAAGTAATGCCATGAGTTGTAACTTTTTATTGTTTCACCTGATGCACACTTCTTGTATTTTTTAGCATTGATGCTAGCCGAAATTTGGATTTGCCATAAAACCTGCTAAAAGAAAAAAAAGGACGACTGATTGCTGCGCTCGATAATTTATGAATAATATCACAGTCGCTGAGAACACCCACTTTCGTAATGGAAGGTAACCTGATTTCGCTATTCGTCTGTGCCACATCATCGACAATGATGGCAAGCATATTGAATATATCATAATCTAAATCTGAATGTCTGTACTGACGTTCACACGTTGAATAAGGTGTGTGCACACCGTAGTTTGTAACTAATTTACGTTTTTTTTATGTAGTTCAATAATTGTCACCCTGTATATAGTTTCACGAGGCAGTATTAACTGAAGATTCTAGAAATGTACTACAGTCCCGTACGTATCCCTCCAGTAGGGATCACGAAGAAAAGATTACACTAACTATAGAGGCATTTAAACATCCTATCTTGCGTTCTATACGAAGCTGACACGGGTAGAAACCCTAATATGTGGTACAATGGGAAGCACCCTTTGCCATGCACTTTCAGTGGTTTGTGTAATATGGATGTAGATGCAGATCTTTGTATGCTGTAAGAAGATGCGTAAAAGTTTATTCATTTAACTCTTTCTGGTCCACGCCCAGCTAGTAAAGTTAGTTTTTCGTTTAATTTAAACTGGGCTTGACTGGAAAACAGTGGCTTTTGGTGTGAACTGTGATAGAGGGACTGACTTCATTAGGTCCTCCTCGCCGGCGATACGGTATCTCTGGCAGACGCCGCCGGGAGCCAGCTCTGACGCAAAACCAGACTCGCGGTACGTCGCCATCAAGCCTCCCAACTTGTCTCTCGTTTTAAGCACATTGTCACCTCGAATCAAGACTTTAGCAGTTTACAAGGTAAAGAGTCTGACGGTCTGTGGGTGGCAATATACTGTGTGAGTCGCACAATACGTAACATCCCTTTTATTTCGTGAACGGTTCAAGGTATCAAAACGAGGTTTCCAGCAGATGACAGTACTCAGAGGGGCACGCAGTTTTGTTCCATGATTAACCTTTTTAAGTCTTGTATCACAAAAAATATTGAAGAAATTTGTTTCTTTTTCATGGAGCGCTGTATATTTTTAAAGCCATTCGATAGCTCTAGAAGATACAAGCACAGTTATGTAACGCCTGGTAATGCTGGCGTTGCACATTTTCACAAAAATGTCTCGGAAAGAGGTAAGACTGAAAGGCGAGGCCAATGGATTAGACTGTCGCGGTGTAAATACCGACAAGTGAGGATCTCATGCCACGCTCCGTCGTTGTATCAAGCATTTCGACTATGTGCTCGTTCTCACAAAAGCTGTTCAGTTAAAGATGAACACGGGCACACATTTGAAATTGTTCTTTTGGTAGCGCCTTCTGATACTCTGAAAGTCATCATATACACTGCATGGTAAAAAGAGTGAAGTTCCCAGAAGAGGACGTTCAAAAATGGTTCAAATGGCTCTGAGCACTATGGGACTTAACATCTATGGTCATCAGTCCCCTAGAACTTAGAACTACTTAAACCTAACTAACCTAAGGACAACACCCAGTCATCACGAGGCAGAGAAAATCCCTGACCCCGCCGGGAATCGAACCCGGGAACCCGGGCGCGGGAAGCGAGGACGCTACCGCACGAGAGAAGAGGACGTAACGTCGTACACGAACACGTCATCCTGGTAGGGCAAAAAAGAGCGTCAATAGCGTCAGATGTTCAGCGGTAACTGTGAAGCACACAGACGTGCCGCGTACACGTGTGAGACAGTATTATCAGCAATTGTAAGCGTTTGAAAGAGGTTTCTTAGTGGGTCTGTGTTTGGCTGGCTTTTCGTATCATGTGTTATCCAGATTTTTGGGGAATTCGGGTATGACAATGGCTTGATGTCGGACTGCACGGGAACGTGAGGGTAAGAACATGGGAACGTGAGGGTAAGAACATGGGAACGTGAGAGTAAGAATACTCCTCGTCAAGGTTCTGGTCGACCACGACTGACCACCACAACGAACGATCGCCGTGTTAAAGCACAGCGAAACCCTTTCATATATGAACTTGCCATCGGAGAACAATTAATGGATTCCCTGCAACACACTGTTATCCTACACCATTGGTCGGAGACTAGCAGCAGCCAGACTTGGGGATTACGGTTCCGTGCATAAGCTGCCGTTAACGCAACGCAAACGGCTGCGTTTGGAATGGTGCCCTGACCGGGAAGCATGGACTGCTAATGAATCGCGTCGCATTTTGTTCAGCGGTGAGTCACGGTCCTGCAGTAGCCCGTATGACGATTGTCGGCCAATATGGCGGCTACCTGGGGAGATGTCCAATATGCTATTTTTCTAGGTTAAAAATATCGTTGGAATTGTTGTTATTCTGATTGATTAGAACACTCAAACAGCATTTACGCTCAATATGCTCACAAAATATCTGTTATTTTTATGTAATTATGCAATAAAACTCATTAAATATCAAGATTTGGTCACGTGTTCTAAAACGCTCTTTTACTGTCTGAAGCTCTGGTGACGTCACAGATTAGGAATAAGAGAATGCTACAGGTGTGTTATAAAAGTTTTTTCCCAAGTTACAAGGTTCTACGTACTTTTTCTGCAAACAGTTTAGCTATTTAGCGATGTAAAACACTTCCGACTTTTAAGTAAAAATAGAAAGGAATTTTGTGAACGCTGAGAGTGGAAACCTTTCGAAACTTGATATTTTTGTGCTCCAATCATTTATAGCGGCGATATGTGCAACAAGGGACCCTGCTTCCCGCAAGATTATTAAACTCGATCAAAACTAAGGAATTTCATACCTTCTGCAAATAGGCCTGTATATTATAACTAGATTTTAAGCTATCAGTCATGAGCTACGATCGACAGCACAATAAAATTATTCTTGGCAAATCTTAGTGTTGATTTCCACTATCAAAGACACTCAGTGGAAATATAAGTGCCAGCAGTCGCCCGGTGGCGCAACGGATAGCGTTTTTGGTCTGTGGGGGTAGATGTCACGTGTTTGATTCCTGGAAGAGTCATGAATTTTTTAAAAGTTTTAACGAAATACGAAAATAGCGTTATCAAGAACTGATTGTAGCAGTTGTTTCGATGGTGGGATTTCGATGGTGGGATGCTTCACATTAATCTTAGTATGAGAAATTGATAACAGAGGATAAACGTATTTAATTTACGAACAAACAAATCGCATTTTTGGAAAGCATTCCTAGTAGTGAAGACATCACTATAAGCCCACAGTACAACGAGTTTTTTATACGGAGAGATACAAAGTATGTACAACATACAGGTTCAAAAATGGCTCTGAGCACTATGGGAATTAACTTCTGTGGTCATCAGTCCCCTAGAACTTAGAACTACTCAAACCTAACTACCCTAAGGACATCACACACATCCATGCCCGAGGCAGGATTCGAACCTGCGACCGTAGCAGCCCCGCGGTTCCGAACTGCGCGCCCAGAACCACTAGACCACCGCGGCCGGCACAACATACAGGTAATACAAAGGTAATGACTGTGATGTTTGTGAGGGTAAGCTAATGTCAGTGTCTGAAGCAGACTTACTTCATCTTTATGTAAGAAGATGAAACTTCAGAAATTTAAATAAAATGAATCCTACCTGGACAGCACGAAGATTATAAAAACAGTATTTCACGTCAACTAATAAGTGTGTGGTCACATTAACTAGAAAATATCTTTTTGAACGTACCGTGTGTGAACAGCGACTGCAAATGCCAGCGCATGTAAACAGTAAGGGAAACACAATAATATTATATTTCTGATCGTTGTTGTGAAATTTTGTAAGTATGATTTGGTTTTCATATGAGAGGACTGTCGAGTGGTTTTACAAATAAGTTAACATATTATTTTAGGTTTGATTCGAACCAGCGTTCTAGAGACATCATCTTATACAATTCAATCGTTTACCGCTCTGACAACTGAGCTACCGGGTAATTTATCTGAAGTTGGGCTAAACGACAATTTTCACTAAGAGTTTAATTTCGTTGAATGACGCTTTCTTTCTTGTAATAATACGATAGCTTATCTCAGAGGTAAATTTATGTTAACTTCTCAGTGCAACACATTTGTAATAAGATAGTGAACTTGTGCGTCGACGTGGTGGCAATTTGGCGATACAGTGCAACCACGTTTTACGCACCTTTTCATTCTCTGGACACTAAAAAACAACTTTTAAGGAGTATCTATAGATGTAGTTGTACAGTATTGTACTACACAGCATTTGTAACACATTTTCGAAACGTAATTTCCGAAACAAGACATCACTGTGAATTATCATGATGTGGCAGCAGGAGCAGCGAGCTAGCTAGTGACGTCACAGACACCACATAACTCGAATGGAAGGTTTCAGCTGACTTTCAAATTATTTGAATTTCATTTCTGTTTTTATAAAAGAATGCTAAAATTCAAGAGGAAAAAAAGCATATTAAGAGCATAAAATAACGTAATTAATCATTAAGACAGTTTCCAGGAAACAGTGAAATACCCTATTCTTCCAATGTTTTGGAGAGGCACCACGGTGTTACTGCTGGCGTCATCGTGTGGGGAAACCATCGGGTATTGGCTCAGGTCACGGCTAGTAGCAATTACCGACACAGCGGTGCGTCACGGACATCCTGCATCCTCATGTGTCATCGATAATGAGGCAGTATCGCAGTGCTATTTTTCAACACGACAATGCTCGTTAAAACGTGGCGTGTTTATCTCTGAATAGTCTGCGTGATGTTGAAATATTTCTGTGACCAGCGAGATCTCCAGATCTGTCCTCAATAAAGCACGTGTCAGCTCCATCCCAGTGCCAACATTCAAGATATTAATGTCCAATTACAACGCAAGCTTTTCCCAGGAGAGTACACAACGGCTTTTTGAAACCTTTCCCAACAAATCAGTGCATGCATCCAGGTCAGAAGGGGTGCAGCGTTGTACTGATAAGTGGGTTCATACCTTCAAGGTCTTTGTAAATTGTCTCAATGTTGTAATCACTGAAATGAAAGCACATTCGCTCTCAAACCGTGACGTTTCATTTCATTTCCTCCTTCCCTTCTGGCTGCTTTCCTTTTTCTGCAGGCAGTGAACTTGTATTATCATCTCGACGGATCAAGAGTTAGGAGAATTAAGAGTAGAAAAAATCTGCGTACTCCCTTTGCGTACGATCATCCGCCGAAAATCTCATTTGGGAATCTTTAATCATCCTCGAAATAAAAAGGGTGTTACATGACAGCTAGCATACAGGGTGATGGGCCTAACATTTTTTGCTTAAATTACTTTTGACCCATTACAGAAGTTTGTACCCTGTTTTCATCTAGACAGAAAAGTACCACGGTCTCTTGAAACAAACAGTAATTCCTTCTTGCAACTTCGTTAATAACTTAAATAATATATTTCCTTTTTTTTAACTGAATTCTGACTTTTTTCTCCGTCGGAATAGCTGATTTCATTGAGAGACATTCAATGCTGTAAATGTTTTAATTGTTTTGTAAATCTAATAAGAAACCACGGAACAAAATTGTATTGAATATAGGGATTTTTATGCTGTTATTTCGGACGTTGACTGGTCCGCCACGCGTAAGTTTATTTTAAAAAAAATGGTTCAAATGGCTCTGAGCACTATGGGACTTAACATCTGAGGTCATCAGTCCCCTAGAACTTAGAACTACATAAACCTAACTAACCTAAGGACGTCACACACATCCACGCCCGAGGCAGGATTCGAACCTGTGACGGTAGCGGTCACGCGGTTTCAGACTGAAGCGCCTAGAACCACTCGGCCACACGGAGTTTACTCCAGTCTCCGATGAACCGCGCCACCGCGCCGGTAGGTGCGTGAAGTGTAAGCTACTTTCGACGGACACCAGTGTTGTTCAGAGAAGAGATACATCAGTTGTTTATTACTCTTCGGAGGAGTTAAATGAAGTGTAGTGGAACTACCGTCTACTTATATCATGTTTGTTATGAGGAACGCTGCGTTTCATTTACAATGAGTTGCTTGTAGAACATGCACATAATCCAGTCGTTAGTAATGATTAAACCATTTCCATACGCCTTTTCCAATTCAGAACAGGTAAATAACTGTCCAAATTATGCAGACTAGAAGGACCGTTGTCGAAGTAATTGGTTTCCAGTTTCGGTCAAAATTTTTCACCACGTGAATGTCATTGCTGTTTACTGACATTCGCATGGTTAACAAATTTTGATTGGACATGGAGAGCAAGTCATACGACAACGGTGCTTCTAGTCTGTAAAATTTGGGAAGTTATTTACTGGTTCTGAATTCCTACAACTGTTTCGGTGTTGAAATAATAGATATCTTTCATATCAGAATGCGGCGAATGCGCAAATGGTTTTCATATTTTGAATGAGTTAGCGGTTATAAATGCCAGTACAGGAAAATGTTTTCTGGACTTCCTCAGTATAAGGCAAGGTTGTTTACATCGCGAATAATTAATCAAAAATACATTTGACAGAGAAGGGAAAATTATCTTGAAACAAAGTACCGGTATCTAATAACTTCAGCGACACGTTTCCTGGCGAGTAAAAATTAAACCGGTTATTCTTCATCATTTAGTTATCTGCCTTGCGTCGTGTTTAGACTTAACAGCCCTCGATGCTCCTCTACCCTCTGCTTTCCTCTTCTTACATTGGTACCCACCTTGCTGTCTACTGACGTCATCCAACATGTGGTACGTTCTTTTGCCCTTCCCCCTCTTCCACGGAATAAAACCTTCAGTTGCCTCTACTAGAAGGCAACCTCGTCTCAGACTATGTCCTACCCGGTTTGGCTTCCTGTTCTTCACTGTGAGCAACAAGCTCCGATCTTCTCCAACTCTTCTGAATACCTCCTCATTCCTGGCTTTATCAGTCCAGTTCATCCTCTCCACTCTGCACCATATCCACATTTCAAAAGCTTCATTCTCTTCTCTTCCTGCTATCTCAATGTCCATGTTCCTGCTCTGTATAAGGTCACTCACCGTATCAAGCATTCCCCTTGTCACTTTCTTGATTTTATGGCGAAACCAGTAGCTAAGAGTCTTCTCTGTTTTCGAAATGCCTCTAACGCCAGCGCCATACTGAGTTTGATGTCCTGTTCATAGTGCATATCTTCCCCAATCTAACTGCCCAAATACCTGACTGCTCTCACTTGTTCTTGTTCTATGGTTTCTATCCCTAACTTATACTTCTCTCTTCTTTTCTTTAAATCTACAACAGTGCCTTTCGTTAGAAGTGTCTAAAGACAGTGCAACTTTTTTTCTAGTCGTTTACTGTTATTTCCAGAACGCTTAGAATGTCGTAGTATATGAGTAACCTTTCATTATTCCTGTTATTTCTAGAACACACATACCGGTAGTCTTTATTGACAGAAAGCTGTATTTGGTTCTATATTTAATGTACAGCCATACAGCAACGTCATTTATTTAGCCCGTTATGAAATGATGGCCTAGAAGTAATGCTTTAGAGTCACTTATGATACATATATTTCAATATAATCGGTAGATAATTACATTTCGTTGGAACACTGATAACACATAATGAGCGCACACTGCTAAAAATATGGTTTCTACATGTCAGTTGGTCACTCTCTCCGCATACAAGGCTCTCTTCAGATAATGATGA
This sequence comes from Schistocerca piceifrons, assembly GCF_021461385.2. Lineage (NCBI taxonomy): Eukaryota > Metazoa > Arthropoda > Insecta > Orthoptera > Acrididae > Schistocerca > Schistocerca piceifrons. Next base: position 397,469,879 of record NC_060149.1, read on the forward strand.
ATGGAGAAAGGTGCAAACAACATCAGTTGTAAGTACGAAGTGTCTTGAGAATTAATATACTGACAAGTGCCTCGAACAACTAGTCAACCAACCCACAAGTGAAGGAAGTATTCCAGACCTCCTATTTCCAAACAGACCCGATATTTTCGACGGTGTCACCAGTGAGAGAGGGATTAGCGATCATGATGCTGTTACAGGAACAATGACCATCAAAGGCAAAAATATCGTCAAGAAAGCTAAGAAAATTTGAATTTGCTCGAACTGATACACAGTCACTATCAACTTATTCATAAGAAAAACTGAGAACATTTAGTTCAGAGTTGGCAAACGCGAAAAAATTATGGTTAAAGGTGAAAGACGTTATAAACCGCAGTCCAGATAAGTACACCCCGAATGCTGCGGAAACAGAGGCTGCTGCACTCCTGCTGCAACAGAGCTCTTGACAGAGAAAAGTGAATAATAATTCGTGCATCTATAAGGAAAGCCACGCATGAAACCTACAATAAGTTTCACAGTAACATCCTGGCGAAAGAATCTCCAAACTTTCGATTCAGTTTCTTGTGGATCCGTCTGATTTTGAAACTGAATACAGTACAGAAGAAGCAGAAATATCGAATTCCTCATTTAAAAAGTATCACAGGAAGATAACTGCCCTAATAATGTTTGACCGCTGCGCAGAATCATAAATGATAGATGTCGATATTAGCAGCCTCAGTATTGGAAAGAAATCTACATGATTACTCTGAAATTTACACTTAAATGTTTGGCAGAGGGCTCTTAGAATCAGTTACGGATTATTTTTGTACCTTCCCACTCTTGAATAGCATCGGAGCAAAATGAACACCTAAATCTATCCGTGCGGGCTCTAATGTCCCTTATTTTATCACGATGGTCAATTCTCCCTATGTCGGGGGTTTCAAAAAATGTTCTGGCATTTGGAAGAGAAAGTTGGTGACAGTAAAATGCCTGTTGGTTTCTGTCTCGGGTTCTTCAGCAGACGTTTGTTTGACAAATTTTCTGACGTTTTACCAGCACGAGTGACTGGCATTGTCAAAGCTTCGCCCTCCATTGCTGCAAAATAAGACACTCGGCGAAGTGACACATTGGAAACAGAAATATCAGGTACGGCGCTTCTGCCATACAGTCCCAGAGTGACGGACGGAATCGGCCGTACACTGCGCAAACATGGCGTAAAGACTATTTAGAGGAGGAGGAGGAAGTTATTGTTTAACGTCCCGTCGACAACGAGGTCATTAGAGACGGAGCGCAAGCTCGGGTTAGGGAAGGATGAGGAAGGAAATCGGCCGTGCCCTTTCAAAGGAACCATCCCGGCATTTGCCTGAAACGATTTAGGGAAATCACGGAAAACCCAAATCAGGATGGCTGGAGACGAGATTGAACCGTCGTCCTCCCGAATGCGAGGCTCTGAGCACTATGGGACTTAACATCTGTGGTCATCAGTCCCCTAGAACTTAGAACTACTTAAACCTAACTAACCTAAGGACATCACACACATCCATGCCCGAGGCAGGATTCGAACCTGCGACCGTAGCGGTCTCGCGGTTCCAGACTGAAGCGCCTTTAACCGCACGGCCACACCGGCCGGCCCCGAATGCGAGTCCAGTGTGCTAACCACTGCGCCAGCTCGCTCGATCCGACTATTTAGAAATCGACAAAGAAGACAAAAGAGTGTCTCAGATAAAGAGAAAAAGAACCTACTTGAAATGTCGAAAATACACAGAACACCACGTAAATGTGGAAAGGTCTATGTTGGAATGACTGGATGATCAGTCAACACTAGGATCACCGAAACGTAAGTGGCACTGCAGGTTGGGGCAGGTAGAGAAATTGGCCGTGGCAGAGCATGCGCTGTATGAGACCGTTGAGACAGTGAAATTTGTCGACACGGAAATTCTTGCTGTAGAGAAGAGCTGCTACACCCGTTTGCTCAGGGAAGCCATGGAAATACTCAGACATGAGAGAAGAAAGCCCCAAAGTAAACGGCTTCTGGATTTCCGTCCTGCAGAGAACGACCTTTGCAGGTAGCGAGTGGCCACGAAAGCCTTAACAATCATGGAGACAGTAACTTCGTGAAAAGATTTCGCCGCAAGGAGAAATTCATTTGTTTCAGTGATTGCCACCCGGACTCGCGTATCATATCCGTGACACTCTCTCCCGTATTTCGTGATAATACAAAAGAGCTACCCTTCTTTGAACATTTCCGATCTCCTCTGTCAATACTATTTGGTAAGAAACCCACACAGCACAGCAATACTAAAAAAGAAAGGAAAAGGACGGACAAGCGTAGTGTAGGCAGCCAAGTAGATTTGTTGCATCTTCTAAGTGCTATGCAAATATAACGCAGTCTTCGGTTCGCCCTCCCCACAAATTTTTCGTTAAAGATACAACTCTTCAGTTTATGCAATTTATCGTGTAATAGAAATTTAACAGAATTCTTTGGTATCCATGGGAGGAACCTCACACTTTTTATTGTTCAAGGTCCACTGTAACTTTTCGCACTAGGCAATTGTCCCGTGTAAATCATTTTATAATTCGTTTTGATCTTATGATGACGTTACAAGACGATAACGACAGCCTCACCCGCAAACCATTTAAGATGGCTGTTAAGATTATCACCTAAATCGTTTATATAGATTAGAGAACAGTGGAGGGATTATAGTACATCCTTGGGGAAACACAGCTGTAGCTTCGGTTTCACTAGACGGCTTCGCGACCATTGCCACCACTGCAACCTTTCTGAGAGGAGATCACGAACCCAGTCGCACAATTACGACGATACTCGATAGACATGCACTTTGATAGGAAGGTGAGGAACCGTGTCAAAAACCTTTTGGAATCAACTAAAGATGTCCTATTGATGACATCCATTACTTCTTACGAAGAATGAGCCAGTTGTGTGTCGCAAGATAGATATTTTCTGAATCCGTGCTGGTTATGTGTCAATAGTTGGTTTTCTTCTGGGTTTTTCATAATGTCCGAACACAGCATGTGTTCCTAAAGACTATTGCAAATCTATGTGACTGATATTGGTCATATTTCATCAGATTGCTGCTGCATCCTTTCTTGTATATTAATGTCAGTTGTGTAATGTTCGAACACATCATGTGTTCCTACATAAACTGCAAATCTGTGTGATTGATATGGGTCTACATTTCAACAGATTACTTCTATTTCCTTTCTTGTGTATTAGTGTGACCTGTGTAACTTTTCAGTCTTTAGGTACAGATTTTTCGTCAAGCGGGTAGTATATGAGTGCTAAAATTTTAGCTATTTCATCAGCATATTCTGAAAGGAACCTAATTAGCATACAATCTGGATGACTTCTCTGCATTAAGTAGTGTAAGTTGCTGCTCTACACAGAGCGTATCTACTTCCAAATTACACATGTTGGCAGAAGTTCTTGATTTGAATTCTGCAATACTAACTGCATCTTTTTTGGTGGAAGAATTTCGGAAAAGTGTGTTCAGTTTCTTCTCTACAGTGGCATTGTTCTCAGTAAGATTACTACTGTTATCATGCAGTGAATAGATCTGTTGTGCTACATCCAGCCGGCCGGAGTGGTCGAGCGGTTCTAGGCGCTACAGTCTGGAACCGCGCGACCGCTACGGTCGCAGGTTCGAATCCTGCCTCTGGCATGGATGTGTGTGACGTTCTTAGGTTAGTTAGGTTTAAGTAGTTCTAGGGGACTGATGACCGCCGGCCGCGGTGGTCTCGCGGTTCTAGGCGCTCAGTCCGGAACCGCGCGACCGCTACGGTCGCAGGTTCGAATCCTGCCTCTGGCATGGATGTGTGTGACGTTCTTAGGTTAGTTAGGTTTAAGTAGTTCTAAGGGACTGATGACCGCCGGCCGCGGTGGTCTCGCGGTTCTAGGCGCTCAGTCCGGAACTGCGCGACTGCTACGGTCGCAGGTTCGAATCCTGCCTCGGGCAGTAGTTCTAAGTTCTATGGGACTGATGACCACAGATGTTAAGTCCCATAGTGCTCAGAGCCATTTGACTGATGACCTGAGAAGTTAAGTCCCATAGTGCTCAGAGCTACATCCAGTGTTGACAATGCTTATCAATTAAATTATCCACCCAGGATCGTCAAATTAACCGATTTTACCTCAAAATACCCTTATGGCGAAATAAGTGCTGCGTCATTTGAGAGCTACAGAGGCGACGGAGTGTGCCAGGACTTATCCGAGTTCACTGCCACTAGCGCCACGTCATGATAACGCGCCTGTGCGTAGCATACGAAGTATTGCGCCATAAGCTAAGAATGAAATTTAAAAATTTAAATCATTTTTCCAAATTATGTCAATATATGCTTCAGTATATTAACGTTAAAACTCTTAAATCGCAGAAAGATCAGATGAACATGTTTCGCTAAATACATTGTTTCAAGAAAACAATAACTGGCGATAAATAATACAGCTAGAAAACTAAAAATTGTTCAGAATATGCAAATGTATGCCACAATCAACTGTTACAGGTCTCAACTTCATTGACCCAATATTTTGCTCAAAATCGGTGTTTTTACGAAAAATTGAAAGCGCCAAATATTAGACTCAGAACGTTGAAATTTCGTATGAACCTTCAGTTCAATATAAAAACATCAACTCTGTGACTCCATTAAGTTACCTCTAATAGTTTCAAGTATTTACTGAAATCTAAATTTGGAACAAATATATCTTTATTCGTAATAGATTAGGTATCGTTTGTTTTAATGATAGAAAGTTCTAACTACAGCACTTGATTACATACATAAATTATATGTCTGTACCGAATTTCAAGACTTTAGTGTAAATAACAAGCAATACAAGGACTCTTAAAGAAGAAGTTCAGAGGTCATGTTCTACTGTCGGCTCCATTCTAAAAATTTTGGCCGGCAAAGTTTAAATACAGTCGAGCTGAAACTTTTTTAATAACTAAAGTCAACTTAACTCCATTTATATAAAAATTACGAAGATTGTAAATTGTTTCACGACAGAGCTATACAATAATACGTCTCCAAGAAAGCGGCGATTTAGTTGCTGCTGACTCTGCTTAGAGCGGTTGACAGCAGAGGTTCCGTTTGGCCGTCCGCTGCACGCATATACTGTATAAATACAGCCAGAGAGGCAGTGAGGAGGCACTTCGCATCGAACTATTAACTCCGTCCGCTTCAGTCAACACCGGCATACGCTGTGCCTTGGATGATGTCACAGCCAGGCAGCTACGAGGGCTATCCATAAAGTACATTACGTTTTGGAATTAAAAATAAATAAAGTATTGGAAATTTTTTTTATTATATACAGATGAAAGCCACAATTAAATACTACTTCTCTACATAGTTGCCATTTAAATTAAGGCACTTATCGTAGCGATGGACGAGCTTGGAAATTCCTTCGTCGTAAAATTCGGCCGCCTGCGCCTTCAACCACGTGGTTACCTCTTCTTGAAGCTGTGCGTCGTCATCAAAACGCTGCATAGCCAACCACTTCTTCATTGCTGGGAATAAGTGGAAGTCGCTCGGTGCCAGGTCGGCACTGTACGGCGGATGAGGAAACAACTCCCACTTAAAAGATTCGAGAACTTCACGAGTGGCATTTGCCGTGTGGGCCCGGGCGTTGTCGTGAATCAGCAAGATCTTTGAGCCCAACTTTCCCCTGCGCTTGTTTTGTATTGCTCTTCTGAGGTTGTGCAGAGTTTGGCAATACCTTTGAGAGTTTATTGTAGTGCCTCTTTACAGGAAATCCACAAAAATCGTATTTCTACCGGGTTACTGATTAACCACGTGGTTGAAGGCGCAGGTGGCCGAATTTTACGACGAAGGAATTTCCAAGCTCGTCCATCGCTACGATAAGTGCCTTAATTTAAATGGCAACTATGTAGAAAAGTAGTATTTAAGTGTGGCCTTCATCTGTATATAATAAAAAAAATTTCCAATACTTTATTTATTTTTAATTCCAAACCGTAATGTACTTTGTGGATAGCCCTCGTACAAAATGCATGTTTTCGGTATAGGTAGGGAGTGATCTCGCGAGGACTGTACACCGTCCTGGAACGTTTAAATTTCACAAAAAGAGACACTTGCACGCTGAGCTATCAATCTGACCGAGTCAGTCAAACACCACCTTATGGGCTGCCTCAGATGACGTCAGAGCTAGGCACCTGCCGAATGTGTTTGGGAAAAGTAGGAAGTGAACTCACGAGGACTGTACACCGTCCTGGATTGCTTAGATTCCACGGAAGTAACTATTGGTCTGCTGCTCGTAATGTTGACAAGATCGCGTGGCGAGCAGTTAACCTTGATGATTAAAAGTCAGGGCAATAGACCATTTTAATAGGAACTTACCGCAGAGGTCGCCTCTGAACTGCCAATAGTGCTGTTTATGATAGGGACATTGTTACTATTTTCAGGAATGTTATTACGTTTGTGTGTGTGAAATTGTACTGGATATATTAATCTGTTAGAAATCAAAAGTTTTATTTATAATCATAATTCCTGATCATCCCGCTGAGCAAATAGCTGGTGGAAACATTTTTTTTTCAGTGAGCAGAAGAACAATGTGGACTTACAGACGGGAAATAATCGTCAATATGTTCTCCTTCGCTTTCTGGCTGATCGCAAAAGTAGTTTTCAGGCTCTTGTAAAAACGGCAAAGTTTTATGTTATTATTCCACCCGCTACCCCATACCCTCATTTTAAAAAAATTGTTGCAGAAATGCTTACATACAAGAAAATGACCATAAACTACTGAAAAATTAACACATAAACATTTTACATGTCTAATCAAAGTTTCCTAGCGCTGAGCGGTATCACACACTGTTTCTCATCATTTCTCTTGTCGGTCGAAAGAAACACATCATCCTTCGCCTTCTACGCCCTCTTTTGCAGCCAACAATGCTCCTATTGTTTGTTTTCTGTCTGATGCTAACTGCCGTTTTCAAGTTTTTAAGGGTACTAAAAACTCGTTCCCTTGAGGCAGTGGGAATGGGGAGACAGAGAACGAATCTTACTTTTTGTAAATTTTGGTTGCAGATTTCATACAAAAAGCTTCCTTGAAATATATAGTGGTAGGTTGAGGTACATCTGATTAAAGTTTCTCATAATTCAGCCCAGTATGATTTTTCCACTCAGAATGCGGCTGCTGACAAAATGGCTCTGAGCACTATAGGACTTAACATCTGTGGTCAGCAGTCTCCTAGAACTTAGAACTACTTAAACCTAACTAACCTAAGGACATCACACACATCCATGCCCGAGGCAGGATTCGAACCTGCGACCGCAGCAGTCGCGCGGTTCCGGACTGAGCGCCTAGAACCGCTAGACCACCGCGGCCGGCACGGCTGCTGACAGTTAATTAATTTTTGAAGAACAGGAAACCTTTTTATGACAGGGAGTAAGGATTAAACAGTGTATCGTTGGGTTATGTTAGGTTGCACTACAGCAGTTATTTCCAAACTGGAATCTGAGAAGTCAGATCGTCTTTTAATCTGTGATACAAGCTCTACATAGAAAGTCAAGGAACTTTAGTAAAAACAATTTATGTGCTGTTGTTGTACTTCAGTGTTGGCTTTGAGTCCATCAAGTGTTCCCTGTGCAGCGGCACCCAAGTATATCTTATCTAATCCGTCGAAGTGCCTTGCAATTGAATGATCTAACACGAAAATTGGAGGTGTCTTAATAACATCAAAATTAATAAAATTAGAACACAGACATTTCAACATTTTTCCACTTCTGACTTCTGTTTGTGAAGGAGAGGAACTTCACTTTGAAAAAAGGTATCGAAATCTGTATGTATACCTAAAATATATGACATGAATTCCAGATATCTGAAAGTAAATGCGTTATCCATAGTTAATATCACGTGTTCTGTAGTTGAAGATGGATCTTCCATGGCAACATTTCTCAGATAGGCATTAAGTGCATTATACTGTTCCAGTATCCTATCAACACATGATAGACAACCACCGAACTGCTCCAGGATGTGCAATATTTTGTATTTCAGTACGAAAAAACACTTGAAATTCTTTGAATGTTTCTCACCCGCCAGAACCTGTACTGAAATGAGAACCTAAGTTTCTCAGCAAATCCTCGATGCTTCTTGGAAGTTGCAAGCATTCTTTTGAAGCACAAAGATGAATCATATGACATGAGAATTTAATACATACTGCATTAGGAAGTCCATTTCTAAGCTCGAAAAAACTGAATGATGCTCTCCAACCGTAACATTTGCTGTGTACCAGCTAAAACCAATGGGCTTACCAAGATTAATGCTCTTTTATTTTAAAGAATTTATCATTGCCTTGTATAAGGTATCAGCAGTACCCGATGAAACTTCAAATATATCAAAGAAACTACTTTTAATCTGGCCTGAATCCCTATCAAAATACATGAGTGTTAATCCAGATTGTTTAGTAAGAATGAGATCAGTAGTTTCATCCATAATCAGTAAAAAAACGAACCTGGAAGTCTCAGTTTATCATATAATGACTCTGAAAATTACTTCCCTGATACATTATTAGTAACAGTTGAAGATTTAGTATGCTTTAAAGCGGTTTTTGAATCAGAAAAGACAGTCTTACAAAGAGGAATCAATGTATGCAAAGTGCTGAATGGTAAGTTCTTGGCAGCGACAAGTGCTGTTAATTTAATTTCTGCCCTTTTTACGTCGTCGGCATTGCTGTTTGGCACTAAAGATACATCAGAAGTAGATGCAGCAGTTTTCGTTTGATTAATATGTTTGGAAGACTTTGTGTGTCTCAAAATGTCATATTTAGTTGCTGTTAAAACACTATCACATACCTTGCAGCACACCAAATCATGTCCGTCCCTCTGTTTGTTGCTCTTCTATAACCAACCAGTGCACTCAGGCAAGCTTAACCAGGAATCAGAAATGTATTTATTTTGGATTTCTTTGACGTCCCATTGGAAGAACACGACGCTGACGTAGAGATAGCATTACGGTCTTTTCAGTAAGTTCATTTTGTAAATTAGGAGTTCCGAGTAAATTAGTTGAGACAGAAAGGAGCATGCAGATTGTCTACAGATTTCGCATCAACACTTTCTTTATACAACCACTTATCCATTTTAGTGAAATAAAAGCACTATAACTGTACCGTTACTGACGACAAATATAACCCGTACCAGAACATTTAATCTAGTAGTCCGGTAAAACTTAGAGATACTGTTACCATAATAACAACAAGCTGATTAGTAGGCTTACGAGTTACGACACATATCAATTCAGACAAACAGAGGAGGCAAGATCAGAGAAACCTGGGAATTCCCAGGCTCATTGTACAACATAACAAATCTCGCGATTCTGATATTCTCATACAGCGTCTGCACTTACATTTTAAAAAGTTAAAGAACAATTTGAACGTAAACGAAAATGTTTGGCATGAAAATTTTCAAATTTCCCGGAAAAATCTCGCCATTTCATATTACCCTCTAAAATACCCACGGACTAAGGCTGTACCCGAAAATGGGGTAATTACTCTCCAATTGGCAACACTGGTTACATCCTTGATATTCTTTACATACGATTAGAACGTCTCTGGATTTTCTATCGGATTTCGAGACAGATTTTCATTATGGAAACAACGAAAGTTACCTGTTCATTTGCTATTTTTCTTTTTATGTTTTGCTCACAATATTTTCGCTTTTCATAAAGTACCAGTTTATCTTTGCAATGTTTTGCGTGTTTATATTGTAATCAACTTCGATTAGTCTAAACAATCTCTTTGTGTCTACAACGATGAATTTCGTGTCTTTGGAGGCTGATTTAGGTCATCAGACTGCGGAAGACTTTCGCAGTTTTGGAAGCAGGAAATAACACTGTTCGAATGAGTTTTTGCCATTACGTTCTTGGCTTTCTGTTCCGTAAGTCTTCTGGTCTATCCCGCTTCTTGTCAGGTTCGATGCTGGTTGGTTTCGAGTTTCTAAAACGATGAAGAATGTGGATGAGATCTTTCCAATGATAATTAGGTGAAGGTGTAGCTTAATTTAGTAGTGCATTCTAAATATTAACGCAAGTACAGTGTGATTACTCCATGTAAAGACTTGCGATGGTATTCTTCAGCATAGTGAAACTAAAGATCGTAGTCTGCGCAGTTTCCATTAAATGGTTGCTTGTTATATGACTGAGTACTTTCTTTCCAGTCCATCGTGTTGTAGGATTAAACTTATCATCCTCCCCTGCGTTGCAAATGAGTTATTATCTTGCTGGAAGTCGTATACTGAGAGCACATAATTTCGTTATTCATTGCGACTGTATTTTCCAATTCGAGAACCTATGTGGGCTTTATGAGTCATCGGTATTACCTTGTGAACAATATACGCATAAATTCATAACGTTTTCTTTAAATTATTGTGTTCTATCCATGTCATTTCATTTATTATATTATGTAACTTAGCTGTCATGCAGCCATATTGTGCACACTTGTTGCTGCTAGTCCTACTATGCAAATGCTCAGGTGTGGCATGATCAGATTATTAAGCTGCATTCTACCACTGCAAACCATTAGTAATAAATACTCAGTTCCTTGCATGGACTTAGGTTTCAGATGGAAACGGATGAGCGTTTGTTGATGTCCCAGACGATTTCTGATTTTTTAATACAGTGCACAGTGATCTGGTATTTTAGTGAAATATTTTGTGGAATATTTGATAAAGTGGGCTTTCGAATTTCAGCTGTAACAGCAGATTTTATTTTGATGTTATATTCTGATCTTAGTGGTTCAAGAAAATATTTGTTTAATTATTGCTTCAAATCTAAATTCAGTGATCGTCATTTACACTACTTTTGACTATAAGCTGTAAACAAACGCACTATATAATTTTTGGACCAGTTCTTGAGGAATAATTTCTTATTGGTTGACGTTTAAATAGTGAGCTATGCGAAATTCTTTTACATTGCGCTTACATTAAGTAATTGTGTGTGTATTTCGTTATCATTTTTGGCCAGACTGCTTTTCCACTTCATCTTTTTAGGGGCGGAAGGGGGCTTAAATATCAATAAATTACAGCATAACTTAACAGTTCACAGTTCGAGGTTTTGCCAGATTCCTCATAGTAGTAGTTTGTTTTCTTGCACAATACACCACTTACAATTATTAAAAGCATTTGTCGTTGAAGTCCACGCTGAGTTGAGAGATCTGTTACGTCTTTTATCAGTTAGTTTGGTATAAAGCTCTCGATTGCTGTCAACACCGTTTCTTTCAATTTCAGCTATAGTTGGTCGATATTCACATAGTTAGTGTGGAGGGAATGGGGACCGTCTTAGAAACGTATCAAGTGAATTTTTATCTGCTTTTTAAATAAATATATTTTGCGCTACTCTGTATGAATTTGGATGTTTGGTATTCATTCTCGCTACAACGACCTTTTGGTTACGCTTAGAGTCAATTGAACCAATCTTCAGCAATGAGTCCCGCTTGGATGAAAGCCCCGATGACAAGCAAAGATATGTCTGGAGACGCCCCACAGAGCGGTGGGATACCAACCTGCCTGACACCCGCCATTTGGCCCAACAACCAGGAGTGATTTTCCAGAGTGCCACTTTTTTTCATAGCAGGACCCCTGTGGTTGTCATCATTCTTCTGAAATTGTAATCATGTATTTTTTTCTGTAAATATGTGTCACATCTACCTCTGTCCCACTTTTAGAAAGCCTTTTTATCAGGAATGCGTAGACGTACAGCCTTTAAATTTGCCCCGCACGAAGGTCTATGTTCCCTTGGCGATGTAAAAAATTTAAGCTTCTACATCAAGGAAGTCAAAATATGCGGCCATTTATGTCACATATTTTGATACCTTGCCAGTATCGATATCGATAACAGGCAAAAACAAAAATCTTCGAAATTCTCAATTCCCAGGATGGATGAATGCTCTATACAGATAATTTTGTACGGATCCCTTGGTGCGCGAATCTTTCAGTTAAAGTGTTAGGAAGTCTTTCCTGACGTATTGTGTGGAGTGTAGCCTTATATGGAAGTGATACATGGACGATAAGTGATACAGAGATGAAGAGAATAGAAGCTTTTGAAACGTGGTGCCACAGAAGAATGCTGGTAATTAGATCATTTGATCGAGTGACTACTTGAGAGTTACTAAATCGTATTGGAGAGAGAAGAAATGTATGGCATAACATTACTAAATGAAGGGATAGGTTAGTAGGCCAAATCGCGAGAAATGAGCGAATATTTAATTTGATAATTGAGGAGGGTATAGAGTGTAAAATTATAAATGGGGGACAATGTTTGGCTACAGTAATCAGGTTGAAATGGAGGTAAGTTGGAGTAGTTATGCAGAGGCTGGCACAGCATAGCCTAGCATGGTTTCACAAATATATCAGCAGGACCTACCAGAAATATGTATTTCGTGTTCTCTCGTTATTAATAATTTTGGGAAAGTAAACAAGACCTGAAAACTTAGCAGCCCCACATACAATATGTGGAAATTATGCCAAGGGCTTGTAAATGCAGATAAGTCAGAAAAAGTAGCAGGAAACCAATGGAAAACAAAAAGTTTACCTACCATGTTTAAATTGTTCGCTGGATACATTGGCACTACGGCAAGATACTCCGAGAATGTAACGCGTAATTGTAGCATACATACTCTTCGTTTAGTAAACAGAAATAACCCTTCCTCATTGTCACAGTCAGCTCCTCTTCCTTTGAAATGCACTCTCTGAATTCCTTTATCTTATCTAAAATGTAGTCGGATGTCTCACTTTTAAGCCTTTGCTATTCCCAATATTTAACGGGAAATTCTCTAAGGTCTCACAAGTTCTCTAAGGTTTCACAAATATATCAGCAGGACCTACCAGAAAAATGTATTTCGTGTTCTCTCGTTATTAATAATTTTGGGAAAGTAAACAAGACCTGAAAACTTAGCAGCCCCACATACAATATGTGGAAATTATGCCAAGGGCTTGTAAATGCAGATAAGTCATGTTTTTAAAAACTCTCCATCGCTTCTGTTTTCAGAAGTTTGACTATGACTGGGTTCACATACTTCGTGAAATTTTTAAATGAAATCATTCCGCTTTAGGCTGTTATTTACTGCGATTGAAATTCCAACAAATGGTCATTTTCAAGCATTCTGAAAGCAGTCAGTCGTCAAATATAATATATGTAATTATGATACTGACAAACGTTGAAAGTGAAATTTTCAAAGCTACTTACTTCAGATGTTGTAATATAATAGTATAAAGCTGTGGCATGCTATGGAAATGCAATTGTATGTGGTGGTGTGAATTTATATGATGTTCCATATACCATACACGTTAGAAATCTGGTGAAAAAATGATTTAAACAACTAAGTTTGAATATTTTCTGGCAGGTGTAGTAATAGCATTACAAATCTACTTGTATTATGTGGATATTGTTTTATTGTGACGTGATAGTCACTTCATCTCCTTACATACTTTTAATCTATATTCTCAGTATCATTTGTGGATTCTGCTTTTATTTAACACATATTTCTGTCACTTTCCTCCATTCTGCACGCACGGTTAACAAAGCATACGATGTCGACTCCATAGATTAGAGTCTTTACTCTCTGTAGCTCACATTAGTGAGCTCTGTACTATCTGTATCTGCATTTCGTGCGTGTTTCTTCTCCTTAAGAGGTTTAACTCGTGTTTTTGTTAAGTATAAATTCATTCAGTCTGTAGCGCAGTATTTGCTTACTGAACTTCCAGCAACATAGCTCATTAACGCATCAGCGTCAATTGGCGCAACTCTAACTATAGTTTATAGTTTACGTCTTCAGTTAGTCTTGCTAGACTGACTAGGAGGCAATTAGTGCAGTAATTGTGATACATCCAATAAGTTGTATTTGAAAATACCTTATTAAGCCTGAATATTCTTCAGTTAGTCTTGCTAGGATGACTACTAAGTTGTGTGTATGTTGTGTGCGGATGCAGGAGAAGCTGGCCGCAGTTCACGAACAGCAGAATGCGCTTTTGGCTACGGTCAGTCACCTTCAGGCTGCTGCCTCGGGGTGACGCGGTGGCTGAGAATGTGGCGCGTCACATTGGACACCTCAGGTGTCATTTGTTTTTCCCACGGGCTCAGCTTCCGAGGCACCTCCTAGTGCACCCGACGCGGTGGATCCGCCCTCACAGCAGGGTCAGTGGTGGGTAGTAAGGCGTTAGCCTCGCTCGAGGCGGAGGGCCAATGTGGAGACTGGCCGCCTGGTCTCGTCCATTCACACTGTTAATAGACAGGTGGCCGCTCCTTCAGCAGGGTCAGAGCAGGCACACGGGGGAAAGGGCTTATTAGTTACTGGAAGCTTGAATGTTAGGCGCGTAATGGAGCCCATTAGGCAAATAGCATTCATGGCTGGAAAGAAAGCCAATGTGCACTCGGTACGTCTGCCGGGGGGCCTCATCCGAGATTAGGAGGTGGCCTTGCCTGTGGCTATCGACTTCGCAGTATGCAGTCGTCTGCAAGTTGTGACTCACGTCGGCACCAACGACACCGGTCGCATGGGTCCTCAGGCGATCCTCAGTTCGTACAGGCGGCTAGCGGAGGTGGTTAAGTCTGCTGGCCTCGCGCGAAGGGTGCAAGTAGAGCTCGCAATTTGCAGCATTGTTCCCAGAGTTGATCAGCGCTCTTTCGTTTGGAGCCAATTGTTATTTTTGTTTTTTTTTCGAGTGGCTCTGAGCAATATGGGACTTAACATCTGAGTCATCAGTCCCCTAGAACTTAGAACTACTTAAACCTAACTAACCTAAGGACATCACACACATCCATGCCCGAGGCAGGATTCGAACCTGCGACCGTAGCGGTCGCGCGGTTCCAGACTGAAGCCCCTAGAACCGCTCGGCCACTCCGGCCGGCGATTGCAGCCGAGTGGAGGGTCTCAACCAAAGGCTTCGTCGGCGGTCTTGGCTGCTGATTTCTAGTGCGTTATCGTGTGGGGATTTGTAGGATTCCCCTTGATAGGTCAGGGGTACACTACACAGAGGAAGCAGCTACTCGGGTAGCAGAGTACTTGTGAAGTGCTCATGAGGGTTTTTTAAGCTAGGCAGTAGTTTGAGATGCTCTGATGAAGACTCGCCAGGGAAGTCAAACGACGTTCAGAATAAAGGCAATTATACTGTCATAATACTATCAGTAAACTGTCGAAATATTCGTAATAAAGTTCCAGAATTTACTGCCCTCCAGGTAAGCTCTCGCGTTCAAATTATTCTTGGGACCGAGAGGTGACTGAAACCCGAAGTGAAAAGCTCTGAAATATTTAGCGAGTCTTGGAACGTTTATTGGAAAGATAGATTAGAGACCATAGAAGGAGAGTGTTCGTTGCAGCTGACAAAAATATTGCCTCTAGTAACGTCGAAGTTGAGTGTGACATTGAAATTTTCTGGTCGCGTATAACAGGTGTAGGTGAAACCAAATTAATTGTTGGAAGCTTTTTACGAGTCATCCGATTCTGCTGTGACAGTTTTATACTCATTCAAAGAAAGTCTAGGGTCAATTGCACGTAAATACCTAGATCATGCAATACTAGTTGAAGGCTTCTTCAACCTACGGAATATAGACTGAGATATCTATGGATTCATTGTGGGGGGTACAGACACAGTCATGCGCAATACTTTCGAACACATTTTCTGAAAACTGTGTGGAGCAGGTAGCTAAGCAGCCCACATGCAGTAGAAATATCTTAGAACTTGTAGCTACAAATAGGCCACACCTTATCGACAATGTCGGTATAGAAATGGGGATTAGCCATCATGATGTCATTATAGCAACTACGTTTACAAAAGTTAAGAAAGTCAAAAGTCAAGAAGGCTAGGAGAGTGTTTCTGCTAGACAGAGCAGATAATCAGTTACTAATATCTCACTTAGACAGTGTACTGGCGTCACTTGGTTCCAGTAAGATAGGTGCAGAAGAATTATGGGCAAAGTTTAAGCAGGTTATAAGTCGTGGTATGGAGAGTTATGTGCCTAGTAAATGGATAAATGGTGGAAAAGACCCACCATGGTTTAATAACGAAATTCGGAGGATGCTGAGGCAGCAAAGGCTCTTGCACTCTCGGTTCAAATGGGAACGCATAAATGACGACAAGCGAAGGTTACTAGAGGTTCGTGCGTCTGTAAGCCGCGTGGTTTGAGGTGCTATGTCACGGATTGCGCGGCCCCACCCGCCGGAAGTTCGAGTCCTCCTTCGGGCATGGGTGTGTTGTTCTTAGCATAAGTTAGGTTAAGTTAGTTTAAGTAGTGTTTAAGTCTAGGGACCGATGACCTCAGCAGTTTGGTCTCTTAGGAATTCACACACATCTGAACATCTGCGTCTGTGAAAAGACCTATGCGTGAAGCACACAACTACCACCGCCGCACCTTAGGAAAAGATCTGGCTGAGAACCTATGGAAATTCTGGTCATATGTAAAATCACTAATCATGTCACAGACTTCCATTCAGTTCCTTATTCACCAGTCTGGTGTGACAGTTGAAGATAGCAAAACCCAAAGCCGAAGTTTTAAATTTCACGTTCAAGAAATCGTTCACACTGGAGAGTCGTACAAACATACCGTCGTTTGACCATCGGACAGACTCCCGTATGGACGACACAGTAATAAGCATCCCTAGCGTAGAGAAACAAGTGAAAGATCTGAAAGTAAATAAAGCATCAGGTCCGGATGCAATACCAACTCGATTTTACAAAAACTACTCGACGGCATTGGTCCCTTACTTAGCTTGCATTTATCGTGAATCTCTGGCCCAGTCGAAAATCCCAAGAGACTGGAAAACGGCGCCGGTGATTCCAGTATATAAGAAGGGTAAAAGAACGGATCCGCAAAATTACAGACCAATAGTCCTAACTTCTGTTTGCTGCAGAATCCTTGAACATATTCTCAGTTCGAGTATAATAAATTTTCTGGATTCGGAGAAGCTTATGTCCACGAATCAGCATGGGTTTAGAGAGCATCGATCGTGCGAAACTCAGCTTGCCGTTTCCTCACATGATATACTGCGAACTATGGATGAAAGGCAACAGGCAGGTTCCATATTTCTAGATTTCCGGAAAGCATTTAACACGGTGCCCCATTGCAGACTGTTAACGAAGGTACGAGCATATGGAATAAGTTCACAGATATGTGAGTGGCTCGAAGACTTCTTAAACAATAGAACCCAGTATGTTGTCATCGACGGCGAGTGTTCATCAGAGACAAGGGTATCGTCAGGATTGCCTCAGGGAAGTGTGGTAGGACCGCAGTTGTTCTCTATACACATAAATGAGTTGGCGGACAGGGTGGGCAGCAATCTGGGGTTGTCTGCTGATTATGCCATTTTGTACGGTAATGTATAGAAGTTGAGTGACTTTAGGATGATAGAAGACGACTTAGACAAAATTTCCAGTTGGTGTGATGAACGACAGATAGCCTTAAATGTGAAAAAATGTAAGTCAATGCGGATTAGTAGGAAGATCAAACCTGTAATGCTCGGATACAGTATTGCTAGCGTCCTGCTTGACACAGTCAAGTCGTTTAAATATCTGGGCGTAACGTTTCAAAGCGATATGAGATGGAACGAGCACGTGAGAACTGTGGTAGGGAAGGCGAATGGTCGACTTCGGTTTATTGGGAGACTTTTAGGAAAGAGTTGTTCACTTGTAAAACAGACCGCATATTAGGACGCTGGAGCGACCTATTCTTGAGTACTGCTCAAGCGTTTGGGAACCGTACCAGGTCGGACTGAAGGAAGACATCTAAGCAATTCAGGGGCGGGTTGCTAGATTTTGTACTGGTAGGTTCGAACAACACGGAAGTGTTATGGGGACGCTTCAGGAACTCAAATGGGGATCCCTGGAGGGATGGTGACGTTCTTTTCCAGAAATACTATTGAGGAAATTTAGAGAACCGGCATCTGAATCTGATTGCCGAACGATTCCACTGCCGCCAACGTACACTGCGCGTAAGGGCCACGAACATAAGATACGAGAAATTAGGGCTCATACTGAGGCATATAGACAGTCGTTCTTCCCTCCCTCTATTTGCGAGTGGAACCGGAAAGGAAATTACTAATAGTGGTACAGGGTACTCTCTGCCATGCACCGTACCATGGCTTGCGAAGTATATATGTAGATGTGGAAGCCGAACTCCAGCTGTCTGAACGTGCTGCTCAGAAAGGCTCGCATTTCGGTTCTTACCTAACTACAACATGGCTGCCATGAAATGTCACGAGAACGTAAAATGAAAATCCTTTTCGATTGTGCTCCCACATTAGCCTATTACATCGCATATTTGTATGAAGTTCAAAGCCAGAAATAAGTAAAGAATTATTTATCACTTACAAACCGGTAGAAATTTGTTTGCGTATCTACGACGTGGCCGACTATGTAGATCACAGGAATTTGCAAGCATGCCGAAGTTTCGTACTCTGAGATCAGACATCCACTACTATAAAGATCACTGGCTCATATATTCATACTTTTACATCTTTGCCGATTCTGTGACCCATTTACACGAGACTTAAGCTTAAGTGTTTACATAATTATTTCACCAGCTTTTTAATGTGTATGGCATATGGAACAGCAGATAACTTTGAACCTTTGTCAGTTTCATAATTATGTGTATCACATTTGATGACTGACTGCTTTCAGAATCCTCGAAAATGTCCACCTGTCGTAATTTCAACCTCAATAATGTTTTAAAAGCTTAAATCGGAATGATTTCATTTAAAAACTTCTGTCTTCATTAAATTTGTTTACCCAGAAGCATTTTTCCTCGATAAATATAAACCAATATTTGTCACACAATATAAAAGCCGTCATTTCATGCAAATCTCTCACCTTGAAAGCTTCTCCAGTAGCAGTGACAGTGCATGTGTGTGGTATAGGATCTTGCTCAAAAATATGGAGTCTCTTCCGGCCAGGAGGCGGCGGTAGCACTGACAGTACACCTGTCGGTGGCCACCTCCTGTTAGAGTTGGGTTGGGTTTGGTCGGGTAGGGTAGAGTCGGTTTGGGCTCCATGTCCATCCACAGTCTGACTGCCAACCGTAGCTATGACCCGTTCTACTGTTTGTAGACACCGGCAGGCAGCTGGCGGACCATAACCTGCCTGTACTGACATTGTGTGTGTGACGTTTTCCTGCTTTATTTCTTCGTTGATAGCCCTCGGTGTCGACGTACTGCATTGTTATACTGGCTGAAAAATGGGTGGTGGAAGTTCAACAGTGACTACTGTAAATGATGTAGCCGACAGTTGCACAGTTGCGTTTTACAGTTCTTCACTTTCACTGTTCACAACCCCTCAATATTACACAGTTATATGGACAGTTCACTATTGGTAAGTGTTAAGCGTCATTAATAAGTTACAGGCAAACTTCAGCGTACTGTCACAATAGTTTGCTGTTGAACATCTATGAGCAGTAAATACCTAACCACACAGTTCTCAGTTCTTGCAGAATAATAAGGTACATGTGACACTATTTCTCAAATAAACTGAACAGGCACTGTCATTGTTTTAACCCATGGCCTATTTGCGTTACACTAATTCCACTGTTCAATCCAGTGTTGTTACTCTAACTGATTACAGACTTCTGGTCTGAAAATCGGCCATAGACTGACTGTCTCAGGACCAAAAATCGGGCCTTTATATATCCTCACAATAATAGGTACTGATACTATACATTGTTCGATGTTCAATTTACAGAAATTACAATGAAAACATAACTCATCCAATTAACTGAATACCTCGAAAAATTCCTTTCCTTTAACAGTTTCTTCTACCACAAAGGTTAGGCCAAATTATTTGTTTAAATAATGAAATTAACAGATATAGTTGCGCACACAATACTTTTGACAAACCTGGTAATTATTTTGGAATCAATTAAGGGCTGGCTTTGCTAATATGTTTTCGAATGTAGCCAAATAAATACTTTAAGAAACCTGATAGTTCTTCTTCCTAATGTTAATAATTATTACATAATTTGTATTTGTATATAAGTCAACAATAGAATCTAAGTCCGAAAAAATTACTGATTTCGCTCTATATTGATAAGATATTACCTAGGAATAGTCAAAATAAATTAGTAAATTAATTACAGACACAAAAGTACGTACAAAATTAGATCTGGTGCTATATTTCTTAGGACCGAGGACCAACCTTTCTCTTTTATGGAAATGCAGATTATACTCATGTATATCAAAGATAATTAGGCAAAAAGGAAACTGAAATGAATTTAAGGAGGCAGATGGCAAAACAAGAGAGTAAGTAAAAGGATCCCAGCTTGCTTCGTTACATGTGAGCTGCCAGGTAGTGCTCGGTAGGAGCTCCCTCGTGAAACGGACGCACCTAAACCACAGAGCCCACTGCGAACTCATCGCCCACACACTGATGACTGGATCGGCGCTGACTACATATTGAAGGTCAATATGTGTAATATAAACTAAGGCTGCAAGAGCTATTTTACTATAGCATAAGCAGGACCATGTACTTTTAAATTTCTGTTTAGGACAATAATCAGTGAAACTTCATAATATAATAAGTGTTTGGCTGCATTTTGTTTCTTTTTCTGTAATTAGTGAGACTAAGTGCAATGTGTACTCTATGGTAACGAAACCTATATATATATATATATACATATATATATATATATATATATATATATATATATATATATATATATATATATACACTCCTGGAAATTGAAAGAAGAACACCGTGAATTCATTGTCCCAGGAAGGGGAAACTTTATTGGCACATTCCTGGGGTCAGATACATCACATGATCACACTGACAGAACCACAGGCACATAGACACAGGCAACAGAGCATGCACAATGTCGGCACTAGTACAGTGTATATCCACCTTTCGCAGCAATGCAGGCTGCTATTCTCCCATGGAGACGATCGTAGAGATGCTGCATGTAGTCCTGTGGAACGGCTTGCCATGCCATTTCCACCTGGCGCCTCAGTTGGACCAGCGTTCGTGCTGGACGTGCAGACTGCGTGAGACGACGCTTCATCCACTCCCAAACATGCTCAATGGGGGACAGATCCGGAGAATTGCTGGCCAGGGTAGTTGACTTACACCTTCTAGAGCACGTTGGGTGGCACGGGATACATGCGGACGTGCATTGTCCTGTTGGAACAGCAAGTTCCCTTGCCGATCTAGGAATGATAGAACGATGGGTTCGATGACGGTTTGGATGTACCGTGCACTATTCAGTGTCCCCTCGACGATCACCAGTGGTGTACGGTCAGTGTAGGAGATCGCTCCCCACACCATGATGCCGGGTGTTGGCCCTGTGTGCCTCGGTCGTATGCAGTCCTGATTGTGGCGCTCACCTGCACGGCGCCAAACACGCATACGACCATCATTGGCACCAAGGCAGAAGCGACTCTCATCGCTGAAGACGACACGTCTCCATTCGTCCCTCCATTCACGCCTGTCGCGACACCACTGGAGTCGGGCTGCACGATGTTGGGGCGTGAGCGGAAGACGGCCTAACGGTGTGCGGGACCGTAGCCCAGCTTCATGGAGACGGTTGCGAATGGTCCTCGCCGATACCCCAGGAGCAACAGTGTCCCTAATTTGCTGGGAAGTGGCGGTGCGGTCCCCTACGGCACTGCGTAGGATCCTACGGTCTTGGCGTGCATCCGTGCGTCGCTGCGGTCCGGTCCCAGGTCGACGGGCACGTGCACCTTCCGCCGACCACTGGCGACAACATCGATGTACTGTGGAGATCTCACGCCCCACGTGTTGAGCAATTCGGCGGTACGTCCACCCGGCCTCCCGCATGCCCACTATACGCCCTCGCTCAAAGTCCGTCAACTGCACATACGGTTCACGTCCACGCTGTCGCGGCATGCTACCAGTGTTAAAGACTGCGATGGAGCTCCGTATGCCACGGCAAACTGGCTGACACTGACGGCGGCGGTGCACAAATGCTGCGCAGCTAGCGCCATTCGACGGCCAACACCGCGGTTCCTGGTGTGTCCGCTGTGCCGTGCGCGTGATCATTGCTTGTACAGCCCTCTCGCAGTGTCCGGAGCAAGTATGGTGGATCTGACACACCGGTGTCAATGTGTTCTTTTTTCCATTTCCAGGAGTATATATATATATCGATGAAAAAACACAAATTATGGAATTATAAAATACCAGTTTATAAGATAAAAAATCCACAGTCCTTTTTTATATCGATAAATATAAAATTGTTCTATTAAGCAGTGTTGGAAAAACCGATTATCATGAAACATCTGTAACTTTCTATTCATGGGATCACATGAATTGTCATCTTCTTTCTGCTCTCAGACACTAAATTAAAAGTATTCAGTAAGCAAATAACTGTTGTGAAATGACAGGAGGTAGTTAGTCTGTTACAGTACTGCCCATCCGACTATTTCAGATTTCATTATCGGAAATTCATTTTTCCTTGAAACGTTAAATTATCTGATTGCTAATACAGGGCGGTCAGAAACAGTCTGAAAAGTTTATAATGGTGTTAAAAGGTAGAGCATGCTGAGGAATAATTGTTAAGAAAAAAATTTGATACAGTTACAAATTTTCCGCAGTGAAAACCGTCCAGAAATGATAGTGATGCGCTATCCAAATTTAGAACTGTGGAGTACTGCTGTGACTTCAGACTTCAAATTTTATTTACTTTTTTATTAATTATTTTTCCTAAGGAACAAAATCAGTAGTTTGTAGCAGTAATATCAGTAATTGCAGTAAAGTAAGGCCGCAATTACAGCTTTGCAAAGAAGAAGACCCATTTTCCACAGAAATATACTACATCAATAAAACATATAGGCTGTCCCACTTTAGCCACAAAATTTCATTAATCGTGCTTAGGGGGAAGTAATGTAGGTTGACATCCAAAGGGATGGAGATTTCATTATAATTATATGGCTCAAATTCAAGGGCACGCAACTATATTCAAGAGTGACACTTTCTTTAGCATCTAATTTATTACGTAATGTATTGAAAATGTGCTTGACGATTTCTTGTGTTCCAAGAGAGATTTTTTTTTTGGGGTGGTGGTAATGGGGAAGTATTTTTGTATGATATTAATTTTAATACAACTTTTCTAAGTTTATAATTTTTTATTCAAGGGGGCGATGATCACTAGGCAGTTTCCTTCGTATGAAAGAGGACGCAATTAGTGCAAGGATACATCTGCTGGGAGGTAGTTGGTCGTTAGAGCCACCCAGATAATGGAAATTTAACATATCCATACAGTTCCCTCAAAACTTGATTTTAAAAATGACAATTCACTGCATGTTCCGTGCCTGTAAGGGGGATCAAGCACAATGCTTCCGCGTCTTCACGGAATGGACTCTTCTTATACTGGTCCCCCTACAGCAGTTGGCAGGCAGATTAATTGTACAGGCACAGTAATAGGTAAGATACGTTCTACCAAGAAACAGAGGAATTTGTATTTAAATCCAGATGGGGACTGACGTCTGTTTTTCTGAACACTTGTAGTTCGTTGTGGGAAATCATACCGAGTCGATCCATGTTTTATGCCTGACAACAGGGCAATTTTGCTTTCGAAGACAAACTGAAGGAAACTATCTCTAGGAGTATAAGGAGCAAAAAAGGTCAGATGGACATACGACAGGAAACGCGTGATGTCTGCACTACAGGGTATTTATTAATACATCATGCCTGTATAGTACAATGCAGTGCATGACATGATGTGCGAGACCACCTTTAGAAAAGGTGTTCAAAATGCCCCACACTAGCCTCTTAGTATGTGCAAACATGAAGCAGCAGCGACTGACGTACATGTTCAAATGTGCCATCCCAGTCGAACTCTGTGGCCGAGCGGTTCTAGACGCTTCAGTCCGGAACTGCGCTGCTGTTACGGTCGCAGGTTCGAACCCTGCCTCGGGTATGGATGTGTGTGATGTCCTTAGGTTAGTTAGGTTTAAGTAGTTCCAAGTCTAGGGGACTGATGGCCTCAGATGTTAAGTTCCATAGTGCTTAGAGCCATTTGAACCATTTTGTGCTGCCATCCCACAACCGAATGGTCTCACAGGCAGCATGAGTGCGTTGTTCCAATTTCTGCATGGGCGGGACTAGCTGTGCACACGGTTTCTCTCAGGTGTCTCGGCAGTTCATAATCTAAACCACTGATGTGCGGCAAAAAGGTGGGCCATGCAGCTGTAACACCTTTCCTGTTCCATTGGATATGAGAGATGTTATCGAGATGCCTGTGCATGTTCCCACTTGCATGGTGTGTTCTCATGTATGCTTACAATCATTGAAATTTGCACTGCCAAGTATCTTTTATCTCCACCTTCCAGTGGGTGTACCTCCCTTGGAACGCTTTTCTGGCCATATGTCCAGATGACCAATTTTGTCGCTCATCCTCTTACAGACCGTTTTCTGCAGTCTGTCCCCTCTTATCAAACCCACTGTATGTGGCCTCTAACTCTGTTTAATGATACGTCTTCTCGGAAATAGTTCAACTGTAATAGTAGTTGTCCTTTTGTTTATCGACTACATTACTCATCTGATGTGTATAAGAACTCTCTGGACATGCTGTTTCTCTGTAGTTCAGAGCACGCCATTTTCACCAACTTTCGTGGCTGATAATTGGAGGATTCTACTACTATACTGGACCAAGTAACAGTGGCAGCTGATTTGAGGAGGCAAGGGAGGCCGGGCCTCCTCAATTTTCTATGGTAGAACTGATAGTAGTAGTATCAATAATTAATATTACAATAAGCTTTTATGTACATCTGTCAGTGAGCTCGAAAGATGTTAGCTTGTACAGTTTCTTCTAAACCGCAAGCATTAAAGAGCAAGTCAAAATACGAATACTTAACCATAACCCAAGGCAGACGCAAGCGCAAAGCATATGGTGTGCAGGCCGCCTGTAAACGTTCGGTTGTCATGGTAGCCATGACGTCACTACTAGTAACAGAAGAGGGGGAACAGGCTGTCGTTGCTGTGTTGCCATACACTTCCGCGGTATGGGAAGCCAGTAGCTGTGGTGCTGCCTCTCTAGGTTTCTCTTACATTATGTCTCATGTGCAGTAATTGTCCCACACGCAGTGAGTACGGATAAAGCCCATCCTTCTACAAATGGTGATGTAACACTTTAGAGTGAGGACATCATTACTTCCTTGCAGGAGCTGTCGTTTTCAACGAGGTGTGAAACTGAATGACCCGAAAATTTGAAAAAAGGACGTCCAGTACCAGGGCTACACCTTCTAGTAAAAAATGTTCAGAACACGTGAATTCCCAAGTTCATGTTATCAGCTGTACAAGTAGCTGTGTGCTAGCCCTACAAAAAGAACAATAGTCTGCCGACCATGTCGCTTTTAAGCACAAGAAAAACTGTATGGTCTGCTGAGGGTTTTGACGATCTGAAGAATCTGTCTGGAGATTTAGCACATCTTCTAAAGATCATCTAACAGTTTTATTTCGTATGAAAATAAGCACGGCAAAGAATTGAAAGCTTACAGAGAAATCATAAAGGTTCTAATTGAAGTCACAAGTCTTATGTAAGCATGACCTAGCCTTCAGTGGTCACGATGAGTCAGAAGATTCCCTGAACTCAGAAATTTCAGTACCATTTTTAAACTTGTGCTTAAACAGAATCCAAGATTCGAAACCCCACGGGAAGAAAATTGGCTACTTCTTAGAATTTTCAAAAACTACACTGAATGAACTGATTCAGTGTATAAACCAGGAGATTTGTGAATGTATACATTAAAGGTTGGATAAAACCTAATTCTGTGCTTGCATTGTGGACGAAGCAACAGACATTTCAGACAAGTCACAATGCACTATTGTTGTGAGATTAGTGGACTCAAACAGCGACCTTCGAGAACATGTTGATGGTTTTCATGGTGTTAGCGAAACTGTTATGGCTGCACCTTTATTCACTGGGCTGAGTTGCGTGTTTCGGAATTATAACATGAAGAACAAACTGGTTTTAACAGGACAATTAAATGGCCTGCAAGCTAAGGTCAATGAAATTGCCCCGAAGGTCGTTTTATCACTGTTTTGCTTATCGTTTGGATTTATTTTTGCAGCAGAGCTCTTCTTGTGTAAAACAAGTAAGGATTTTTTTCTCCATGGTTCAGGGTATTCCTGCTTCCTTTCACCGGTCTTCCAGACGCACAGCTATTCTCGACAGTATTGTTGGTAAAGCATTCCGTCGAACACAGACGCTGGATTAAATCGCAAGCTGAAACTTCCCCGAATACAGCTGAAACGACGGATCTATTGATGTCAGAATACAAACAGGTGTATTTCGAGGTATGGTATAATATTGTAACACAACTGGAAACGAGATTTTGACATTGTGATGAACTGCTCTTCCTTAAATTAGGCGATACTACTCAGTTCGCTAGTCAGGGTCAACATTTACTCGTAGACGGTGTTGATTTCTTATTACAAACGTATAGTGCGTCCTTCAGTCGCTCGCAGTTGCGTGTAGAACTGTAAAGTGTATTATTTTCTTTCCAGTATAAAAAAAACATTTCACTCTGTCAGCTTGGGAGATATTATTAAAAGAATGATTGAGAATGAAACGTACTAAATTGTTCCAGAAGTTTCAAATTATTTTTTCTAATTGCTGCCATTCCTGCAACAAATGCTTCAGTTGTAGGGAGTTTTTCTTGTCCAAAACGTATTTCAGGAACAGTATAGCAAAACCAAAACGCATGGTATAACGATGTCATTTTGTTTCGTAGGTTCAAATGGCTCTGAGTACTATGGGACTTAACTTCTGAGGTCATCAGTCCCCTAGAACGTAGAACTACTTAAACCTAACTAACCTAAGGACATCACACACATCCATTCCCGAGGCAGGATTCGAGGTTCCAGACTGTAGCGCCTAGAACCGCTCGGTCACTGCGTCGGCCATGTTTCGTAGGGTAAATAATTCGGGAAGAAGAAGGATCGTCGAGTTAATTTGTTTTAAAACCGTCTAACGCACACTCTACCAGTTCGTTTGTAAATAAAAGTGAGTGTAGTTATTACTAATAGAAGTAGTAGTAATAGTGATGGAACGCTAGCTATGCATATACACACATCAAAACAAGTTTTGCATCACCACGGTTCCCAGAACTTCTGAAGAAAGACGTTGACTGTGGATATCGTATCACAAACACAGTTCCTTTGACTGTTCAGAGATGTCACTAAACCCGCCCAAGGATGTAAACAACCATGCATGAGCAGCTCCTATTAGAAGGAGGGAGACCGACAGCCGATCAGTTCTAGTCATTTCAGCAGGAAGGAGGTACACGTCTCGTGTCGTCTGTAGTTCAACCATACCTTGACGGTCAATACTGCTGTTCGATCGCGTCCGCATTGTTACTTTGTGCCAGGAAGGGCTCTCACCAGGAGAAGAGTCCAAGTGTCTCGGAGTGAACCAAAGCGATGTTGTTCGGACGTGGAGGAGATACAGGGAGACAGGAACTGTCGATGACATACCTCGCTCAGGCCGCCCAAGGGCTACTACTGCAATGGATGACCGTTACCTACGGATTATGGCTCGGAGAAACGCTGACAGCAACGCCACCGTGTTGAATAATACTTTTCCTGCAGCCACAGGACGTCGTGTTATGACTCAAACTGTGCGCAACAGGCAGCATGATGTGCAACTTCATTCCCGACGCCCATGGTGAGGTCCATCTTTGTAACCGCGACACCATGCAAAGCGGTACAGATGGACCCAACAACATGCCAAATGGGCTGCTCAGGATTGGCATCACGGTCTCTTCACCGATGAATGTCGCATATGCCTTCTACCAGACAATCGTCGGAGACGTGTTTGGAGGAAACCGGTTCAGGCTGAACGCCTTAGACACACTGTCCAGCGAGTGCAGCAAGGTGGAGGTTGTCTGCTGTTTTGGGGTGGCATTATGTGGGGCCGATGTACGCCGCTGGTGGTCATGGAAGGCGCCATAACGGCTGTACGATACATGAATGCCATCCTCCGACCGCTAGTGTAACCATATCGGCTGCATATTGGCGAGGCATTCGTCTTCATGGACAGCAATTCGCGTCCCCATCGTGCACATCTTGTGAATTACTTCCTTCAGGATAACGACATCACTCGACTAGAATGGCCAACATGTTCTCCAGCCATGAACTCTATCGAACGTGCCTGGGATAGATTGGAAAGGGCTGTTTATGGACGACGTGACCCACCAACCACTCTGAGGGATCCACGCCGAATCGCCGTTGAGGAGTGGGACAATCTGGACCAACAGTGCCTTGATGAACTTATAGATAGTGTGCTACGACGAATACAGGAATGCATTAACGCGAGAGGACGTGCTACTGGGTATTAGAGGTACCGGTGTGTGCAGCAATCTGGCCCGCCACCTCTGAAGGTCTCGCTGTATGGTGGTACAACATGCAATGAGCAATAAAATGGGCGGAAATGATGTTTATGTTGATCTCTATTCCAATTTTCTCTACAGGTTTCGGAGCTCTCGGAACCGAAGTGATGCAAAACTTTTTTTGATGTGTGTATTATGTGTGTCAGCTACTGTGGGAGTCAGTACCGACACAAACAAGGAAGGAGAGAAATTGCGATGGCCGGTAGCAGGAATCCAAAATGATCTGTACATATCACATGCTGATTAATATAACACTTTATTTCTACAAAGAAGAAAACCATAACTTGATTCCTGTGCCTCCTACAAGCAATTACATTGACACTCTATTAGTACTCGCAGAATGCAGGCTAAGTAACATCTTTTTGTTACTCAGGATTGATTACCTCGAAGTCTGCGACCAAACTGGGGTGACCAGCGATGGGCGGCTGGTTAAATCAGCCGTTTACAGGGGGCG
Source organism: Schistocerca piceifrons (assembly GCF_021461385.2). NCBI lineage: Eukaryota > Metazoa > Arthropoda > Insecta > Orthoptera > Acrididae > Schistocerca > Schistocerca piceifrons. Next base: position 397,498,649 of record NC_060149.1, read on the forward strand.
CTGAACTCTTGTCTTCCTGGAGGTGTGGCGCTGCCCAGTCTTTCCATTGGAGCGCCGGTAAGTGCCTTCTTGATGCCGTTTCGCAGCGCTGCGCTGGACGGTGTGCAGTTGATGCTTTTGGACTGCACACATTAAAAGGGGGAGAAAGGGGATTTTCCAATATGTTTCCTGGCCTCACCAGAATTTAGACCCAATATCCACCACAGCAATGCAGCTGTTCCACCTCACAGGTCCGACACGTTCTCCGTGCTGTTTCTGCCGCTTAGAATCGTGCTGTCTCTTACACTATACAAAATATACTTATGACAATTATTTGCATATTTATGACAATTGTTAGCATATTTTTCGAAGCATTCATTTGGATATCCTTAACAACTATGTTTACCAGACACTTACCTTGTGCTAAGTGCAAAATTCTTCACTTAGAGACGACAAATAAAATTAAGTACTTGTAGCATCAACACAACTTCTTTCTCGTAAGGAACTGCGAAAAAGTGAGTGATAAGTTTGTTATAAGAAAACGAAAGTAGACACTTGATTTTCGATGACCAGTAACTTGCATTTCTTCTTCGTTTTGTCCAAGTCAGCGATACTATGAGCTCCTGCTTACATGAGCCACTTGGAGCTCGGCACGGGGCCACATCGGGTAGAATGGGAACGGGCGGCACTGATCCTTCACACGCTGTACGGGCAAGCCCAGCTGGCAGAACACGATGCACGCGCCTGGGAAAAATGTTGGCGCTGCTCAATCAGATCGAAATCCAGAAAGACTGAACAGAATTTCCATTTGTTATAATGATGGCAGCTCTCTTTAGATGTGTACAAATGTAGCACTGCACCTATAACAAACAGAAAGAACTCAATGGTATGCCATTACAGGGTGAGTAGTGAACATCTTGATCACATCATATCATGTAAATATTTAAGACTAATACTAAAAAGCAATATGAAATGGGATGAGGGCCGGATTTTCCATTAGGCAGGGTAGGCAACTGGCTAGGGGCCCCACGTCGACTAGAGGTCGCACGCCAGCTACAGGTCCTGCACCACGGAAAAAAAATTGAAATGTTTCTTACAGTGAAAATTAAATTTGAAGACTTGTATGTAACAAACCATTAATGAAAATATTAGTGCCTTTTTTTCTGATGTCAACTTTTCTCTGGGCAGTTGCGCTCAGACATCTTGCAAAAGGTAATGAACGTAAGCAATACCAGTCAACAGTTCTGAGAAGAGTATCCGACACAAGGTGGTGTACAAGGGGAGATGCGATTAAGGCATTGTCGAAAGGTTACGACAGTTTCCAGAAGGCTGACGATGAGACTCAGACGTAATAAGTGAACCCCGAGGTCAGAAGTCTATTAAAAGACTTGGGGGGGAAAAAGAGAAAATGCTGTAATGGCAGTATTCTGGGCTGTCATACTAGATCGAATCAGTGGTGTCAGTATCTCTCTCCAAAAATACAATTATTGAACTTCGAACGGTAATCCATCTTTTAAAACCCCTTTTAATTTTTTTGCTTTCACAGCGAGAATTATTTGACGATTACGAGACGGGGGCAAATGAGAAAACTTATACCCAATACAGTGAAGGAAATAAGCGTGTGCGAAGAAGGAAAAGACATCACGATGATGTATCTGCAGAAGATGTTGTGCACAAAGGAAAAGAGAAGTTAAAAATTGAAATTTATATGCCTGTAGAAGACATGCTGCTTACAGATTGTTGTGGACTGGCAAGACAGCCAATCCACAATGACGGGTAGCCGAAAGGCACGCGTTTAAGCTCACGCAGGATGGCGTGAGGTCTGGAACAGGTCAGGGATATGAGACTAGCAAAAATAGTACGTATCTGTTGGAATACTTAACTTTAATCCATAATTGGTGAACATCGGTCTGACGGTACATGCATCACAAGATAAATAGCAATTGATAATGGCGCCTTGCTAGGTCGTAGCAAATGACGTAGCTGAAGGCTATATGTTAACTATCGTCTCGGCAAATGAGAGCGTAATTTGTCAGTGAACCATTGCTAGCAAAGTCGGCTTTACAACTGGGGCGAGTGCTAGGACGTCTCTCTAGACCTGCCGTGTGGCGGCGCTCGGTCTGCAATCACTGATAGTGGCGACACGCGGGTCCGACGTATACTAGCGGACCGCGGCCGATTTAAAGACTACCACCTAGCAAGTGTGGTGTCTGGCGGTGACACCACACAGATTTGTCCTGGCGACTAGGAGATGTTTGTACAAAGTTTAGGGAACATTATTCCAAGGACATTGAGCCTGAGTTTATATATCAGGTGATGCAGTTCAAGTACTTCAGCCGGCCGGGGTGACCGAGCCGTTCTAGGCGCTACAGTCTGGCACCGCGCGACCGCTACGGTCGCAGGTTCGTATCCTGCCTCGGGCATGGATGTGTGTGATGTCCTTAGGTTGCTTAGGTTTAAGTAGTTCTATGTTCTAGGGGAGTAATGGCGTTAGCAGTTAAGTCCCATAGTGCTCAGAGCCATATTTTCAAGTACTTCATCTTACAGTTAGAGGATGCCGGAAAAAATAAAACTGTACCTGCCGAGGAATCGTATACAGATTTTTGGTAATATATCACAATCAACTTTCCCTGATGTAATGACGGCATGTCAGATATATAAGTCTGATTACAAACGCTACGGGTGAAGGTAACTATTCGAGATTAAAACTAATCAGAAACGGTCTCCGTTCATCAATGTCTCGGAACCATTTACATTCATTGGCGATAATAGTGACTGAAAATGATTTATTAGAGAAGGTTAACTTTCAAGATGTTTTAAACCATTTTGTATCTAAAAAAACTTAGAAGAGTTGTATTTTACAAAACAATTCAATAAAAAATACTCATGTTTTCCTTCCATTTGTTTGTTTTTTATTGAATGATGGCATACCTGTACTACGAAGAAGCGTAGCTATGAGGAGGAGGAGGAGATTACTGTTTAACGTCCCGTCGACAACGAGGTCATTAGAGACGGAGCGCAAGCTCGGGGTGAGGGAAGGATGGGGAAGGAAATCGGCCGTGCCCTTTCAAAGGAACCATCCCGGCATTTGCCTGAAGCGATTTAGGGAAATCACGGAAAACCTAAATCAGGATGGCCGGAGACGGGATTGAACCGTCGTCCTCCCGAATGCGAGTCCAGTGTGCTAACCACTGCGCCACCTCGCTCGGTTGCGTAGCTATGAATGAAATTGCGTTGTGATAGACAAAATGAATTTTAGGAAGTGTGAAAAGCCTAAGTTAGAAAAAGGTAAAGGGGGTCCGAGACGTGCACTGCCTAGGGGCCCCGACATGGTCAATCCAGCCCCGAGTCGAATGAGTGTGTAAAATCAGTATTAGGGACGGAAAATGGAAGACCTAGATTTGTTCGAAGGGCTCTACAAAAGTGGAATACATATGTCAAGGAAATCGCATAGAGTAAAGAGGTGAAGACTTCACTTAATGGTTAACTAGTGATATATTAAAGGAAACTTGACGAATTATAGTAATATTTTAACTGGCATTTCGTCTGACCTTTGGTAATTATATTGTTGTTGTTATTGTTGTTGTGGTCTTCAGTCCAAAGATTGGTTTGGTGCAGCTCTTCACGCTACTCTGTCAGATTATTATATGTAAAATTAAATTGTAATGTGCACTTTGTAAAAAAAATGCAAATGTGAATTACCCGGTTGTTGAGTAAGACGGTCTTTCTACACTCCTGGAAATGGAAAAAAGAACACATTGACACCGGTGTGTCAGACCCACCATACTTGCTCCGGACACTGCGAGAGGGCTGTACAAGCAATGATCACACGCACGGCACAGCGGACACACCAGGAACCGCGGTGTTGGCCGTCGAATGGCGCTAGCTGCGCAGCATTTGTGCACCGCCGCCGTCAGTGTCAGCCAGTTTGCCGTGGCATACGGAGCTCCATCGCAGTCTTTAACACTGGTAGCATGCCGCGACAGCGTGGACGTGAACCGTATGTGCAGTTGACGGACTTTGAGCGAGGGCGTATAGTGGGCATGCGGGAGGCCAGGTGGACGTACCGCCGAATTGCTCAACACGTGGGGCGTGAGGTCTCCACAGTACATCGATGTTGTCGCCAGTGGTCGGCGGAAGGTGCACGTGCCCGTCGACCTGGGACCGGACCGCAGCGACGCACGGATGCACGCCAAGACCGTAGGATCCTACGCAGTGCCGTAGGGGACCGCACCGCCACTTCCCAGCAAATTAGGGACACTGTTGCTCCTGGGGTATCGGCGAGGACCATTCGCAACCGTCTCCATGAAGCTGAGCTATGGTCCCGCACACCGTTAGGCCGTCTTCCGCTCACGCCCCAACATCGTGCAGCCCGCCTCCAGTGGTGTCGCGACAGGCGTGAATGGAGGGACGAATGGAGACGTGTCGTCTTCAGCAATGAGAGTCGCTTCTGCCTTGGTGCCAATGATGGTCGTATGCGTGTTTGGCGCCGTGCAGGTGAGCGCCACAATCAGGACTGCATACGACTGAGGCACACAGGGCCAACACCCGGCATCATGGTGTGGGGAGCGATCTCCTACACTGGCTGTACACCACTGGTGATCGTCGAGGGGACACTGAATAGTGCACGGTACATCCAAACCGTCATCGAACCCATCGTTCTACCATTCCTAAACCGGCAAGGGAACTTGCTGTTCCAACAGGACAATGCACGTCCGCATGTATCCCGTGCCACCCAACGTGCTCTAGAAGGTGTAAGTCAACTACCCTGGCCAGCAAGATCTCCGGATCTGTCCCCCATTGAGCATGTTTGGGACTGGATGAGGCGTCGTCTCACGCGGTCTGCACGTCCAGCACGAACGCTGGTCCAACTGAGGCGCCAGGTGGAAATGGCATGGCAAGCCGTTCCACAGGACTACATCCAGCATCTCTACGATCGTCTCCATGGGAGAATAGCAGCCTGTATTGCTGCGAAAGGTGGATATATACTGTACTAGTGCCGACATTGTGCATGCTCTGTTGCCTGTGTCTATGTGCCTGTGGTTCTGTCAGTGTGATCATGTGATGTATCTGACCCCAGGAATGTGTCAATAAAGTTTCCCCTTCCTGGGACAATGAATTCACGGTGTTCTTCTTTCAATTTCCAGGAGTGTAATAGGATAAACTAGTGCATTATCATTAAAATCATAACCGCATGCATGCCATTCATTTCTCGTTTTTTGTTTAATTTTGAGTTAAAATTGTATAATGCAACTTGTTTCCCAGCAGGTAATTCGTACTATTAACAATGAATATTATGTAAAGGACAATTTTGATGCCTGTGAACAAGAAAGAGTAAAAAATGCAAAATGTTGCGAAAATATTCCAATTAATGGAAATGCTATTTAACATAGATTAGAGATGTAGTGTTAAGAATCTAAATGACAAGTGCAGGCCTCATGCTACCACTCCTCAGACCTTAGACATTAAATCCAGTCTTCTCTTAGTGGATTATTGTATTTTTTATTAAAGATGGTCAGGGAATATTTGTATAGTCACTTTGCTTTTGTTTGTTTGATCAGTCTCATATAGTTCCCTCTTCAGTTTCTGTTTACTTGCACTCTTAATTGCTGGTCGAGTTACTTGTTGAAAAGATTTCCAGATACTGTTTCTGACTTCTATCCTATCTTTTATAGGTTTTGGCGATGTTTTCTTCTCAGAAAAGCCATTATTTTTGGGGGGAAACGAGAGTACTTGTTCCTAATTGTGGTCCATTCGTAGACGCATGAGGACTTTGCCTCAGAAGCAGGGGCTTACAGACTTGCTAGTACCGCAGGGTTGTACGGACTTGCTAGTACCGCAGGCCGCCAAACTCCTTGCTGTGAATGTGTAAGGGCCTCAAATTCCAAAATATCATGCTGTGAGACAAATTATTATTCCGAACTGCGATCCCTCTGCCATAATTCCACTAGACTGGTCTCAAAAGACTACGTTCTACAACGGCCCACTCTCTCCATTTCGGGATAGAATGAAAGATGAGTGAAAAAACAAAACAAAAAAAGGCGGGGACAGCCATTAGATCAATGGCGGACCGCATCTGTGCATCCCTGAGAGAGATTCAGCTTCAACTGTGGATAACAGTCTACGCAGTTTCATCTCTCTCGCAATGCCTATACTTCCCCGCAGTAAACGACTACAAATTCTCTCGACATATGGAAATGCTGTCGATGTATTAGTGTATGTGTAGCACAAGAATGACAATACCAGGTAGTTATATTTAAAGTGCAGCTACTCACAGAGGTCTAAAAAAATTGGTTCAAATGGCTCTGAGCACTATGGGACTTAACATCTGTGGTCATCAGTCCCATAGAATTTAGAACTTAGAACTACTTAAACCTAACTAACCTAAGGACATTACACACATTCATGCCCGAGGCAGGATTCGAACCTGCGACCGTAGCAGTCGCGCGGTTCCGGACTGAGCGCCTAGAACCGCTAGACCACCGCGGCCGGCACAGAGGTCTAATCTGGGATGTAAGTGTCTTATGGCGGCGAAACGTAGTAGATGTTCTAACGCGTTAATGTGAAACCGATTTACACTGGAAAAGACTTAGTTTCAGTTTTGGCCACAATGTGCAAATCCGACACTGTGAATGCAAGAAAGACATACAGAAATGTTTCCATATGTGATGGATTAGGACTGGATGTGGGCAGAGATGGTCAAACAAGTGGGAAGGACATAATACTGATTATATTATTAACCGCCACTTACACAATTTGTTCAATACGAGCACCAGAGATGACGACGAGCTGCTGTACAGCGCTGATTTGCCCTGGTGGCAAAACTGGAACTAATATTTTTTCAGCATAAATCTGTTCCGCATTAACGCATTAGCATATTTATTAAGTTCCACTGCCATACGATAGTTGCAGCCCACGCTGGACCTCTGTGAGTAGTGCACTTTAATTATAACCACCCAGTAGCCGGCCGGGGTGCCCGAGCGATTAGAGGCGCTACAGCCTGGAACCGCGCGACCGCTACGGCCGCAGGTTCGAATCCTGCCTCGGGCATGGATGTGTGTGATGTCCTTAGGTTAGTTAGATTTAAGTAGTTCTAAGTTCTGGGGGACTGATGACCTTAGAAGTTAAGTCCCATAGTACTCAGAGCCATTTGAACGATTTTAATCACCCAGTATATCATCGTAGTAAATGATGGTATAAAGCGAACTTCGAAAGCTCGTTATTGGCGGAGCTACATCTTATTTCCGCAACAAAAAATTCCATACGAAAATAACGTAATGTTTTTCGCATTACGCAACAGTTAGCGCCAGGACCACAACCAAACAACAACAACGAAGGGTCAGCCACAGAAGCTGTTTCGTATCCAGCAGAACGGCCAAATGCTGGGTTATTTAAACTGAAATATTGGCACTACACAATTCTAAAGTACCTAAAATTGCCCTCTCATTGCTTTTGAATAAATTCAAAAACATGATAATAAAATAGGTTTAGGTAAAGCGTTTTACACATTGAGGACTTTGAAGAATCTCTAACACGTGACTTTAAATTTTGATTCTTAAGTACCTATGTCAAATTATACACTCCTGGAAATGGAAAAAAGAACACATTGACACCGGTGTGTCAGACCCACCATACTTGCTCCGGACACTGCGAGAGGGCTGTACAAGCAATGATCACACGCACGGCACAGCGGACACACCAGGAACCGCGGTGTTGGCCGTCGAATAGCGCTAGCTGCGCAGCATTTGTGCACCGCCGCCGTCAGTGTCAGCCAGTTTGCCATGGCATACGGAGCTCCATCGCAGTCTTTAACACTGGTAGCATGCCGCGACAGCGTGGACGTGAACCGTATGTGCAGTTGACGGACTTTGAGCGAGGGCGTATAGTGGGCATGCGGGAGGCCAGGTGGACGTACCGCCGAATTGCTCAACACGTGGGGCGTGAGGTCTCCACAGTACATCGATGTTGTCGCCAGTGGTCGGCGGAAGGTGCACGTGCCCGTCGACCTGGGACCGGACCGCAGCGACGCACGGATGCACGCCAAGACCGTAGGATCCTACGCAGTGCCGTAGGTGACCGCACCGCCACTTCCCAGCAAATTAGGGACACTGTTGCTCCTGGGGTATCGGCGAGGACCATTCGCAACCGTCTCCATGAAGCTGGGCTACGGTCCCGCACACCGTTAGGCCGTCTTCCGCTCACGCCCCAACATCGTGCAGCCCGACTCCAGTGGTGTCGCGACAGGCGTGAATGGAGGGACGAATGGAGACGTGTCGTCTTCAGCGATGAGAGTCGCTTCTGCCTTGGTGCCAATGATGGTCGTATGCGTGTTTGGCGCCGTGCAGGTGAGCGCCACAATCAGGACTGCATACGACCGAGGCACACAGGGCCAACACCCGGCATCATGGTGTGGGAAGCGATCTCCTACACTGGCTGTACACCACTGGTGATCGTCGAGGGGACACTGAATAGTGCACGGTACATCCAAACCGTCATCGAACCCATCGTTCTATCATTCCTAGACCGGCAAGGGAACTTGCTGTTCCAACAGGACAATGCACGTCCGCATGTATCCCGTGCCACCCAACGTGCTCTAGAAGGTGTAAGTCAACTACCCTGGCCAGCAAGATCTCCGGATCTGTCCCCCATTGAGCATGTTTGGGACTGGATGAGGCGTCGTCTCACGCGGTCTGCACGTCCAGCACGAACGCTGGTCCAACTGAGGCGCCAGGTGGAAATGGCATGGCAAGCCGTTCCACAGGACTACATCCAGCATCTCTACGATCGTCACCATGGGAGAATAGCAGCCTGCATTGCTGCGAAAGGTGGATATACACTGTACTAGTGCCGACATTGTGCATGCTCTGTTGCCTGTGTCTATGTGCCTGTGGTTCTGTCAGTGTGATCATGTGATGTATCTGACCCCAGGAATGTGTCAATAAAGTTTCCCCTTCCTGGGACAATGAATTCACGGTGTTCTTATTTCAATTTCCAGGAGTGTAAATTGTAGTATTTTATGTGACATGCTCATTGTGGCATTCAGCATGAGAATTACAAACGAAGGCCAGCTTCTACAATAATGTGCATTATTAACTTAATAATAAACCAAATGCCTACTTGTAACATAATTATAACTTGATTTGACAAGGATTCGTGTAAGAATACTGTAATGATGTAACTATACAGGGTGTTCAGAAATTCCTGTTACAAACTTCTAAGACTTGTGGAGGGATATAAGTACATAATATTTTCAACAGGAAACCATGTCTGGAAGCGTACCGTTTCCGTTCTACGACGGTTTCAGTTCAGATATTTGACACATCCACTTCCGCTTGAGGAACTGAATGAGGCGTGACGCAGTACAATTATGAGGCAACGGTTCGAAAAGCAACATAACGAAACATCCATTTATCACTTAAGCTCATTTGTTTGTATTAATCCTTAAACATTGTGTGTTTACATTATTCCAAAAGAAAAAAGAAACCAGCATACTTTACGTACAGAACAGTACTGAGGCATTAAACCAAGGGATCGGCGTGGCGACCACCAACGTTTTTACAGACATTATACCTACGAAGCATGTGCCAGTACACGCTCTCCATCTCACCAGGTGTGTCTTCAGTTTCCAATGCAGCGGCCAGAACTCGTTCCAGCAGATCTTCCTCTGTCTCTACAGAAGGCTCGTAAATTAAAATTTGCATACGACCACACAAGAAGTAGTCTATAAAAGTTAAATCCGGCGACCGCAGCGGCCATGCGGATGGGCCACGTCGACCTATCCATCTTTCACCATATCGTCTGGTGAGGTGTCTCTGAACCGCACATGAGAAATGAGATTGTACGCCATTATGCTGAAACCATACCGGACCTTCAATGGCACAGCTTCCAAGAACGGGTCCAATATGTCATCCTGTCTATCCTACTGCATACCAGGACAAGCAATTCTGAGACTTTTCTCTTTCCTTCAGCAGACGCGGACGCGTTACACATCTAAATTGAAACCGTCGTGGAATGGAAACGGTACGTTTCCAGACATGGGTTCCTAGTCAAAATATTATGTACTCACTCGCCTCTACAAGTCCTACATGTTTGTAACTGGAATTTCCTAACACCATGGAAACGTGTCGTACACCGCAAACTTTATATGACGACACCAATTGCATGCAACCATGTTCAAAAAGGTGAATAAATATTCTGTTTTATTCTACTTTAACAGTCGCGCAGACTTTTCCCACTCTATTCTTTTAGATACCAACGTAACTCTTAGGGTATACTTCTAGCGTTTGAAGAATAGACATGGAATGAATTCAGAGACGGGTTACTAGGAACGTAACTGGTCGGATAGCCCAACTGTAACAGAAATGCTCGTGATGAAAAACGACGTTCAGCCGCTGCGAAAAACGCATGCTTGAACATACATGCAGATGGTAGCGAAGCCTGTAGGTTGCGCTGCTTCGATGACGAGCGGAATCTCTGCAATGTCCTCGTCACGTTGCAAGTGTCAGTGTTGGTCAGAACAGTGTTCTGTGTAGTTGTGAATGCATTATGTCGTAGCGAAGTGAATTCGAACGTAGGGAAATTGTTGGTGTTCGTAATATGAGAGCTTTCATAACAGAGAGAGCCAAAGTGTTTGGTGTTTCAAAAGGCACGGTATCGAAGATTTATAGGGAGAGCGGCAAACTTATATGCTAAGTGACAATGTCGGCAAAATTGTGTGGTGAGTGATCACGACAGACGGACAATGAAGAGGACTGTGATGAAAAATAACGGGATAAAAGCCATAAAACCTGGACTACGAATCAATGGAAGAAAGTCATTTGGTCGGATTAGTCTCGTTTCACACAGTACCCAACTTCTGGCCAAGTTTACGTCCCAGCCGTGAGCCATGGCGGGGGTTCGGTGATAATTTCGGACTTAACTGCTAAGGTCATCAGTCCCTAAGCTTATACACTACTTAACCTAAATTATCCTAAGGACAAACACACACACCCATGCCCGAGGGAGGACTCGAACCTCCGTCAGGACCAACCGCACAGTCTATGACTGCAGCGCCCCAGACCGCACGGCTAATCCCGCGCGGCGGGCCATCAGTGTACTTGATGCTTTGCATCATTCGAAAAGAAGCAAAATGATCACTTCTCGATCCATGCTACGTGCCTCAGCTACTGTCCATTTTCTGTGCTGTTTTGCGCATTGGGGGCGAGATATATCATATGCTGCTATGAGGAATGGTCATTTGTCAAGTTTCACGGCATACAGTACCCCTCACAACGTTCACTCAGAAACTGGTTGAGATAGACCAACTTCCACTAACAGAAAAAAAAAACGGTTCAAATGGCTCTGAGCAGTATGGAACTTAACATCTGTGGCCATCAGTCCCCTAGAACTTAGAACTACTTAAACCCCTAACTAACCTAAGGACATCACACACATCCATGCCCGAGGCAGGATTCGAACCTGCGACCGTAGCGGTCATGCGGTTCCAGACTGAAGCGCCTAGAGCCGCACGGCCACACCGGCCGCAGCAGCAATTCCAGTCAGGTTTGAAATGGATTGTTATCGACATGACATGGCACCTGCCTCCATTCCCTGCTGGCTAGGATCTTTTTACCATCATTTTTCTTAAGTCGTGTTGCATGGCTGCGACTGGTACAACTATGGTTACTAGAATAAACAGTAGGTACCATGAGCAAATATGCTATGAGCAGAGACTTCTCCACTGACTTTCTTGCTTTCCGCACCACATAGAAGCTTATGGGCTGTAAGAGACCAGATATCGATAAAGTTCCTACGTATCGAAACTTGCCCTTAAGCCCATTTATACGATTGACTTCATTGTCTCAATTGTCTCTCGAGATAAGTGAGTCTACTACGGCGACCCGGGCGTTCTATTGCTGTACTGAGTCCCCTCTGTCTCAAGTGGTCATCTCCTTTAACACATCAGTGGCAAAATTGCATTTGTTTTGAAGGCTGTCTGCTGCGCAACTTGGTACCTGCAGGGTGAAAGTGAGGTTGAGAGACTATGTTTTTTACGAAAAAATCAAAATACAGTAACAAAATACACGAACAAGCAATGATAATAATTTATTAATGACCAGGGTCAAGTTCATAGTGGACGTTCTTGCCAAAGGTCGTTTAATAAATTCTCCACACTCCTGGAAAGTGAAAGAATAGATCGGCCAAACTATTGAGAACGTATAAGTGTATATGCTCGAGAAGATATAGGCCTATACTTGCAAACACATCAAACAATATCTAGAGCGCAGTAAATAAGGCTGCTTTACTTCATCCTATGTATCTTAGATTTTTACTACGTGCCAAATAACATCGCTACTTATTTTCCTCATGAAATAACTCAGAATTTTTCAGTGTTCAAATAATTTTCATAATACCACGTTTACCTATTTACGTTCTTTATTTATGCATAACATTGTGTTTTTTCTACAAAACGAAAATACCTTTTTTTTCAGATATTTGGCCTCTCTTGCAGGAAAAATACCAGGACTCGGGCAACCTATTCAGTGTATTACAAACACAAATAAAACAACACAAACAATATTTAGAAGACACGAAAGCACAAAATCCATTTCCATAATAGAAGCAAGCATGAACAGAATAGGTTAATTTCCGGTGTTAGCAGCCTCTGGCTCAGTCTTCTGTTTCTGTGCATGTGCAGAGTGCGGCACGAGGGTTGAACTCATACACACTACGGTTACATGCGATCACATCTTCCGAAAGGCAAAAACCGCATTTCAGAAACCGGTTTTCGCTGTCGTGTTTATATGTTAAGGTCTGAATTGGATTTACTGGCCCAGTTAAATACGGCGCCCGGAAAACAGCTGTTACAGTTTATGATTTAGTGAGCACAATCGCTATTTCTCTACAGTTAGACGAGATGTAGACAGCTTCAGTCTAATATTTCTACTTATCCTTCACTGTATGAAAAGCCACTTCGTCCATATTAGCCGAAAATTTTTAAAAGTAGTATCAAACCTGACAACTCAAGCACGTTTCAAAACCGACTGCGTTTACAAGGCAGCGAAAATCTATTGCGAAATTTGAAAACCGGCAACCACAAGCGGATTTCCAGAATCGATTTTGAAGTGTTTACGTGACCAGCCAAAAGCGGTATTGGCAAATCGACTTATGAAATCTAGTTTGGAAGCCCAGTGTGAACGTGGCGATTGAGATTTCTGGCAACACAGCCTTTGTTTGGTGCCAGGCCACTTGTAGAGCTGCAAATTTATCAATTCCTGATCATCTCATTTTCTTCATCGCATTGTTTTTCTGATCACGGATTCCTGTGTGTTTTGCACTCTTCGAATTTCATTGTAAATATGTTTGCTCGTATTCTGCTTGGTTTCTGCTCACACCTGGGCAGAGTAAACGATCCCATATTTGTTTTTGTTTCATATGAAACAGAAGCTGGTTTTGTCACGTGGTATTCTGTGATATTCGCGCGAACAAAGTTGACAGCGCGGTGGCTGATGGGAGCCTTTACAGTCGCTCCCATCAGCCACCGGTTTGCGCGTGTAGTGCATTTATTACTGCTTCCGAATCCGTGTGTGAACTGCTCGATTTAAATGTAGTGTAAGTTTAATACTTGTATGCTACTTCGATTTTGTTTGCATCTGTTTTCTGTACTTTCTCGCATTTAATGGAAATCTCCATGTCGGCAGTTTTTGACAGAATTGGTGTTCAACTTTACTACAACTTGTCACGAAGTGAGTATGTAACTCTGCTTTGGATGATGTTGGTTCTTGTTACTGAGTGCCTTGTTTTCACAGTGATTTGCTGATTATGGTTGTAGATCTATGTAAGTATCGGTGCACTTTCTAGTCTTAGTGACTAGCACATACTTCCTTCTAAATGCTAAAAATGTAACAGTAGTTATACGAATGCGTGCACACATTATTAACACGAACCATAAACATTGCATGATAGCAGAAATCAATGTACTATAATCATCCTCTGATTCCATTAAAATTTCGGAGGCCTTCATTAGGTGCAAAAAAAGAAAAAAGAAACTGTAGAATACAAGCAATATGCGAGACGCGTTTTCAGTACGTAATACAACAGACTTATTTTCTCGGCCAATTTCGGTTGAAAAAGTACGGAATCTGTTATAGGAAATTGTTGAATATTCCCGTTTCAGCCCTTATATTTCATGAAGCTCCTATATGTGGTGGTGCTATATGGCCTCCGTAACAGAGGTGTGTGCCAAGCATAGGCCTGTCATTGAGTTTCCTTTGATGGCAAACCATAGCATCCCAGATATTCATAAGCGTTTGCAGAATGTCTACGGAGACCTGGCAGTGAACAAAAGCACGGTGAATGGTTGTGCGAGGCGACTGTCACCACCGCACCAAGGTCGCGTAAACTTGTTCCGTCTCCCGTATGCTGTCCAGGCTCACACAGCTGTCACTGTGGACACGCTCATTTGAGGTGATCAATGATCATGATGGATGAAGGAGATATTACTGATACAGCAAGGCATTGGCTCCGAAAATAGGGTTTTGTAGCCAAGAACGGGGAATAGTATGGTGCTCTGGAATCCTGAATAGAACCAACCTGCTTTCAGAAAAAAAATGTGTTGCATTACTTACTAAAGACCCCACGTACTTACAATGCATTTAAGTTGAGCAGTTCACACAGAGATTTATAAGCAGTAACAAATAGATTTGAGTCCAAAGATGCAACGAAACCTGCGCTTCTTTTATATGAAACAAAAACTAATGTGGAATCATTTACCTCTCCTAATATTGCATTTCGCATCTGAGCAAAAATTAACATATTTACAATACAATGTAAATGGTGCAACACACAAGAAGGTTGTAATCAGTCACAGAATGCGATGAAATAAGCTTCTGCCACGTGATTTCTACGTTTTGTCTAAAAGCTTCAGTCACATGAGTTTTAGGTTTTGTCTAGTGCTAAAGCGCAATTATTTTTGCTTGATAATTGCCACACAGTCGAAATGACGATGTTGGGTTTTACAAATAATTATACAGCCAGATGTGACCACGATGTCACTTACAAAATTATTCATGACTGAACTACGAGAAGTTAATCTTAGGTTTTGATCGAGATTTCTCAAATATATTACTCTGTAAGTTCACAAAAACGTTTCCAAATACACGCTTTACCACCACACTACGAGGCCCATCCATAAAGTATAAACGAAAAATTTTATCTAATACTGGTACCCAAAGCAAGAATACCGATTTTTGTGTTACATTTTTCCACGTTAGGAGTTCACTTCCAAGCCACTAGAAGCGCTATCGTCGTTCTGTTTCCATATCGAAATTAACGCCTTGCATTTATTATTTGATAATCTGAGATCTGCAGCAGCCTCGGAAATTTAGAGCTCCAAACTTGGTACAATCTACATGTCACTGACGTCACAGACACACTCGCGACGTAGTTGGCTGCTGATTTATACGCAGGCACGACAGGCAGATGCACGTCAAGTAGTCGATTTCTTCAGAAAGTCACTCATGTAAAACTGGCTTGAGATTGATTGCAGAGTGAGTCGCACGTGACTGCGGAGTACAACATCACACGTGTGGTAGGCAGGAACATTAATAATTGTTGATTCAAGTTAGTTTTTTTTATAAAATGGGGCAATACATAATATTTTAGCGCGACCAGACTGAAAAAAGCAATGACTAACTCGACTGAAGTTGTAAAATCGTGTGAATGATAACGTACTGTAAACGAATTTCAGATACCATAGGGACGTTTCCTATGGACTTAAGGTATAACAACTACAGTTTGTAGTTTAATGTGTTCTGATTTCAAGAGACCTTTCTCATCGTTTTTTGTGTGTTGCTGGCTTGATAATGCGTGGGGATGAACGACTGTTCGCGCCCGTAGCATACCTAAGCTACACGTGTCTCCTGGGTGGTATTGAGGCAGCTAAACAATCCTCGATCGTGATCGTTGATCTCTTGGCTAGTTACACATCGACCGTCACTGATATGAGGCATAACGTGCCTGTCGATAGAACAGGCATTTCTCAGAGCTTGCGGACGAGACCCCTTGGACCTATCAAGATTTGCCAGATTGACATAGAAGGAACAAGTTGGGCTAAATGCCAATTATTAGGTAAGATTTTTTATGATGACAACTTCGATCTGGTTTCAGTTCAGGAAACTCACGCTGAAGACTTAAATGGAGAGGCAAGATCCCAGCTTACAAACTAGATGGTGCAACGTATTATCGTGCCTATGGCGTGGCAACGTACGTTCATTCTGCGATTGGAGATGCCCACCTGTGCCCCTCAACAGTGCACGACGAAATACATGAAGTTCTGGTCAAGATAGGAGAACTGTCAGTGGGTAATGTATACAAACCACCAAGCACTACCTGGCCTGAAGACGTCCTGCCCTACCTACCACTTCCAGTCGTACATGTGGGGGATTTTAATAGCCACTATCCCTGTAGGAATACAGAACAGCTGATGGAAATAGCGAGGCTCTTATTGACTGGGCAGACAATAACAACCTGTTCTTAGTTTTCTACCCAAAGTAGCGAGGAACATATAGGTCAGGAGCTTGGAAAAAGAATACAAGCCACACCTCTGCTTTGTGACTGGAGAAAAACAAACACCACTAAATTCTACAAGACGTGTATTAAGATTTCATCACAGCCAATACCGTCCAGTCTTGATCGAAACTGGAACTAATATACCACTAATAACCATACAACGCCCAAGGTAGAATTTCAGAAAAGCAAAGTGGAATATCTATGCGGATAATGACACATTCATATGTACCGTTAAAAGTTCAGCAAAACCCGCTGCCACAAGGGTGTGCCACAAACAGTATGTACCGGGCTGGGACAAAAAGTTTGAAAGCCAGAGTCAAAGATTCCTTGAGAGTGGAGACTCTGAGATTTCAGACGACATGCTGCACAGCTTAGACGATGCTTGGCGAGATAAATGGGACAAAATCGTAGAATCGCTTGATTTCAAAACACTCTTACGCCTTGGACGATTAACGAAATCATATTAAACGTGTCCATTTCCTGCATGCAACCAAATTACATGTTACCATGTCACTGTACAGCAAAACAGCAACCCGCAGCATTCGACACAGTGCAAGTCTTTTATCCACACAACAGAACACAAGAGTAGCTATCCAAACCCATGCCCCACAATTCTCAGTGAGCAGGTACTGAACGCAAAAGAATTCCAAGTGCTTCACGGACCAACCCTAAACATAATGCAGTTCTTTGTAGTGAATACTAAGTACAAACTAGCATCTCTGCAGTAACACTGCAGTAACTAGTGAAAAGAAATGATGAACTGTAAAACAGCAAAATTATATACGGAAAGCTGCAATTTAACAGCCAACTTTCAGATTCTTGTTCTATTTACAGTTTCCGCTTTCATCTCGGCAGTGGACAGAAAGACCCTATGATGCAATGCCTGACACATTCACACCCAGCACCGGTACTACGGATCTAGTTTCTTGAACTTTTCGCAACTGCAGCTGTCACTGCAGCAACAATACCAGGAGCAACTAAAACAGCAAGAACAGCATGCTTCTATCTTACAGTTCTTGTCTCAGCAGCATCATAATCAGTTGGTGGTCACATCTACACTCCCACCATCATTTACCTGCTTTGGCGAGGATTCAGAACGCTGGGAGATATGCCTGCATTGTCTACCTTACCTCCACCATAGCCCATTCACCACTTGAGTCTGTTATCGAGTACAATTGGACTCAACTCATTCAGAAAGGAGAGCAAAGACACGAATTCATAAATATAACTGGGGGCTCGTGGCATTCCCACTAATTATGCAACCGTTTTGAAATAAATTTCCGCCATTGACGCAAGAAGTCGTTAGAAGTCCCCTGCAGAAATGCTGTCTATATAGCTGTCCTTAACTGCGGAAGTGTTGCCAGTGCAGGGTTTTGCGCACGAACTGACCTCTCGATTCTGTACCATGGGATTCATGTCGAGCGACCTGAGTGGCCAAATCATTCGCTCGAATTATACAGAATGTTATTCAAACCAAACGCAAACGGTTATGGACTGGTGACATGGCACATTGTCGTCCATAAAAATTCCATCGTTATTTGGCAACAAAAAGTCCATGAATTGCTGCAAATAGTCTCTAAGTAGCCGAACATAACCATTTCCATCAAACGAATTCGAAATTGCGAGTAAGGACTACCATCAGGTGTAGAATGGAATGACGACAACGACAATTTGTGCCATTCCAGGACTCGAATCCAGATTTTCCACTTATCGCGAGTGGTCGCCTTATCATTTGGCTATCTATGCACGACTCATGGCCAGAACCAAACCTCCATATGTCGTCAACGATGCGTCTACGACCTGTACTCGTAAATTCATTGTGTATATTCCTGTGCAGGTCAGACGTTGTACTTCGAAGGCGCTTGCCCGGTATCGGCAGATAAGTACGATATTGCAGCGCCTGTGTTATTCTGATTACGATGCAAAGTTACACTTCTGCATGCTCCAGTAAGAAAGAACAAGTCGACGAGTATGAGGTGACCGCAGTGCCAAAGCTCTCTGGCTCATCTTAGTGGCAGAACTACAGCGAGAACGAAAGAAGCCCGTTATTACTTATATAACAGCAGCACCTTGGTTTGTGAAAATCATTAGACTCATACCCACTCCGTTTCTGATTTCGACTGCAGCACAGAATTTCCAATAAGCAACAAAGTGCTTTACTCTTGTCTTCTGGCAGTCGTTTGTACAAAAAGGTGCAAAAATTGCAACCACTCCTGAACCTTAGTGATATCTTTCAATGGTGTATGTTCTCTGTTTACTGAATACTATGGTCACCAGACAGACGTTGTCGCAGCTAGGCTACAATTTAATCAGTGTCATAAACAATATGGCTGCTGACGTGCTGGGTCTTGCATGACAGTACAGTTTCACTTGTCATACTTACAGTTTCCTATGCGGAATCATTGATCTGTGGCACAGCTCTGTGCCTAGCCCCCAATGGGAGATAGATTAAAGCAATAGCTGTCACCAATTCTAATGAAGCTCTCAAGATAGCTAAATCTTTTGAGGTTTCTTCTGATGCACAACATAATTTCATTAACAAATTTCAAGTATCGAAAGTAGTTAGTCGCCTTTACAAGCAGCAGCCAACTATTGATTCTGATTCAGCATATTCTTTTTACACCCATAAGTGTCACCCAAAT
This sequence comes from Schistocerca piceifrons, assembly GCF_021461385.2. NCBI lineage: Eukaryota > Metazoa > Arthropoda > Insecta > Orthoptera > Acrididae > Schistocerca > Schistocerca piceifrons. The sequence goes on from NC_060149.1 coordinate 397,517,818, forward strand.
TCACAATCATCTGGATCGTCAGCATCTCATAAGAGTGTTAAGTATGTTGATCTCAGTAGAGGGTGCGGGCTGGTTTCAGAAAAAGACCACATTGTTTTTCTTAAATAAATAAACCAGCCCATATATTGTTATTTATGATGTAATTAATCGTAAATTACGCTCAAGATAATGACAATGGATGGTCAATAACTGTCAAGATAGTTACTGTAATCTGTAGACAATATGGTGTCTGAGTGGGGGACTTGGGTTTATCTTTACCCGCCGGCCGATGTGGCCGAGCGGTTCTAGGCGCTACAGTCTGGAACCACGCGACCGCTACGGCTGCAGGTTCGAATCCTGCCTTGGGCGTGGATGTGTGTGATGTCCTTAGGTTGGTTAGGTTTAAGTAGTTCTAAGTTCTAGGGGACTGATGACCTCAGAAGTTAAGTCCCATAGTGCTCAGAGCCATTTGAACCATTTGTTTACCCAGGTGTCCGGACGTGTTTAGCTTAAATTGATAACTGTCATTTTAATTATAGCAGTTTATGACCCAAAAAATGGCGTCTCCCCCACTGTAGTCATATGGGTCCTTCCCCCATCACTACCTCCACTTTACAGCTATTGGTAGTTCCCATCACCAACATCACTCCTTAGCGTCACCTCAGCGTCCCAAGACTGGCATTCTTTATCTGTATGTCGCTCGAGCAACATCTCCACCTCCATGAAGCGTCTTCAATTTCCAGCATGATAATGCATCCCAGTGCTATTTACCAGTTTTCGTTTTTGAAAAAAATACAGTACAAAGTATGGAACTCAACACACTGTGCACTAAAAAATATGCTCTTGCTGTTTTCATATAAGATTCCTGCAACTAACATCACAAACTATAACCAGCAATCACACATTAAAAACGTCCAAGTATAATGTCACGCTACACAAAAAAACATCTTACTGCTCTAATAGTACAGTAACACTGGGATCGGTTAGCTATGCACTTCATTCACTCTTTTCAACAACCCTGACAGTGCTCGACTAGTGGCACGCAGGTTGATGACAGCTGCAGTGCACAGGCATCTCCAGGAGTGAGCTGCAGCTGCAGCTGCTGGTGCATGTGAGCACATGTGACAGACAGTAGCGGGCAGGGGCATTCTGGGGGACAAAGCAGCTGCACAGGTGGGAGCAGAGTGCTGGTTGTCACCTCTTACCTCTCCCTCCTCCTCCTCCTTATCTTCTACACTGGGCAATAGTGTACACACTCAGCCCTCGCTGTAGGATCTACACCTTATTTAAGGAGCGTGCAGATCTGTAACTGGTTTAGCACTATGGTAAGGTACTAGCAAATAGAGAAAAGGAAGTAGCCCCCATCATTACCAACTGTTTGTACTAAATTAGTCATACATTTCATATTAAAATAATAAGAAGATATACTTAAAAAACCAATTATTTTTTATTCAATCGCACTTTTACAACTTTCACATCACAATTTAATAGGAGGTGAACCATCAGCCTCACAATCTCCATGCACAGTAGTCATACTTGAAAATAAACTCATCACTCTGAAACAATGACAGTAGATTGTTGAATTTGCGTGTGATATTACACAAAGCAGGCATCAGTCCTTTAGGAAACAGTTAGTAATCTACAGCATTCAAATTATAGCACTTCTCCATAAGTTAGTTATAAACTTCAAGTATCACCTTATATACATTTTTAGATTTAAGCCATCTGAATATATAATATGTGTAAGTACTCTCCATCTTTTCGAATTCGTAGTCCTCTAGCTGCTCTGTCGTCATATATTCTGGTCTGATTTGTTCCATATTATTTGAGAGGCTTGGGTGCAAAACGCGGTAACCGACATTTTAGTGGTTTGGAGATATTACAATATGAAGGTTCATAAAAATATAACAACACATTTTACTATGTTATACTTTTTCTTCAAGTTTTGACTATTTATTTGAACGTTAAGGAATGCATTGGTAAGGTTACAAAATGGAAATAAATTTTTTTATTAGAAAAGAGAAACAATACATAACACATTGACACAAATTATATGGTAGATACATTGTAAATTCGTGAACGTAAAATGTAGATATCACGTTATTCGTTGCATTTAAAATGTTCGTTTGCCACAGGAAAATTTTACATCATGAAGTTAGTTGATAATAATTTAAGCCAACATATTAATGATGCAATATAATGTAATTACATTTAACAGGTTTAATAACTGAAAACACTAATAGTGGTATTCAAATTTCACTGTCACTGCTCTCATCGTTTGCCTTGGGTCACTTTGCTGTTTTTAATGTCTTGTAATAAGCATGATGTACTTCTGGTATCTATGGTAAGCAACATAGAATATCATTCAATTTGGTTGCGTCTATGGGTATTGGACCTCTGTGCAGGATTGGTAGAGGATATTTGAAGCCTTTGAGGAACTGCACTGAGCGACCTCTTTGCCTTAGTGATACATTATCCATTTCACCGTGGTACAGATTACATACTCTCATTTTTTCGGGTTCCTGCCTTGACAACTCCATCTTGACAACATTTCTAATTCCAAACTTTTCGCCAGAACCTGTTTTACAAGCCTGATTCAAGTTGCCATGCAAGTTTCAAATCTTTACAAAATCACCTGTGGTCATACAGTACACAATAATAGATTTCTTCTTCTGACACTTCTTCAAGATCTCTATCGACTCCTTAGGCGAGAATACATACTAACAATGATTCTATATGTATATCTCAACAACGCCAAAATCACGATCAGAAGGCAACATTGTATGCCCTACTTGTGGAAATGTGTATGGAACAGTTTGAAATCTACCCTCTGCTATAAGTTTCAACCATATTGCAACAACAGTCCAGTTTTTGTTTTGGCCTCCACAGTTGTCAGATATGGCTGTCAACTTCTCTCCCCAAATGTCATGTCCCTCAAATTTCTTCAGTAAACTACTGCCAATCTCATCTACTCGTATGCCAGCAGTTCCTTCATTCCACACATAGAAATATTCTTATTTCTCTGAACAAGAATGGACACAGAGACTGTTACAGAAGAATTCCTTTTCGTAGAAAGCAGGACCTGTTGAAAGTTTGGGAGTTGATAGGGCCGGTTGCAAATCAGACCTAATGACATAAATACTTTTAATCTTTCTCTGACGCTTTTGGAGCTAACATAATAACATCCTGTCTTGCTTTCGCTTTGCGCTGATGTGAGTCTAATTCAGCAGATAAAGATTTTCATACATTTTGGTCTTTCTCCTATTTTACATTTTTTGTTTTAATATGTAGGCAATCACATGTGCAGCAAGTGTCTGATTTAGGGTTTGTAAAGGATTTGTTGTTTTGTCCTACAAAACTCCACTGGATACAGGAAATTTTTCTAGTTGTTCACATTCTTCTTTGTATTAGTCATAACAGCTTTCTGTTGTGTACACCTTGCTCATGAATTTCCTATTTGGTCTATCAAATCTTTTGTAATGAGTGGTATAAGTTGGCAGTCTATTTATGAAATTATTAACAAATTCAATAACCGCACTCAGATACATTTTAGGATGGTGCTGGTGTTTCCCCCTTCCTTCTCCAGAGGGGATTTTACAACCTTCCTTTATTTTGGATGTTAAGTATTCTAAACGAGCCCTGCTTCTTTGCAGTGAATGAATATTCAAGAGAGCAGTCTTACAAACTTCAGTGCACTTTCTACTAGATGAGATCACAGAATACCTTATAGTTGTACCTCGTCTTGAGGGACTGTCAGTTTTCTTTGTTTTTCTCTTTATTTCGGTTGCTTCTATGCAACCATGAATGTAGGCATACTGCAAGTCATAATTTCCCAAACTCCAAAACTTCTGAAAGGTACCCACTCTCTCTCTCCCTCACTGAATAATTGAAAACACCTCTTTCTCCAGTTACAATTAGGACCAGGTTCGTGGCTGTGACTCTCATTCCCTTTCCTTCGTTTCTAAATAGAAGCTAAACCTCTACTGCGAGCTTCTTCGCATTTCTGTTGATGGTTCATACACCTCTTCCTTTTTCTGCCCCGGCTCTGTTCGCCTTTCTTAGGATCTGCATTATTCTACAACAAAAAAGAAAGAAATCAGTTGGCGTAATGAAATTTAAATACGAAAAGATTTGCTTATAAAAATACACACTAAAATTCGTTTACAGTTTTAATTCTGCTGCAGTTCTCATTAACAAGCCTTAATCAAAAATAAATTGAAAATTAATTTTTAGATACGTTACATTACTAAACCAAGCAAGCTACATGCTTTAAAACATAATATGCACACAAACTTTTGCACAGGAGAATGTTACAGTAACCATCATTTGTAGTTCTCTGTATTAATCCATAGCATGTATAACATGGCAACTACAGCAAATAGCATCTGCATTTCTCTGTAGCATGTATAACATGTTAACTACAGCAGATAACATTGTTTACATGGAAAGGCAAATATAAGGTTAGTGACTCTACTTACCTTATTTTCTTCATTATTACTGCTGACACTACTATTGTAGTCTGTCTCGTGTTAATCTAGATCTTTGTCACTGTCATCACATTCAAAATCATTGTTTAATAACACTTCTAACATTGCAAAATCGTCCAGATTTATCGTGCCTCGAAACTCCAACTTCCTCATGGTAGCCATTTTATCGCAGGTAACGTGTTATACATGCAGATGTCATTACTTACCAGGAAAAAAAGGTGTATACTGGTGCCATCTGCGGAGATATTTGAGAACAAACTCATGTATTTATCTCAGCATGCAAGATGCTACCACAGTCTAATATCTACAGTCGCGACACCTTCGGTAATTTATGTTACACACCGTGACAACAGCGCCCCAAGCGGCGGAGAAGCTACACTGCTGAATACGTTATTCAGAAAATATAATCAGTATCGTTTATGTTCATATTTAACATGGTTTTTACGAAAGGCAGTGTATGTAGCGAAATCAATTGCAGTAATAGTAGGAAGAAGACACCACATCTGCCATTCTTCAGGTTTCCTAAGGACCCTGAGAGGTATGAAACATCACATTAGAAAGCTCTTTATTTACGATTTTTTTCTAAACTTTATTGATTAGCGAATTTGTTTTTCTTTTTTAGGAGCAAGACACGGTTAATAAATACACTCCTGGAAATTGAAATAAGAACACCGTGAATTCATTGTCCCAGGAAGGGGAAACTTTATTGACACATTCCTGGGGTCAGATACATCACATGATCACACTGACAGAACCACATGCACATAGACACAGGCAACAGAGCATGCACAATGTCGGCACTAGTACAGTGTATATCCACCTTTCGCAGCAATGCAGGCTGCTATTCTCCCATGGAGACGATCTTAGAGATGCTGGATGTAGTCCTGTGGAACGGCTTGCCATGCCATTTCCACCTGGCGCCTCAGTTGGAACAGCGTTCGTGCTGGACGTGCAGACCGCATGAGACGACGCCTCATCCAGTCCCAAACATGCTCAATGGGGGACAGATCCGGAGATCTTGCTGGTCAGGGTAGTTGACTTACACCTTCTAGAGCACGTTGGGTGGCACGGGATACATGCGGACGTGCATTGTCCTGTTGGAACAGCAAGTTCCCTTGCCGGTTTAGGAATGGTAGAACGATGGGTTCGATGACGGTTTGGATGTACCGTGCACTATTCAGTGTCCCCTCGACGATCACCAGTGGTGTACGGCCAGTGTAGGAGATCGCTCCCCACACCATGATGCCGGGTGTTGGCCCTGTGTGCCTCGGTTGTATGCAGTCCTGATTGTGGCGCTCACCTGCATGGCGCCAAACACGCATACGACCATCATTGGCACCAAGGCAGAAGCGACTCTCATCGCTGAAGACGACACGTCTCCATTCGTCCCTCCATTCACGCCTGTCGCGACACCACTGGAGGCGGGCTGCACGATGTTGGGGCGTGAGCGGAAGACGGCCTAACGGTGTGCGGGACCGTAGCCCAGCTTCATGGAAACGGTTGCGAATGGTCCTCGCCGATACCCCAGGAGCAACAGTGTCCCTAATTTGCTGGGAAGTGGCGGTGCGGTCCCCTACGGCACTGCGTAGGATCCTACGGTCTTGGCGTGCATCCGTGCGTCGCTGCGGTCCGGTCCCAGGTCGACGGGCACGTGCACCTTCCGCCGACCACTGGCGACAACATCGATGTACTGTGGAGACCTCACGCCCCACGTGTTGAGCAATTCGGCGGTACGTCCACCCTGCCTCCCGCATGCCCACTATACGCCCTCGCTCAAAGTCCGTCAACTGCACATACGGTTCACGTCCACGCTGTCGCGGCATGCTACCAGTGTTAAAGACTGCGATGGAGCTCCGTATGCCACGGCAAACTGGCTGACACTGACGGCAGCGGTGCACAAATGCTGCGCAGCTAGCGCCATTCGACGGCCAACACCGCGGTTCCTGGTGTGTCCGCTGTGCCGTGCGTGTGATCATTGCTTGTACAGCCCTCTCGCAGTGTCCGGAGCAAGTATAGTGGGTGTGACACACCGGTGTCAATGTGTTCTTTTTTCCATTTCCAGGAGTCTAGTAGAAGACAGGGCCTGCTGCAAAAAGATGTCCTTTATTTGCACAATAACGTGAAGTTTTGTGCGTTAGGCCTACATTTCGAGTCAAACCAGTTCATGAGCGCGGAAAAGAAGACATTCGTATGGAATGCAGTTCCTACGTTATTTGACGTGCCGAATAAGCCACAACTAGTGACAATAATGAGAAAATTGCGATACAAAAGTGAACGTTTTACTGCAAAAACAATAAAACTGTCTCCTGACACAGAAGAAACAGTTACCACAAGTATTCCTACTCGAGGTACATATAGGGTGTTTCAAAAATGACCAGTATATTTGAAACGGCAATAAAAACTAAACGAGCAGCGATAGAAATACACCGTTTGTTGCAATATGCTTGGGACAACAGTACATTTTCAGGCAGACAAACTTTCGAAATTACAGTAGTTACAATTTTCAACAACAGATGGCGCTGCATTCTGGGAAACTCTATAGTACGATATTTTCCACATATCCACCATGCGTAGCAATAATATGGCGTAGTCTCCGAATGAAATTACCCGAAACCTTTGACAACGTGTCTGGCGGAATGGCTTCACATGCAGATGAGATGTACTGCTTCAGCTGTTCAATTGTTTCTGGATTCTGGCGGTACACCTGGTCTTTCAAGTGTCCCCACAGAAAGAAGTCACAGGGGTTCATGTCTGGCGAATAGGGAGGCCAATCCACGCCGCCTCCTGTATGTTTCGGATAGCCCAAAGCAATCACACGATCATCGAAATATTCATTCAGGAAATTAAAGACGTCGGCCATGCGATGTGGCCGGGCACCATCTTGCATAAACCACGAGGTGTTCGCAGTGTCGTCTAAGGCAGTTTTTACCGCCACAAATTCACGAAGAATGTCCAGATAGCGTGATGCAGTAATCGTTTCGGATCTGAAAAATGGGCCAATGATTCCTTTGGAAGAAATGGCGGCCCAGACCAGTACTTTTTGAGGATGCAGGGACGATGGGACTGCAACATGGGGCTTTTCGGTTCCCCATATGCGCCAGTTCTGTTTATTGACGAAGCCGTCCAGGTAAAAATAAGCTTCGTCAGTAAACCAAATGCTGCCCACATGCATATCGCCGTCATCAATCCTGTGCACTATATCGTTAGCGAATGTCTCTCGTGCAGCAATGGTAGCGGCGCTGAGGGGTTGCCGCACTTGAATTTTGTATGGATAGACGTGTAAACTCTGGCACATGAGACGATACGTGGACGTTGGCGTCATTTGGACCGCAGCTGCAACGCGGCGAACGGAAACCCGAGGCCGCTGTTGGATCACCTGCTGCACTAGCTGCGCGTTGCCCTCTGTGGTTGCCGTACGCGGTCGCCCTACCTTTCCAGCACATTCATCCGTCACGTTCCCAGTCCGTTGAAATTTTTCAAACAGATCCTTTATTGTATCGCTTTTCGGTCCTTTGGTTACATTAAACCTCCGTTGAAAACTTCGTCTTGTTGCAACAACACTGTGTTCTAGACGGTGGAATTCCAACACCAGAAAAATCCTCTGTTCTAAGGAATAAACCATGTTGTCTACAGCACACTTGCACGTTGTGAACAGCACACGCTTACAGCAGAAAGACGACGTACAGAATGGCGCACCCACAGACTGCGTTGTCTTCTATATCTTTCACATCACTTGCAGCGCCATCTGTTGTTGAAAATTGTAACTACTGTAATTTCGAAAGTTTGTCCGCCTGAAAATGTACTGTTGTTCCAAGCATATTGCAACAAACGGTGTATTTCTATCGCTGCTCGTTTAGTTTTTATTGCCGTTTCAAATATACCGGTCATTTTTGAAACACCCTGTATATATAATCACTAACAACGGAATCTGCAACACAGACATCTTTTGAAGATGAAATGCTTGGATTACGTGAAATTATTCGCGTGTTGGAAAATCATGTGAAATGTAAAAACGTGCAAATCATTAGACTTCGTACAAAATTACTATGTGACACACTCCCATAGCGCTCAGAGCCATTTGAACTACGTGACAAGGAAAGTGCCCATCGTAAAAATAAACTGCAACCACGACATCACAGGACACACATATAAAAGAACAAGCTCATTTTAAAAAGTATTGGTTCCAAGTACTTGAAAAAAGATGCTCTCGATTTATTGATAAGCCAAATCAGTATACCATTGAATGGAAAACGTGGTGCGAGATGGAAAGATGAAACTAAATTATTTGGACTTAATTTGTTGCATTATAGTACTCAGGCATACAGTTTTTTATCACACTGTTTTAGCCTTCCATCAGTACATACCTTACAAAGGTATGTGGAAGATATACAATTAAATTGTGGGATAAATAATAACATATTTCATCTTTTAAAGCAGAAAGTGCAGCAGTTACCACAAACTGATATAACTGTTAATTTGTCTATGAATCTGATGTCACTAATTTGATATGTGACAGCTCTAAGGATTGTGTTATTGGATTTGAAGACATGGGTTTCATACGTACATCTGTGGTTGCCAATACTGCATTAGTTATAATGATTAACGGCATCTTCTCAAATTTTAAACAGCCATTAGTATATTATTTCTCCAAAGGACCAGTAGGAGCCACCCATCTGATGCGCATATTTTTTGAACTTGTCAAAAAAGTCACAGAGATTAGTTTGGTTGTGAAAACATGTGTGACTGACCAAGGCTCGAATTTTGTGGAGTGGAGGCACAGACTGGGTATCACACCATCACCCATGCTTAGTACACGAAGATCTACTTTTTTATGACACCCCACACTTGATCAAAAGCATACATAATAATTTATTCAGGTATAACATTGTCCACACAACAGATGAAAGATGGATTGGCACTGCTTTATGGAAGGACATTTGTCAGTTGTACTCAAGTGATTGTGAAAGTAAGTACAAGTTGGCCCCCAAGCTCAATAAAAGAGGTGTCTAACTGCCAGCATTTTCAAAAATGAAGGTAAGCACTGCAGTTCGTGTGTTGAGTCATACAGTAGCAGCAGGCATTGAGACACTTGTTACTTCTGGCACCATATCATCATCTGCAACTGCTACTGCAGATTTTTGCAAAAAAGTAAACGATATTTTTGACATATTTAATGCATATAGTGTTAAAGGGCCTGTATCCTTAAGGAACTGCATTACAAGTGCATCACGATATTTGGAAGTATTGAAGACACTGAGGCCATGGATAAAGTCATGGAAGTTAGTAGATGTTGATGGGAAAAATTTTTCGTCTAGGATTAAGTGTGTTAAAGGACTTCTGGGTAACATATGTGCTTTGAACAAGTTTGTTGATGATGTTTTGGATGGAACCAAGTTATATTTATTAACATGCAAAATTAATCAACATCCATTGGAAAACGTTTTCTCAGTGATAAGGCATAAAGGTGGTTTTTGTAGCAACCCATCGCCAACACAGTTTTGTGCCGCATTCAATAATTGTGCTTTAAACAAATTAGTGAACACACACAGTGTAGCTACCTCCAATTGTGAGGGGATCAACTGGGGTCAGACAATAGTGGATATGAAAGCAGCGCCCAAATTACTTGTTTCACCAATGTTGGACATCAGTGACACTAGTTCAGTGATCAGACTACCAAATGTGGAAGTCCAAACAGACCTCAGAGAGGCAAACAGCATGAGATACGTGTTTGGTTATTTATTAAAGAAACTGCTTACAATTCATGACTGTTATAAATGTAGGACAGTACTTGTATATGGCAGCCAAGACTTACATGCAAATGACAAAGTTTATTGTCGTTTTAAAAGTTATGAAGGCAACTTTGGAAGCCTATTTATTTGTACAGAAGATGTCAAAAAAATTTTAAGTCATTGTGAGACTAAGATGATTTCTAATTTTGATGAATATGCTCACATAAGTAATTGTGGTGCTTTCTTTGTGAACATGTTGATGGGCATCCCCAATTTTCCACCTGGGTGCTGTGCTGAAACCAAACTGCTGTTATTGAGACTGTTTGTGAAAGTCAGGCTCTTTTACATTATTAAATTCAGGAATCAAGACTTAGTCTGTAGGAGCAAGAGAAGAAATAAAAAAGTGATGAAGCTGGCTCATTTGGGTTGCTAAAGTGTTAGGACTGACTCATTCATTTAATTTTATTTTCGTTAAATGCATCAATGGGATATAATAAAGTTTTAAGACAGTCATGCTTTTTATAGAGATAACCTGATACCACAAAGAATAAGATGGAAACTGTATTTTTGGAAACAGGCTTCCTGCAAAGCAGAACGTAATGAAAAGTGATGTGTCACTTCATTTTTACACAAGGAAGAGCATCTATATACTTCATATATGGGATATACAGTGTGTATTCTCTTACTTCCAGTGGAATAAGTGCGATTGTATGCTACTTCTTAATTATTTCTTCAAGAATATGTTGCAGCTTATGTCACTTCATTCAATAGTTCGTGCTCTGTTTACTTATATTTCACGATCATTTATGTCTCTCGCTGTTCTCCTAACACTTTTGACGCAAAAATACACTAACTATTTTTTAAATTACATACCAAAGAAATTAAAAACAAACATTATTTTTACGTCGCATCTACCATCAGGGGAAGGCGAGCTTTCTGGCCGCTAGGGGCGCTAGTGTCACTTGAACTGTCAAATGGTAACAACTTTCACAGCAGTGAGTGTCGCGACTGTGTATATTAGACTGTGATACTACATCGTATAAGTGGCGTAAGTCATTTTTGGCCAAAATGTCAGTAACCTTGTTTTAGGCCCCAACCCCTCATTTAGAATGACCAGTCTTATCAGATTCCCTGAAAACAATTATGTTCTCCAGTCGTCATTCTCCACTGACAGCGTCTAAATAGTTGACTACAGTGTGTTGAAAGATGCTTCGTTGTTGAGAACTTGCTGCATACGCCCGTCTCCTGCTCTAAATTAGCGAGTAATAAACTTACTCTATTCTTATAGTATTTAGTGTCTAGTATCATGACATCGAGTAAGAACTCTTGAAGGAAGCTTATTGTAGCTCACCTCCTTCGTGCAGTGACAAATAAATATTACTCGTGGTGGAACTGGTAGAAAAGTGTGAGACCATAGATATATGTATATAACAGATGTCTTCATCTTCCTGCAGCTGAGGCGAAACCATTGAATCTTAGAATTATGCTATATACTGTCAACTACAGTCTGAACATTAGTAACAGAAAATGTGTTAGTGTGAGAATGATATCAGATCATGAGTTTTGCACAGTGTTGGCTTTCATTGCATGCAGATTCTATGAGAAAAAGTGGACAAATTTTTGGTGTAGTTGACGTGCCAGACTCACAAACCATCAGAAGAAATCATTGCCCAACTGTGTGATGCATTCTGTGCATCGATATTTCGGAATACGTATGAATCAACCATGCCTGATGTGGGCACCAAACTACAAGCATACCGGTATTTAAGAATGTGTATTTACCCTTTCAATTGTAAGAATATGAACATGAAGAACATGAATAAAAGTGTCTTTCCTCTCTATAAAATCGCCAGCTTGCTAATGTAAACCTGTAGTCATAACCGTGATTGAGTGAACGAAACATACTCACAACGAGGACTGTACATAATTAACTCGTTCAGCAACAATACTGATGCCAAGAAGAAAAGTCACTCCTTCCTAAAATTCGTATGTGCTTTAATCGTTGGTTCATCAGAATGTGGAGAGATTAATTTTTTTGTATCACTGCTAACCTATTGTAAGGGAGAGGGCTTTGAGCATGTATATATATTTTCAAAATCATTATTTCATCACAAGTATCAGCTATTGCAGGAGATTCTGCATCACATTGAAGTATGGTAGTAATGTACCAGATATCCAGTGAAAGCAGTGACGTTCCCCCACCTGAAAAATTAAAACCAAACTCCATAATCATATCTGACAGCGTTACAATGAAGAACCAGGATGAGATCTGAAAACATTTCAACTTTGGTCACCATACGAAAGTTAATGTGTTTTATTTGAACCAGACATATTCAAGGATCACATAGTAGATGATTCAGGATAATGTGAACCATATTATTGCTTTCAAAGAGGACAATCTGGATTTAATGCATATTTACCAAGCTCATGATCCGCATTTCATTCAATGAATTCATCATCAGATGAGGTGATTGCTGGAATGATTGATATTATGGTTTTCTGGTTATTGATAAAACTTGGAAACTGAATTATGGATCAGACACATGAAATTTCCAGGAGGTTCTGCTTAGGAGCTAATGTAACAATATGAACCTGTGTCAGTATGTTGCTTGCTATGGACAGATTCTCAAGGATGTCATTCACTCAGTCCAAGGGTGTATGCACAGACTGAACATCCATCTATATGTTGCCACCAAAATTTAATGTCTCAATAGCTCTATTGACAATATCACTGAAACACATGTGTAGCAGGATACCCTCAAAATGGTAACTGTAAAGGCCCATGAAACTGAAGAACGAAAAAAAAAAAAACTCCTCCTGTAAATATTGAGGAGAAAAATGCACAGGAGGAAAACATTAGAACTATTCTGCAGTTAATCAGTACAGCAAATGCAAAGGCTGATGAGACTGAATGAGTGTTATACATACAAAGGGTGAACCCCATAATAATTAATGGATGTTTAAGTTGTGTACTACTGCTCTTCCAAGCACTGTTGGCTAGTGGGGTGCTTTAAGCCCTTGTCGAGAACAACTGAGGATCTACTTGACTGAGAAGTAGCAGCTCCAGTAATGAAACCTGACAACAGTCAGGAAAGTGTTGTGTGTACCACATGCCCCTCCATATCCACATGCAATGATGCCTATCTTCTGATGATCACACAGCACTTGGTCAGCACTGTTGGGCCTTCCAAGGCCTGCTCAGACAGAATAACTGTGTAAACTTAGGGCACTTGTAGCGAGATAATATTCTTTCAGAATTGTTTAGGCCAGTAACCAAAAGTCTTAAAAGGGTCTCACACATGAAGAACTGGAGACAGAAGGAGGAGGCCAGGGAGGAGAAAGAAAAAGGATATACTATTACCAATTATATCAACCATCACAGTGCTATCAAAATAAATACAACATACAGAGTCATAAGGGATAAACAGTATATGTTGGGAAAGCATCCTATATGCTTGATCAGGTACACTGTGTGATCAAAAGTATCCGGACACCACCAAAAATGTACGTTTTTCATATTAGGTGCATTGTGCTGCCGCCTACTGCCAGGTACTTCATATCAGCGACCTCAGTAGTCATTAGACATCATGAGAGAGCAGAATGGGGTGCTCTGCGGAACTCATGAACTTCAAATGTGGTCAGGTGATTGGGTGTCACTTGTGTCATACATCTGTACGTGATGTTTCCACACTCCTAAACATCCCTAGGTCTGCTGTTTCCCATGTGATAGTGAAGTGGAAACATGTAGGGACACATACAGCACCAAAGTGTATAGGCCAACCTTGTCTGTTGACTGATAGAGACCGCCAACAGTTGAAGAGGGTTGTAATGTGTAATAGGCAGATATCTATCTAGACCATCACACAGGAATTCCAAACTGCATCAGGAGCCACTGTAAGTAGTTAAGCACCTTCTTGCTTTCCACTGTTGAAGAGCAGTTCGTGGATGGCAATTGCATCTTTCAACGTGATCAAGCACCTGTTCATAATGCACGGTTTGTGGTGGAGTGGTTACACAACAATAACATCCCCGTAATGGAGTATTCTGCACAGAGTACTGACCTGAATCCTATAGATCACCTTTGGGATGTTTTCGAATGCCAACTTTGTGCCAGATCTCACTGACCGACATCGATACCTCTCCTCAGTGCAGCACTCCGTGAAGAATGGGCTACCATTCCCCAAGAAAGCTTCCAGCACCTGACTGAACAGCAAGAGTGGAAGCTGTCATCAAGGGTAAGGATGGGCCAACTTGATACAGAGTTCCAGCATTACCGATGGAGAGTGCCATGGACTTGTAAGTCATTTTCAACCGGGTGTCGGATACTTTTGATCACATAGTGTGTTTAATACATATTGGACAGAAGGAGTTTGAATGAACACCTACTTAGTGGACCTGATATTCTTAAAAACTTCGAATCCTAGCACATATCTCACCAAAAAGATAGGATAGTTCACTATAATATTAAGTATGACAAACACACATAGGCTAAACATAATGCCAGATGGGCGAATAAAAAAAAAAAAAAAACAACAACAACATGAAATGCATGAATGTTATTAGACTTGCATTAGAAGATGTACATGGTGTGAGTAAAGGCATCAGTATCCAGCATAAAAGAACAAACAATTGACCTGTGGAGTACATATGCTATGCAACTGTAACAAAATCATAGAACAGTTACGGCAGCTCTCAACATTGCCCCCAACAGCGCACACAATTGAAATTACACCAGTAATTTCCGAGCTTCAAGAAAGACTCATTATCAAATAACTATGGAGATGGTCGTCCAAGAGTTTCAGAAACCAGCACGAAAGATATTTGCATGTAGATGTGTTGTTATATATGGTTTGGATAATATATGGCAAGCAGACTTCATAGAAGTTAGTCAATATAAATACTCAAATGCAGGTTACAAATATATTTGAATGGTTGTAGATAACATATTAGAAATCTGCATGGGCTCTACCAGTGAAGGTGAAGATTGATATGGAAGTAGGAGACAACTTTGAGTGACTGCTGTGGACGGGGATGAACCACTGCTCTGACAATCTTCACATTGATCAAAGAGGTGAATTCTACAACTGCTATTTCAGGGTAGTAATGGATCAGTACAGAATACATCACCACTTAACATTTACTCACATGAAAGTGAGTATTGTGGAGTATCTGAACAGGACAATAAAAAACAGTATGTATGTTCAGTTTAATCTTCAATGATCATATCAATGGGTCAATACTTTCCCACGTATAATCGCACAGTATAACTGCGCTTGCCACACTACCATTAAAATCCAACCTACATGTCCATGATACTGAGCTTCTAAATACAGTGTACGATATTATGAGAAGGAAAGTTGCTACTCACCATATAATGGAGATGCTGAATCGCAGATATGCACAACAAAAAGACTCTCATAATTAAAACTTTCAGCCATTAAGGCCTCCATCAACACTACACCCCCCCCCCCCCCCCCCCACACACACACACACACACACACACACACACACACACACACACACACACACACACACACACACACCCCTCACATACATGATGACAATGTCAGGCAACTGAAACCATACAATGTGGTTTCAGTTGCCTGAGACTGCACTCATGTGTATAAGTTGCATTGTGTGTGTGTGTGTGTGTGTGTGTGTGTGTGTGTGTGTGTGTGTGTGTGTGTTGTTGATGAAGACCTTAATAGCCAAATGCTTTAATTGTGAGAGTCTTTTTGTTGTGCCTATCTGTGACTCAGCATCTCTGCTATATGGTGAGTAGCAATTTTCATTCTAGAATGAGATTTTTACTCTACAGCAGAGTGTGCCCTGATATGAAACTTCCTGGCAAATTAAAACTGTGTACCGGACCGAGACTCAAACTAGGGACCTTTGCCTTTCATGGGCAAGTGCTATACCAACTGTGAGGACGGGGCGTGAGTCATTCTTGGGTAGCTCAGTTGGTAGAGCACTTGCCCGCGAAAGGCAAAGGTCCCGAGTTTGAGTCTTGGTCCGGCACACAGTTTTAATCTGCCAGGAAGTTTCAATTTTCATTCTTGTAATATTGTTACATTCCATCCTGGATTTTCCACTGTTTAAATATAGTATACAGTCATATTAAAATGCTGGAGCCATGCAGGCTAAAATTTAATGTAGGCAATTTGGTGTATATTTCAAAATGAGACAGCATTTAAGAAATCATAGCTACTAAACTGGTCAACAGAGATATTTATAGCTCACAAATTGTGGTGTGCAAACCCAAGGACTTACATCTTAAATGACAGTGAAGGTGAAGAAACAGCTGGTAGTTTCTACATAGAGGAATTACAGAGAAGCTCTAAATGCAACACGTTTATAAAACATCAAGGGAGCGAGGCATTCGTAAAATGGCTTGGCATGCTTTCAAAGTACAACAGCTGGGTGGATGCTGAAGATGATGTATATAATAATGCGCACCAACCTACCAAGCGTACAGCATCATGATGCATGTTTTACAATGTGCATCATTCATGGTAAAGGTAGTATTCTTGATAGTCTGCAAATTGAATTACATATACTGGTCTTAAGGGTACAAGTACTGTGGATCTGGAACAAAATTGCAGGCGTCTGGCACACAGTGATACGTAGATTAATCTACTTCATGAAGTGTCTAAGGAACATGATTTAGCCTACTCTGCAAATTAAGGTTTAGCAGAAAATCATGTTGCACATTGAATGTGAGCCAGTAAATCTGAACAAATACGTGGAAGAAAGGATATAGGCATAAGTCAACACATTGCGGAATTTACAGTTGATTAATCAATGTGTGCCAAACTTAAATTTGGTTCTTGCAATAAATTTCAAACAGGTTATGAAAGCAGCTTGTTGGCTGCTTAAGAACATGAAGAAACCTGTGGGATGTTTAAAAACCTGCATTCAGTCATTGCTTTTGGCAGATAAGTGTTCTGAAGCAAAAAGGAGTAAGAAGAGGATGGATTCAGACGTCATGGATTCTACCACTACCTACAGCATTGGGTGAAATTATTCCATTTTTAATTCCAGGCTTTGTCAGTTTATCAGCCATCAGCTGTTTCGCTGGGGGGGTGCTACCATCATAGTGACGACAGTGAAGAATGCACAGAATGTGGAAGAGCAACTTCTTGAGTCACAAAGACATAACAAGTTTATGGAATACTTTGCTATCAGGAAAGGAAAAAGTAACCTCATAATTGTGCAACCCATCAGACCACTTACAAATACTGATTTGCTTAAACTTGTCAAAAACCCCACATACATTTATTCTGTAGAGTGTTTGACGGGTGCTCTCCTGAAGATGATGTGGAGAATGTGGCATTGTGAATCTACATGTTGCACGAAGATCTGGGGCTTGCTGGGTCACATATGTTAAAAAGAGCAGTAATAGTGTGTAATATTTTGACTCATACAGTGATTTGTGTATGCCATAAGAATCGCTTTCCTGACAACAACTATGTGTTCTACAATTTCTGGAATTAATACGATTTTGATACATGTCTCTGTGGAAATTTCTGTCTCATGTTTCTCTTGAGGAATGTATAAAAGCAAACTGGATATATGTCAGTGCATTAGTTGATATCCAGATGTCATGTTATACACCTTCACTCTGAAACAACAATCCTTGGTATTATAAGCAAATTGCTTTCCACTAATTGACCTAAGCAGAGTAGAAAAGAGTATTGCATTGATTGGTCTTCAAACTCTTGAATCATACAATAGCATTCTGAACATCGCCAAGGTGAATAACAAATTTGTTCTAGGAAGTGTCAAAATTTTGGAAATACCCCATCCCATATGATACTGATTATCTCAATGTGTATATAAAATGATTTGTAAAAGGGTTCAAGTTGTGTCCAAATGTTTTCACGTTTAAAGCTGAGATAAAAATGTCAGAGCAGACAATACTCTTCACCCAGAAACATTCAGTAGGACCACTGCTTGATTTCTCACGAGGCCAAGTTTTACAGAAGAAATCCGACAAATTTTACAAGTCGAGAGAACTTGTGAATATATTACCGGTAAGCACAGTCCATGTTGAGTGTATTATTGTGATGAATTCATTCTTGAATGACTGGCTAATACGTAGTATCCACTGGTTCTACCCTACAATAGTGCCAGGATGCAAGATTGTACAGGTTCCACACAACTCGATATATCTTCCAGTGACTGTCCAGACATTAGACCATCTCAAGATTAAAATTCTAGATCATGAAGGAAATTTAGTCAACTTTCATTGTGAGGAGATAATTATGTATCAACTTAAAGCAGTGTGAGTATCAGGTATAAATCTGTCTCTCACAGTCACAGGTACAACACTTCACAAGGAAACAGTGCGATAACATCGGAGAATGTAAAGTTTTCCGAAGAAAAAAGTTTTAAACCACTCAATGACATCACTTGTTATAACAGCTCCACTTCAATATGTTGAATGAATCATCCATCAGGAATATATATCCCATAAACCGTTTGCTTCAGTGATGTTTAATAGTAAAAGTGAAATACGAATTTTGATTCAACATCAGCATCTGTTGACACTTCTGAGCAACAGTTTCCTTTACCTAGGAGGGCGGTTTTTAAAGAAGGATAGAGAGGCTACATCAACTTCATGACTCAGTGTAATGCATTCACCTTTCTGTTTAAAAGAATAATATACGAACTGAATGGAATTGAAATTGACTGACCTCACAACATGGGTATCACATCAACCCTTAAGACATATATTTTCACATCACATGTGAATTCTCTGCAGAATGCAGGATGATTCATAGATGGATTGATATGTGAATATGACAGCTTTTAGTGGATGTTTACCACACAAGATGTTAATGGGATCATTTGAAGATGTGAGACGGGTCATTATGCATTTGAAACAAGAGCTAATTTTAGTAAGAAGTGTGACAAGTAGCAATGTTATGTTCAGGGAGAGCCTAATCCTGAAGAAAATAAAATAGTATTGGAGAAGACAACCTGGAAAATGTAACACATTACAGTATCGGATGAAGAGGTACTGAATTCCTTTGCTGTGTTGCCATTATCTTTCCATTCATGGGAACTGTATGAATATCCAGCTCTTCCAACCACTGGATGTCAGTCTTGGGTAGTCAATTTTGTTCCTTTAAGAACGATGTGTTGAGTTCTGTCTGCAAGGAAGTGCTGAATCAAGTCGCAAATCTGCTCCAGTACTCGATAACCTTGATTTTTTTTTTTTTTTTTTTCTTTTTTCACTAAATGGCAGTGGGACATGGTGTCAAATGCGTTCCTGAAGTCAAGGATTATGGCATCAACCTGAGCATCACTGTGTATGACACTGTGGATCCGGAGTGAGCTGAGTTTTGCAGGATCTCTGTTTGTGGAATGCATATTGATGTTTATAGAGGTGACTTTCCTTCTCCAAGAAGGTCATAATTCTTGAGTATAAAACATGTTCTATAATTCTACAACATACTGACATCAACAATATAGGTATATAATTGTGTGCATCTATCCTATGGCTTTTCTTAAAAATGGTAACGACCTGCACTTTCTTCCAGTTGCTAGGTACCCTTCACTGCTCAGGCGATTTATGATAAATGTCTGCTAGAAGGGGAACAACTTCTTTGGCATACTTGATAGGATGGTAAATTATTGTCTGCTGACAGGAATACCGCAACAAGTGGTTTATATTAATTAACGGTACGTCTCATCCTCACCATTCCACGATGTAGTCTCAGAGTGTGAGTATTATTGGCAATACTCAAGGGTTTATTGTTGAACTCAAACGGTTTGTGTATGAAGATATGTTATTTCTACCGTCTACAAACTCTGGGCTTCTGGTAGCAAGATTCTCTATGAGTGTTCAGTCTCCCAAACCTCTCAGGAGTGCTAAATGTGTGAAAACTCGGAGGGGAATATTATGGCTGACACAAAATCGCCTTTCAAAAGGCTGGGACGAACCTGGCTTGTCCCTGGAACATGTGCTGATGATTTTTTTGGGATTTTGACCACATCCACAGTATAGTTTACATCAAAGGCAGTGACAAAGCACACTTGATGATGAAAATATTCAAGAACACTTCAGTTTATGATCTTGAATCATACGATTGTCCAGCTATCCATCAACTCAAGAAAATGTATGGTGAAGATCATGAAGAGGGAATGAACAAAGCTTTTATTACTACTTCAGATAATGTGAAATTATTTTAAAGTTAGGTGATCAGTAAATGAATTTTTAAAACTAAATTATTCATTTGACTTATTCCTCTTACCAATGGTGAGTATGCAAAATCTGCCATATAAATTCCCTGTGTTTGTGTTCTCGAATTGGAGACAGAATTATAGACAATTCCCAAATACATTTTTGAATTTGCTATTGGTCTGCTTTCGTCTCCCACTCACCTACATGAGCCACCTTGTATGCATAAGGTCAAACAGTGCATTATGACATTCATCTAAGTAAACACACTTCGTATTCTCCTCATCCACTGTAGCTGTCCCATGTGCCAACCAAACTGTATGTTTACAGTACTCAGTCCGCATATCGTAGTCCCCTGCCTGTTTATGCCCAACGTGTGTTCTTAGGATGGCCAGGTGCTTACAGGAGGCATGCAGACTGCAGGGGTGTTTGTGATACGCTGGCCACAACTCTCTGTTTCACACAATGTATCTGTATTATGGCATTGTTTGCCTACAGGCAGAGGTGAGTAGACTGAGTGCATTGGTTAAGATCACATAAACAGTGAAGGACTTACCTTATTGTGAAGATACGTACTTGCATAAATGTGTAGCAGGTCCATGCACTGAGTACTTTTTCTTGAAGAACCCTTCTCAGTCTGCTTTAATACTGATGCTGTCTGCTAGGTAGAACTGCAGTGTATTGTCTACTCTGCTGACACTACAAAAGTGTCCACTTCAGCAAAGGTACAGAAATTTATTATAGTACTCTGCATCTGTGGATGTTTATTACATTCATCAATGTCCGCTTTGGCAGATATTAACATTTATCATGTATCACATAGAACTCTACTGTACCAGCTGATATAAAAATTCATTATATAGTGCACAAAGCCTTACTGTGGAGCAGTGTCTGCTCACTAAAGCATAGCCAGTTGAATCAGCTCTTCCAGACAACATTTGTCTGATACACAGATTCATTACGTCA
The DNA here is from genome assembly GCF_021461385.2 of Schistocerca piceifrons. Taxonomy (NCBI): domain Eukaryota; kingdom Metazoa; phylum Arthropoda; class Insecta; order Orthoptera; family Acrididae; genus Schistocerca; species Schistocerca piceifrons. Next base: position 397,539,165 of record NC_060149.1, read on the forward strand.
TCCAGAACTACACTGAGGTTACACCAATTGCCTCTATTGGTCTGATCTGGCAATTTTTGCCCCCCATCCCCCTCCACCAGCATACTATCAATAGGCCATGCTGCAGGACAGCATGGCAGTCATAATCAGAAAGCTGCCAGAACCACTTGCAGTGATGAAGCGACAGCAGTCAATGTGTTCGTGCTCCTCTGATGGAGAGACAGTGAAGCCCGCTCACATTCATGGTGGTATGCATCATTAACTTTGTGTGTGTGTGATTTTCTGTTGTTCCAGATGACAACAGTAGTGTACTGTTAACATTAAAGGGAAGTGACATGCTTGACCTCTTGCACACTGATTGTCATATGGGGGCAGTGGGATTGTTAAGACCTGTGGCTTCAGAAATATTAACTGGAGATTTTTTTTGAAGGTGAGTTCACGTCTTTGAGACTATGTGCCTCTAGGGCATATTCAACCCGCAAAGTGACACTTCATGTGTAGGCAGTCTGCTGGTCAAACAACAACATGGTGATGCTAATGCAAGCTTTCCTCAGAGCATTTTTTTCTTATGCATGGTACTTATATAATACCATCTATTTTTTACTGAGTGCACATCTTTGTGTGTGAATACTACTATGATTATCTAATGTGTTTGTACTTCTTCTCTGAAGATCTTTTCAGTGATGAAGGGGGAGGGGGGGGGGGGGAGAGAGGCAAATGCGGCCCAGATTGAGCCCACTCGTCCTCCCTGATCACCCACAAGCTGAAGTATGAGGTGTAGTCAGTGATGCGGTTCCACAACATGGGGAGTGTTGGAGTGTTAACATGATCTTGCTTCTGAGCATTTGAGTTTTCTATCTTACACATAGTACTTATAAGATACGCTTTTTTTTGTGTAGAAATACCTGATGTACATTATGTTGTGGTGTCCATCACACTATTTTTGGCTCTACGTTCTCAAATAGGGTTGCCAGATTTCAGTGAGGGAAAATAGGAACACATTTATAGATACAAATAGATTTTAAAATAGCTATATTAATGCACATTTTCTTCATAATATACTCAACACAATGAAGAGGACCACTTTTCAGTTGAGCATGCAATTCTCAACATTTTTTCATTAGACAACATTGTTTTATAAAAATTACTGCAACTTTCATCATTATTGAAATAAGCATACAATTAATTTTTATTAGATCAGCTGAACACCTATTTCACTCATCCCTCCATTTAATGTTCATAATGGAGAAAACTCTCTCTGTGAATGCATATGAAGGAAATATACTCAAAACAAATGTAACTAAAACTAAACACTGCACAATTGTGATGCACCAGTCACTACTATAATGTAGACCCATCTCTGTGGTAGTGTTATAGTAGCTAACATTGTTTTCAAATGCTCATTCCCTTCCCCCAAAAACAAATCAGAAACCATAGCGACCTCTGAATACATATTATCTACACTAAGGAAATCAACAATACAAAATGATTTGGCTAATTTCAAAATATTTTGAAACTCAGTTTATTTTTCTAGTGATATGCAATCCATTAAGGACAAAATGTTACTCTCATCGTAATCAAACCATTTATTTAAATATTTCAGACAAACTTCATACATATGTCTGCATTCTTCCAGTTGTTTGTTTTTCATGTGTTTTCAACAGATCCTCCAATTTATCTAGCTGCTGTTGCACCTTATAAAAAAACAAAAACCAGACCATTTATCCTAAGTTTTAACTTTATTTTTACTTTCTCCATCACATGATATAATTCACAAATTGTCAGTTCATTTTTTTCTTAGTTGAGTACACCCTTCCAGAAAACATCAGTCAAGTGCAAGGAAAATTCTAGATGTAATTCCACTGAAAAAAGATGTTTTCCTGAACCACACACACCTATCAAATTGTTTTTAATGAAGCTGTGGCAATCGCCTATACTAGAAAAGTATGAGATAATTGCAGGAAGATTTTTCAACAATCTTTCTAGGGCAGGCTTTAGGCTTAACCACCATGTAGGTATATGTCTCAAGAAAGCATTGTATTCTATATCAACAAATTGAAAGAAATATTTCAACTGATGTACTCTTTTAGCTGAATTTTAAGGAATAGTTGAAAGTTTTAATTACTAACATTTCAATACCTATTGACATAGGATTCATACCATATTTATTATTAGCATCTTTTTATAATTCCCTTAATAGATGTATTATTACCTTGAAAATTGGAAATATTGAAATTGGCCTGCACCTACTATATACCTTGCCTGTTTCAACAGAGTCCACCTTGTAGAGACTTTTCATTAGTGTCATTCATACCGCTATTAAGTGTCTGCATTTGCGGTTGACACTGTTAAAATGATGGTTAACATTGGTTACATTGGCATGTGAAATCAAAAATTCCTCTCCAGCTTTTCCAAAACATAAGGTACACCTTGCTTTATATACATTTCCTGGAACAGGCTGCAATTCTGCAATTTCTTTCTCCCAAACTGAACGATTGCACTCTTCTATTCCAATTTATGCTGGTTTCAATATTTAATTTTCTTTTCTTGGGATATGTTACAGTCCCATCCATTTTGAACACACTATTTCCACAAAGAAATAAGCTCTAAAATGTAAAATACATGATGGCTCGCAATAAAGTGTGACCCTACTCCCGAAATGAATGAAATAATGTGCCTTGTTGCTTGGAGTGGTAGTACAGCTTGTCCACAAAAAGAGGAAATATTCTGAGGGGGTGCAGTGTTGGGAGAACAAGCTGCACTTCCATCACACAGTTCTAGCACTATGCTCACACCTACATACCGATGTCACTTTATACCCAAGCAAATCTCCAGTCGGAACTGATACTTTCATATTGAATAATGATGCTTTTTTGGCCCTAATTCTGTATCAATGACAATTCAGAACTGAAAAGAGCCTGTAATACAACTTTAATTTTGGTAATACTTGGTAATACAAAAGAACACACCACAACAATCACTTTGCAATTGATACAACACAAGGCTCTGTGTTGGATTGTTGAGGTTGACAGCAACCAACACAAAACATGAGCAGGCCAAAGTTGACTGACTTCTCTCAAGCCAGAACTACATAGGCCTCATTTATCTCTTTGTTAATAGACTGCACACAACACAGTTCTGCTTCTGACATCACATCCATTTCACTCTCTGTCTCAGCTGCCATCACATGCGTGCCCTAGTGTGAAATACTTAGTCTGCATCATAAAATTTGATACGGCAAGATTAAAAAATATAAGTCATATTGCCTCGTTGTCAAAATAGGAACATTTGGTGTACAGTTAAAGGCCTGCACCATGACTGGAATAAAATGGAAAAATTCAATATTAATCTGGCTAAAACTGTATGTGACCCTATTCCCAAGGATTCACCCAGCTTGTGAATGAATGAATAAGTATGTAGTGACACATTATTCTTCTTCTGCAATTATCATTGCTGCTGCTACTGTATCAGCATGCATTGCTTATGAGTTGTCCTTTCTAGATGCTATCAATACTCAGAATGAAAATCCATCCCAGGCCATGACATCATTTTCATCCCTTGCCTTTTAGGGACTGACAGCAATAATCAATGAACAAATTCAAATTTATAGTCATAATTCATTCTAATTCTACAATTATTCACAATAGTATAAATTGATTATGGAATGTTCTTCTTTTTGTTTCTAGGTGTTATCGACAACAATGAAGCCATGGGGGCACAATGGGTCATATTTAGTTGTTTCTAGGCATGTTAGATGATGATGATGATGATGATGATGAGGACGATCTGGTTAGTATGATAAGAGGTGGCCCACAAACCAAAGAAAATAATATAGGGGCTATATATGACAGAGATAAATGTGTGGGTAAGTACCACAAATTCTTTGTCATGATGTTTTTGTTCCTGAAATTGTTACACATACAAAATGGAGGTGGCCTTCAGTTAACAACAACAGTGCTTCCTAACCCATTGTCAATGTGCCCAGCGCCACCACCAGCACCACCACCACCACCACCACCATATGTGGGGTCTTTGTAGCTGCAGTCACTAAGCCCAGGCCCTCATGGATGGACTACTCAGATGTGGGGCATCTACAGGGAAGAGAGCTCCCAAAATCTTATGAGATCAGCGCTATTCTGATAATAAGTGCAGCGCTGTACTACGCTGTGAACTAACGTTTGTCACAAAGAAGATGGTGATGTGGAGGAGAAAGTTACCAACTACATCAAGAGTCTCCCATAGTCATGCTGTTCACTATATCTACTATTGTACCAAAAATGTATGATTGCCATGGGAGACATTGTTCATAGCCATCATTTAATTTACAAAAACATCTATCACTTATTTTTTGTGTAGCACCACTACATATAAAAATGCATAGCCATTTTATAGCTCAGAATCAGCTAGCAATGGAGGCAGTCATTTTTCCTCTCTTAGTGCAAATACACACTACTGACTGAGCTACGATGGCTTTGTATCTTTACTTGAAATAAACTACAAAGAAATTTTTTTACATGTCATTTATTTTTCTTTTTAGTTTGGGATAGCATTGTGGGACACATAGACATATGTAAGAATGCACATATTTCTTTGCCTACATCAGGTAGTAGTGACTCACCATACATGCTCTGCATAACTTCACAATTGATGTCAAAGGCTTTTTGTAAATATATCTTCTGAAATGCTCTCATTAGTCAGCTTTGAAAGGGCATACAAAACATTGCCAAAAAATCCATAAACGTAATTCCACCAACAAACACATTCACTGACTGCCCACTGAATTTCTGAACTGGTGCACACCAAGTTTAGAATGTAAATTCCTGCAAATGGATGTACTCTAACCTGTCCTCATCATTGGTTATTTTAATAGATTTCAGATAGTCACTGACACACAATGAGTGACAACTAACAAAAGGGGTGCAGTTTGATTTTTGAATAGAGAAACCACCTTGAAGAAATTCTCATGTACCTGCCACCACATATATGATGAAAGCATAACACTCTTCCCATTAAACTGAGGGTATTCAAACACTGCTTAAGGACTGAAGTTATGAGCAGGGGACATGCACACAACTATATGATTGCTACCACTTACATTTAGACTGTACATGACTGTTGACTAGAAACATTTAATGAATGTGTAATACCACTGTAACTGCATGGATGGGGGTGCAGGCATAGGTGATTGTGATAACTCATCATTATAAAAGAACAGTTCTTTTATATTGTCCAGGAAAATGTCACCTGTGAGCTGCAACTGCTGCTGCTGCAACTGCTGCTGCTGCTGCTGCTGCTGTCACTGCTAGGCTGGAGGCCCAAAGTTGGACAAAACAGGCAGTGGGAACCAGAATTCCATAAAATCAGGTAAGTGCAGTGGAAAATGCAATGGCTCCCATAAATCAGGCTGACCAACTGCATTATCATCAGGAACCTGCTGCACTGTAAGAGAAAGAAAATTACTGAATGACAGATAATAATAATAATAATAATAATTTTCTTTTTATTTATGAATTTGGCTAGCTATGGACCGCATAAAACTTAAGACTTATGGTGTTTCTTTTTCTTCCGTTCTTCCCAGTACTTCTTCATTTTCTCGCCAACTGCTCATCTCTGCTCATCTGTCCACACTCTCTTGGGTTGAGGTTTTGGCTCATCTTCTTCATAGTTTGTGATTTCTATAAGTAGCCTAAAGTGATTCCTGTCACGTATTATTCCTTCTGTAACACCTATATTGTTGGCGTCTTTCTTTACTGCTTCTATCCATCCTACAGTTTTTTTCAGCTTACTAACGTAATTAAAATTTTTTTTTTTGTAATCCGTGTTTCTTCCATTCTTTTTAAATGTCCATAAAATTTTAGCCGTCTCTTCCTCATTGTATCTGTGATCTTTTCTGTATTTTTGTATGTCTTCATTTCTCCTTTTACTCCACTTATTTTCTCACAAGGGAACCTCCCCATCGCACCCCCCTCAGATTTAGTTATAAGTTGGCACAGTGGATAGGCCTTGAAAAACTGAACACAGATCCATCGAGAAAACAGGAAGAAGTTGTATGGAACTACGAAAAAAATAAGCAAAATATACAAACTGAGTATCCATGTGCAAGATAGGCAACATCAAGGACAGTGTAAGACTAGGAGCTCCATGGTCCCGTGGTCAGCGTGAGCAACTGCGGAATGAGAAGTCTTTGGTTCAAATCTTCCCTCGAGTGAAAATTTTAATTTCTTTATTTTCGCACAGTTATGATCTGTCCTTCCCCCATGAACCATGGACCTTGCCGTTGGTGGGGAGGCTTGCGTGCCTCAGCGATACAGATGGCCGTACCGTAGATGCAACCACAATGGAGGGGTATCTGTTGAGAGGCCAGACAAACATGTGGTTCCTGAAGAGAGGCAGCAGCCTTTTCAGTAGTTGCAGGGGCAACAGTCTGGATGATTGACTGATCTGGCCTTGTAACATTAACCAAAACGGCCTTGCTGTGCTGGTACTGCGAACGGCTGAAAGCAAGGGGAAACTACAGTCGTAATTTTTCCCGAGGACATGCAGCTTTACTGTATGATTAAATGATGATGGCGTCGTCTTGGGTAAAATATTCCGGAGGTAAAATAGTCCCCCATTCGGATCTCCGGGCGGGGACTACTCAAGAGGACGTCGTTATCAGGAGAAAGAAAACTGGCATTCTACGGATCGGAGCGTGGAATGTCAGATCCCTTAATCGGGCAGGTAGGTTAGAAAGTTTAAAAAGGGAAATGGATAGGTTAAAGTTAGATATAGTGGGAATTAGTGAAGTTTGGTGGCAGGAGGAACAAGACTTTTGGTCAGGTGATTACAGGGTTATAAATACAAAATCAAATAGGGGTAATGCAGGAGTAGGTTTAATAATGAATAAAGAAATAGGAGTGCGGGTTAGCTACTACAAACAGCATAGTGAACGCATTATTGTGGCCAAGATAGACACAAAGCCCATGCCTACTACAGTAGTACAAGTTTATATGCCAACTAGCTCTGCAGATGATGAAGAAATTGATGAAATGTATGACGAGATAAAAGAAATTATTCAGGTAGTGAAGGGAGACGAAAATTTAATAGTCATGGGTGACTGGAATTCGTCAGTAGGAAAAGGGAGAGAAGGAAACATAGTAGGTGAATATGGATTGGGGGGAAGAAATGAAAGAGGAAGCCGCCTTGTAGAATTTTGCACAGAGCATAACTTAATCATAGCTAACACTTGGTTCAAGAATCATGAAAGAAGGTTGTATACATGGAAGAACCCTGGAGATACTAAAAGGTATCAGATAGATTATATAATGGTAAGACAGAGATTTAGGAACCAGGTTTTAAAGTGTAAGACATTTCCAGGGGCAGATGTGGATTCTGACCACAATCTATTGGTTATGAACTGCAGATTGAAACTGAAGAAACTTCAAAAAGGTGGGAATTTAAGGAGATGGGACCTGGATAAACTGAAAGAACCAGAGGTTGTAGAGAGTTTCAGGGAAAGCATAAGGGAACAATTGACAGGAATGGGGGAAAGAAATACAGTAGAAGAAGAATGGGTAGCTCTGAGGGATGAAGTAGTGAAGGCAGCAGAGGATCAAGTACGTAAAAAGATGAGGGCTAATAGAAATCCTTGGGTAACAGAAGAAATATTGAATTTAATTGATGAAAGGAGAAAATATAAAAATGCAGTAAATGAAGCAGGCAAAAAGGTATACAAACGTCTCAAAAATGAGATCGACAGGAAGTGCAAAATGGCTAAGCAGGGATGGCTAGAGGACAAATGTAAGGATGTAGAGGCTTGTCTCACTAGGGGTAAGATACATACTGCCTACAGGAAAATTAAAGAGACCTTTGGAGAAAAGAGAACCACTTGTATGAATATCAAGAGCTCAGGTGGCAACCCAGTTCTAAGCAAAGAAGGGAAGGCAGAAAGGTGGAAGGAGTATATAGAGGGTTTATACAAGGGCGATGTACTTGAGGACAATATTATGGAAATGGAAGAGGATGTAGATGAAGATGAAATGGGAGATAAGATACTGCATGAAGAGTTTGACAGAGCACTGAAAGACCTGAGTTGAAACAAGGCCCCAGGAGTAGACAACATTCCATTAGAACTACTGATGGCCTTGGGAGAGCCAGTCATGACAAAACTCTACCATCTGCTGAGCAAGATGTATGAGACAGGCGAAATACCCACAGACTTCAAGAAGAATATAATAATTCCAATCCCAATGAAAGCAGGTGTTGACAGATGTGAAAATTACCGAACTATCAGTTTAATAAGTCACAGCTGCAAAATACTAACGCGAATTCTTTACAGACGAATGGAAAAACTGGAAGAAGCGGACCTCGGGGAAGATCAGTTTGGATTCCGTAGAAATGTTGGAACACGTGAGGCAATACTAACCTTACGACTTATCTTAGAAGAAAGATTAAGTAAAGGCAAACCTACGTTTCTAGCATTTGTAGACTTAGAGAAAGCTTTTGAAAACGTTAACTGGAATACTCTCTTTCAAATTCTGAAGGTGGCAGGGGTAAAATACAAGGAGCGAAAGGCTATTTACAATTTGTACAGAAACCAGATGGCAGTTATAAGAGTCGAGGGGCATGAAAGGGAAGCAGTGGTTTGGAAAGGAGTGAGACAGGGTTGTAGCCTCTCCCCGATGTTATTCAATCTGTATATTGAGCAAGCAGTAAAGGAAACAAAAGAAAAATTCGGAGTAGGTATTAAAATTCATGGAGAAGAAGTAAAAACTTTGAGGTTCGCCGATGACATTGTAATTCTGTCAGAGACAGCAAAGGACTTGGAAGAGCAGTTGAACGGAATGGACAGTGTCTTGAAAGGAGGATATAAGATGAACATCAACAAAATCAAAACGAGGATAATGGAATGTAGTCGAATTAAGTCAGGTGATGCTGAGGGAATTAGATTAGGAAATGAGACACTTAAAGTAGTAAAGGAGTTTTGCTATTTGGGGAGCAAAATAACTGCTGATGGTCGAAGTAGAGACGATATTAAATGTAGACTGGCAATGGCAAGGAAATCGTTTCTGAAGAAGAGAAATTTGTTAACATCGAGTATAGATTTAAGTGTCAGGAAGTCGTTTCTGAAAGTATTTGTATGGAGTGTAGCCATGTATGGAAGTGAAACATGGACGATAAATAGTTTGGACAAGAAGAGAATAGAAGCTTTCAAAATGTGGTGCTACAGAAGAATGCTGAAGATAAGGTGTGTAGATCACGTAACTAATGAGGAGGTATTGAATAGGATTGGGGAGAAGAGAAGTTTGTGGCACAACTTGACTAGAAGAAGGGACCGGTTGGTAGGACATGTTTTGAGGCATCAAGGGATCACAAATTTAGCATTGGAGGGCAGCGTGGAGGGTAAAAATCGTAGAGGGAGACCAAGAGATCAATACACTAAGCAGATTCAGAAGGATGTAGGTTGCAGTAGGTACTGGGAGATGAAGGAGCTTGCACAGGATAGAGTAGCATGGAGAGCTGCATCAAACCAGTCTCAGGACTGAAGACCACAACAACAACAACAACAACAACAACAACATGATCTGTCCGTTCGTTCATTGACGTCTCTGTTCACTGTAGTAAGTTTAGTGTCTGTGTTTTGCGACCGCATCACAAAACGGTGTGATTAGTAGATGAAAGGACGTGCCTCTCCAATGGGAACGGAAAACATTTGATCACAAAGTCGTAGGTCAACCGATTCCTTCACAGGAAAACACGTCAGATATATTTTATAAGACACTGGTGACAGATAATAATTGTCTGAAAATAAAAAATTAAACTCTTCACTCAAGGGAAGACTAGAACCCAGGACCTCTCGTTCCACAGCTGCTCACGCTAACCACGGGACCACGGCATTCCTCAAATCATATTTTCCTTGATGTTGCCTATCTTGCACATGGACTACTCAGTTTGTATAATTTGCTTATTTATTTCATAGTTCCACACAACTTCTTCCTGTTTTCTCGATAGATCTGTGTTCAGTTTTTCAAGGCCTATCCACTGTGCCAACTTATAACTAAATCTGAGGGGGTGCGATGGGGAGGTTCCCTTGTCAGGACCTAGAATTTTTCTAAGTATTTTTCGCTCTCTTTTTTCTAGTTCTCTTAATTCACCTTTCTTATTCAATGTTAGGCACTCTGATCCATACGTTGCTTGTGTCCTAATAACTGAATTATAATGTTTCATCTTCGCTTGTATGGATATTGATTTCTTATCGTAGTAGTTTTGTGTTAATTTATATGCAAATTGTAACTTTTTTGCTCTTTCTTTATTTGTTGTGTTATCCAGTCCACTGGAATAATAATAATAATAATAATAATAATAATAATAATAATAATAATAATAATAATAATAATAATAATAGTAGTAGTAGTAGTAGTAGTAGTATTAGTAGTAGTAGTAGTAATGAGGAAGAGGGGGAGGAAGTAATACTTAAATTCAAGTGAAACTGAATCTTCTTTTTATTCTCTTCAGAGGTTGGGGATGATCCCTGACATTTCGTGGTACTGGTGCTGCTCAAATGAGGTACAGATAAGGAATGTGAGTCTCAGGATCCTGAGAAGATGCTAAGGAACAGTGGGGGCAGTTGTGGGGGAAGAACCTGCAGGAGCACAATGGGGGTGGTGGTGGATGGGAGGTCAATAGAACCACAGTGGGCGAGATGCCATTTTTTGGGTCATAAATTACCATAATTAAAATGACAGTTATCACTTTGAGCATACAGACACCAGGGTAAACATGAACCAAAGCCCCCACTCAGCCCCATCCTTCTCATAAGCTACGGTAATTATCTTGACAGTTATTGAGCATTAAATGCCATTATCATGACAGTAAATGTCCGTTAATTACATCATGAATAAACAAAACATGGGCTAGTCCAACTGCCTGGTAGGTTAATTAAGGAAAGCAATGGGAGTCTTTGTTCTGAAACCAGCCATTGCCCGCTACTGATCTCAATGGTCCCTCCTCAGCTTCAAGTAAACCCTTTAATACTAAATGGGCAGTTGAGAAATGCCTTCCCTCTTGATGCTGAAGCATTTACCATGAAAGCCAATGAAACTCCAGTTGAGCTCTGACTGTGGCAGATGTCATTCAAGAAGTTGTTGCCTCCACCATGCCATACAGTGTTTGGCATGTGGCAAACTCGGGTGCATAGTGGCTGTATGTCAACAAGCTGTTCACCGGCCTCCCGTAACCACACAACTTGGTGACAGTACATCATTCCACTCAGTCACAGCAGCTGACCAGGCAGTTCCATCAGCACTGCAGAAGCTGGCATTGTCCCTTACTGTTTAAGACCAGTCAGTGGAGTATGTAAGGTAACAGAATTGGATGACAAATAATGAAGACTGTGATACAGTCCATATTGTAGTAATTGAAACTTTCAGTCTGCAGCAGAGTGTGTGCTGATGTGAATTTAATATGTCAGGAAGTTTCATATTGTAGTAATCTATACCTTCGTCCAATGTTACAATACTAGTTGAATTAATTAATGAAATTTAGTTATCTGGATCTAAATGGTAGTGATATACAGTAAAATTGCGATTAAATGTTGTTCCGATTTGCAACATTATTGTGGAAAGCTATTTCATGTATTTTGGCTTGTTTATTATTCTGAAAAGATAATAACAAACTATATGCCCAAATTCTGTAACTTCTTTTGGAAAATCATTCAGCTTTTAATTTCAGTCTTCAAATTTACTGTTTTAAACAATGAATGTCTTAATATTTCAATTATTGTGAAGTATATAAGGACTAGTGGCAGCAAACCCGGAATGGCTAGTATTGTCTCATATCAATGTTATGTCATCTTTGTGGTGCAAATAAACAAATTATTAAGTACCTTTTTGTTCTGGCCATATAATTTAGTAGATTATATTAATGTGACATGCCAGTGCTGACATTATGGGCAGCCTAAGACTTTCTTTCACATGCACACCCCAGTTTTCAGATGTCAAGAAATTACAAGTTAAGTATCAATTCTTCATAGGAACAAAAGAAATTTTCAATTCCACACCAGATAGCTGTATCATTAATGAGTGAAGACACCTATCAGTGGCTCAACTCACCTCTTCCGCAAATGGCTCTGAGACAGGTCATGTCTTATGGCCGAAAGACCCCCTTAGGAGAACTGAAGAGTGGAAAGTTCAAATGTTCTAAGCATCATTTTTTCACAAAATATGTTTTCAGTGCTTCTGCATTCTTGGTACTCTGATGCATGTCCCTAGATTTGTATCAAGTGCCAAATCATGGAGAAAATGTTTCAAACATCTAATACTAGATGGTGCATGGTCCTTGTGCCATGTATAGCTTCCCTCTTGAGTGCCATGAGTCAAGGTTTACTCCATGTATTGCTGCACAGTTTGTGTGGTACTCAGAGTGCATATAAACTTTCGTGTGCATGAATGAAACATCTTTGTGGTGGGAGGAGATATTTAGGTTTTAAAATAGTGAAAAGAAATGGGTTTTTTGGTGAGTAGCTGCAGATTTTTGAGTTGCAACAGAGATACTACAATTCTAGAGAAAACAAGAAAGCTAAGAATAGTTTTTGTTTCACATGATTTAAACAACATTGTTGAGTAAGCTATAAGCTGTGAATATTCCATATAATTCCAGTGCCTAAAAAGGACTTCTTTTTGTTTTAAAGGTTCTGCTGGGACAGAGTTGTTAACAAAGGTGTGTAAGGACTCCAAATGCACTACTGGTGTGATAAAAGTGTGTATTAAAAATCCATACTCTGAAAATTAAGAATGGAAAAAAGTCAATTTACACAAGAGTAAAGATGTATGTCATGCAATACTCCATCTGAAAGCCAAGCCCTCTTTATTGGTTGCAAAACAGAAAGATCTGTTGATGTCAGTTTGTCCTCAACAGCTCAGGGAGTTCTACAGTAAGCTTTACAGCATCAGGTACCAAAAAGTGTTGTAAAAGAATCAGAATTCATTATTTAGAGATTTTTCTTGACTTTAATTTTGATTTTCTGCTGCAAAACAATTAAAAGATATGAGGAATGACCATTGTTGACTAAAGTTGTACTATTTAAAACATTACTGCTACATTTCTGTACTAGTGTTATGACAAATAAAATATTGTGCCTCAGTATTTATGGCAAATATAAGTAAAACTTTCTTTTTAAAGCTTTTTGTAGCAAACTACTTATATCTGTCATGTATTTGAAGAAAAGTATTTTAGGCCACGAGCTGTACATACAGCTGATGGCTCAAAAGTCTTTTCTTCTTAAACTTTCTTATTTGCACTTAGAACCAGTCAGTTCCCTGTTATCTCAATTAAACATTCTTATTATGTTTTTTGTTTCTTAATATCTCTCTTTTTGCAGTGATGAGGTGAGCAGCATGATTCTGTAGTGTCAGATTATCTTCTCAGTTGTTTTGGATACAACTAAGTTATGTTCAAGAAGAAATACTTTTTTTTATTCTGCTGACAAATGTGAGATTTGGCACTTAAAATGTTTGACATCTCCATCCTTTGTGTGTCAGTTATAGCTACATAAAAATGTGTGAAATGCATACCAATAATCTCAGTAGTGAAGTTGTGTAACACTGTTCACATTTTTGGCTTGGATGCCATTATAGCCTTTGGTTTCAAATTATTGGACCATGTATGTTATATGTCCAAAACAGTGTTATTTTATGATATAGATCCTCTTTGCAGTACATACAGAGAGGTGTCTGAATCATCACTAGCTTGTAGAAATAATTTTATTGCTCATATCTCTATGAAACCATCAGTGGCACCAAAATTTTGTAAAACTTGCTCAATATCATTTACTCTTAAGGATTCCATTCACGTCAAGCTCATATGGATTCAGGAACTAGGTGCCATTTCAGCCGTCTGAACCAGTCAATGAGTGACACCATTGTTTGTCATTAAACTTTAGGGGTCTTTAAACATTTTTGGTAATTTTATAGCAACTACTAATGCCCGGTCAAACATCGATCTCTATCCTATGTCTTGTCCAGAGGATTTGTTAAGAATACTAACCAAGGGCCAAAATTATTCTAAAACTGATATAAAGTATGTTTATCTACAACTTCTATTAGATAAAGAATCAAAACAATTTCTAGTCTTTAAAATGCCATTCAGTTTGTACCTAAAAAGGAGGAAGGAAGATTAGGGTTTAACATCCCATTGACAATGAGGTTATTAGCAACAGAGCAGAAGCTCAGATTTTTTCAAGAAGAGTGACAGAAGCTGGCAGGGCTCTTTGAAAGTAACTGTCCTGGAATTTCCATGGAGAAATTTAGGGAAACCACAGAAAACATAAATCAAGATGGTTGCATGTAGATGTGAACCATTATCATTCATGTCTTGTGTGCTAACACTGTGTCATGGACAGCTTGTACCAGTGTAACTGTTTGGTGTTGCTAGTGTCCCAGCCTCATTTCAAAAGTACTTGGAGCAATTGATTCATGCTATTTCTCACTGTGGTTATCACATAAATTAAATTAGGAACTTACACCTGTCATATTATACACATCCCTCTAGTCAGTTTGATGCAATAATGCCTTGACACTTTATGCTGTCTGTTCATTAATTACTTGGTTTTGATGATAACAATTCATTGCAATGATGAAAGTTATTTAGTACATCTAGTTATGCGCCATGGCCAGATATATTATTAAGTAAATATTTATGTAAAAGATTAAGTATTCATCTAAAAATACACTGCTGACCATTAAAATTGCAGGAAGGATGGCAAATAGCAAAATTGTGCTTAATGTTCATGTACAATATAACATCATAGAGATCTCAAATATTGGGTACTTCTCCAGCCTTAACATGACAGAAATGCAATGGTTACTGGCCAAATTAACATCTCTGTGGTCCATAGGAAACAATGTTGTGTACTGATGGCACCCTATACCATCATGTCGGGTGCTGTGCCCATACGATGATGACGAATGCAACCTGGTAATGTTTGTTCTCCTGGAAGAACTGAAACTTGTCCGAAAAGTAATGAGGTTTCACTTGTGTGTACAGTATTGTCATTGCATCTGCCACTATTGGCACATCCCTCTCTGTCACCACATCAAGGGAAGGAAGCTCGTACAAGGGCGCTCATGCTGACAGTCTGTGGGTTTCCAGACATTGTGATGAGGTTTCGCTCATGTGTACAGTATTGTCATTGGGTCTGCCACTACTGACACATCCCTCTCTGCCACCACATCAAGGGAAGAAAGCTCACACAATGGTGCCCATGTTGACAGTCCATGGGTTTCCAGACATTGTCACACCTTCCCTGTGTATACTTGTGTTGCTGGAAACAAGCCCATTTCTTAATTCAATGAATCCCACATAGTGAACAGTATGTCTTTCCTCTTAAGCACTGGTGGTATGGTACCATTGAGATCCTGCATGGCATTGATGATGGCCCTCCTGAACCCATCAATTCCATATTTGCATGAATTTCAGATTCCGAACAATGTGATCATCAATAACATGGAACGATAAACCACTGTCTCGATAGACCATGAACCTGCCACTGTTGGCAGCAAATTCAGTTAATTCTTCTCATTGATTCAATTGAGCATGTCAACTATAATGTGTCTGACCAAGAGTGACTGACACCACATCTACTAAATAATATGATCCACATTTTGTCTTACTAAGCAAATATTCAAATTCATGTATTTCCTTATTTATTTATGTAATTTACTTGTAATTTTACTACAAATGTCTGCAGTATGAATAACTGATTCATAAAATGTGTAAGAGTTTAAGTTATTAGTCATGTAAACACTACCAGTTTCTCTGCTCACATGTTATTTGTGATGAAGCCATATACAGCACTGGAAATTACATAATGTTGACACACTCTGATAATGTTAGTAAATCTGAACATAACATAATTACTTTATTAATTAATCACTGATGGTTACAATGTATGTGTCTGTACAGTCAGTGTCTGTATCTTGACAAAACAATATCTTTCAGATATGCATGTATCAATGATGTATCCATGCCTCAACAGGCTAAAATGATGATATAATGTTTGTCTCCTTGTGTGGGAATCATGATTTATGCAAGTATAAGGGTTGGGACTACATGACATGTGGAAGTTTGGATCGGCCCTGGAGGCATGCTGAGATAGCCAAAGTTGTTAAGGCAACTACACATGATAAGTGGGAAATCCTGTTTTAAGACCCAGTCAGGCTCAAATTTTCATGTGTCACATACATCTGACAGCAATGCAAATTTGTTTCTTAACTTTTATTGATTAAAACTTTATGGCCACAGATTGGTATGACTGTCTATTTTACAAATTTTAGGTATAATCTTCAAATATTTTATTATTTTGTGCAATACATCTGTATTCCTATTTCATTATGTATGCCACATAACATTTAAATTCAAATAAAATGAATGTTCATAATTGTAAAATTGTTATGATTGTTATTTTGACAATGTATATAGTAGTTTCAGTTGTCATTATGTTATAAATAGGGTGCCTGTGCCAAAATCAGTCACTATTTGTATGTCGGAGTCAGAGTTAGCAATATTGAAATCTCTCAGTTTTCATTAAAGGTGGAAGTGAGAATTAAAATATTATCATTTCATTGCTCTGCCACAAAACACATCCCACATACAAAAATCAAAGAACATGTTATTTTACAACTGAAGAGTTATACAACTCCATTGTTGATGTCTGGAGAAGATGAAAATTAAGTACTATAATTTAATATTGTTCACTTACTGCTACTACATTAAATTTAAATAGTGTTAAAGGATTCATAAATAGCTACACAAAAGAAGAGCAACGATGAATCAGAACAGTAAATAGTGAATAGTAATGTTACAATATGGAGGAAGAGCTGTGGTAATAAAGTGTGAGATTGATATTGAAAATTGTTTGTTTCAGCTGATGGGTATACCAACAACATTTTTGTAAATTAATCCTTTTATGGAAATCAAAGCAACAAACCCTGAAATGGATATTTATACTTCAGTGCACCTGACTATGTGCTGCCTGAAAACAAAAATATAATTACAGAGCTCCAAAGAAACTTTAATGAGTGGTACAAATGATAAGTGCTGTGTTATTATTTAATTGTAATTTTGTGCAGTAACTGTTGGACCTGGCATGTTAAATAATTTCTTTTAACTGAACTAAAAAGACATGTGAAAAAGATCAAAGAAGAGTGAAGAAATTATATCATTGAATTATCATGGGAGTAATGCTGCAGTTGTTAATGAAGACATGATGATGATGGAGGAATGTTAAAGTCAAAGAAGAATGGGTAGAAAATAGTGATGATGAAAATAGTTGGGGAAGTCAGGTTACTGATAGGAAGGTTCATGATAACCAGATTTTACCAGTCAATATTAATAAGAGATTGATCATGAGTGAAGATAAGGAAGAGTATAAGAAGAATATATTGCATGAAATTCTGAGGGTAGCTTGAAATATTGGCAATGACAATAACAGAAACAATGAATTGAGAGCTAATTTAAAAGAAGTTTGTGAAAAGATGCATCAAGAAGATGGGAAGAAATTAATAATAGTTTGGATAATGGATAATGGTGGGGAATCTGTAATCATCATTTACCCTGTCAGTAAGAGCAGCGACAGCAAAGTGGGATTTGTTATGCCTATGAGTGCATTACACACAGAGAGCAAAGCACTGATGGGAAAAGTTTGAGTAGAAACAATACGTTCCAGTGAAACTGAAGATGATCTATTATATGAAAAGGATAACAAAAATGAATGAGAGATGCATGGAAGTCCTTACATTTACATTACAACTGACAACTGGAAGCATAGCTCCTTGATAGATACTGGCAGTCCCATGTCTGGAATTTCTGATAAATTAAGACACAAAATGGAATATAGTTCAGATTTCATTGAGATGCCTGTAGTGGAAATTAAAATAAGGTGAGTTATGGGGAGACACAATGAAGTTGTGAGGGAACAGGTGCTACTGTCATTCAAAGTTGGGAACACAGAATTTACACAAGGATATCTTCTAATACAGAAATTAAGGGAAAATATTCTACATATGGACTGGATTGTGAATGTGAGAGTGAAGTTTGAGTGGTCCAATAAATAACTGCTATTTACTGACCCCCAAAGCAATATTTCATGAAAGTCAAAATTGGTTACACTGTAACTTTTGCAAATGAAAGAGGATGTTTTGAGGATGGCCACAAGTACAATGAAGTGGATTTGACTGATGAGCAGAACCACAGTATGGTAGATGCAGAATTGGAGAAGGCAGAAAACTTAAATGCTGAACAAAAAGAAAAATTAAGAGAACTGTTGGGGCAGTATTATGACATTTCCAATGAAAAAACATTGAAAGTCAAAAAGTATGAGAACAAATTGCTGTTAAATCACACAAACTATTTTTCATTAAACCATATGGTGTATTGTTTTCAAAAAGAGAGGCTGCAGAAAACAAGTTACAGAAAATGATTAGTTGGTACAACTGAGAGGGGTTGCAATGAATACAACAGCCCTCCTATAGTTGTTTTGAAGAAAAAGTGGGGGATGGGACTAATTCTTGATTCTAAACTTTAAACAAATTTTTGGAAAGGGGAACCAATAACCCTGAAAATATTGATAATTTACTGTATGCATTTGAACCCAATAAATTCATGACCAGCATGGAGGCCATCAAATTCCTCTTTAGTTGAAAACTAGAAAAGAAATTGCTTTCCTCTATGGGGGCAGATGTTTTCAGTACTCTGTTGCACCTTTTGGACTTAGTGTTTTGGTTGATGAACTTACATGTGTTTTGGATTTTGTTTTGGAAAAATAATTACTTGCTACATTCACCATTTGTATTGATGATAATATTTTCATTACTGGGAGAAATTGGAAAGAAAATTTGGAATTATTTAGGAAAGTATGTGAAAAATTTAAGGGAGAGGCTATGTCTTTGCAAAATCTGGAAAAAATGTACATAAATTTTGCTGTGAGACAACTTAAATTTTTGGTAAACAGCATTCAGAGCGTGGAATTTTGTCTAACAATGATAAAATCAAGGCCATCACAAAATTTCCTATTTCAAAGGTAAGGAAACAGCAAAAATCATTGTTTGGGCTATGTTGTTTTTACTGGACATTTGTTGGGACACAAGCATTAAATGCACTTTGTCTGAACAACCTTTTACAGAAAAACACCATATGGAATTGGGATGATAGTTCCAAAGAGGCTATTGATGAGATGAAGAAGCAAATTTGTGAAAGTGAAGTTTTACATACAACTGACTAGTTTTGGTTTGTGACAGACAGCTGTTACATAGAAGTGGTGGGGGTGTCTATTCCAGGAAAAGATTGTGGACATAAAAATAGAGCACAAGTCATAGCTTTTGTCAGGAGAACTTGACAAATCCATGAGAAAATTTATATAGTTACAGAAAAGGAACTGCTAGCTATCCATTGAGAACTCAATAAGTTTAAGAATTACTATTGATTCACAGAATTGTAGTGTCTTCTGATCACAAAGTTCTAAGTCATTTACAATAGTGTAAACTGTATCACAGCAGAATAACAACATGGGCATTATTTCTTCAGCAATTTGAGTGTACCAGTAAATACACAAAGGGAAGGAAAACTTAATTGCCAATGCTCTGTCAAGACTACCAATAGAGAGTGAATTTGAAGATAGCAGTGGGGAATGGAAAAAGAAAGAATGATAATGTATTTAAAATGGTTATCAAGGAGGAGAAGAAGGAGATAATGAACATTTTCTATGAGATAAGGAGAAACCAAAATCATGACAACAACAAACAATTACAATGACAAAAACTGGAGGCTAGCAAAGACTTGTCTGGGCAATAAAAGGGAAGAAAAAGTGCTGAAAATGACAACTGAGAAATATTTTGGCCAGAGAAGTTAATTGCAACATTAATAAAATACGTGCATGTAGATTCATCCATTGTGAGGTCCAAAAATGCATTTAAAAATTCAGGAATACATAACCTTGTATAACATTACCAAGATAGAAATAAATTAGCAACATGTGACGAATGTGAGAGAGTGAATTTTAATAACCAAACCAAATGGATGGGCACTGTAGTTCTTTGATAATATTCTTTATTTCACAATCTGTCATCAATATGAAACTAAGAAAAGTTTATAAAGAAGTAAGTTGCAAATGTTACATCAATTATAAATTATTAACATGAATATGACTGTATGAGGAGCATTATAGTTGTCTGCAGAGTTATCAGCCAAAAGCTAGTAAAGGTTTATACTATTTATATAATTACTTTATTTTCTTACAGTGTGACTATGTGATATGCTGTACTGTGTTCTCACCAAATACAATGCACTACAATGTTGTTTAGGTTAATTTGTTGTAAAGGACTTCACAATTAGTAAAAGTAAGTTTAAGAAAAGCCTTGAAATACAAATAGATAGTGAATATTCCAAGTATCCATATGTTTCTGTAAATAGTTGCACATACCTACATTTACTAGATTATAACATTATCAGTCTAACAAGGAAATTTTATGAGTGGTAACCATAATAAATATAGCTTTGTGTTGTGATTCTCTAAAGATTTAATTTGACATGATTAACAGAGCCTCAAAGATAATGGAAAATGTTTCTGCTATCAGTTATTAAACTGTGAAATCAGTGCATTAGTTGTACATATGGTAAAGTAGAATTTCATCAGTTTTAATTGGAAGCATCTCCTACATCTTATTCCACTTTTACTCTGAAGGGATTAATGTGTATGAAGTAACTAAATAAGCTTTGCATAAAGTAAGAACATATAATGCTAAGCTATAAAACTTGGTTAGTCAAATTGATGGTAAAATAAGAAATTGTGATATCTTTTGTGAAGTCATGATGCAATGGGCATTTATACTGCTTTCATGCTACAGCAATTAAGTGATAAATAATTGTGATGAGGTACAGTGAATTATTGGGATACAATGAAGAATTGTCTGAAATGAAGTGACAATGAGGGTGTGTTAGGGTTATTTGTGAATAAGGGGGGTGATGATGATGATGATGATGATGATGATGATGATGGTGATGATACTAATCATGAATATAATATTGAGAAGTAGGAGAATGAAGATATCGTGAGGGCTCTGCTGTCCTGAAATGTAGTATGGTATATTCATGAAATCATAGTGAAATTTTGAAATGTGAATAAAATAGATTTTTCTGAGTGATGAAGAAGTAGTAATGTTTGAAGCTCTTTGGAAACTTCGTTCTGAGCAAAGACCAGTCCAATAATTGTTTGCTATGTTAACTAAGCACACTAAGAAACAAGGTTGGTGAGTAAACAAGGACAGTGCATGAGATGGTGGGTGTGCTCCTCAAGATTCAGTTCCCTCAATGCTATCTGGCATGAATACAATCCGGTGACCTACCATCTTCCATGCTTCCAATCTCCACACCTTATTTTCCATCCTTTTACAACACCCCCCCCTCACCCTTCTGAAACACAATTTATTCCTTAATACCATTATATTTCACTTATATGTGGCACAAACATTCTATATTTGGTCTGAACACATTTTAATTGACAATATACATTAATTTTGTAGCATTAAAACATAATTTTTAATAATATTCTGTTTTTCCATCCACTGTAATGCTGAAACTATTAGTCTTAGAGAAAAATAAATAGGACTTTTTTGTGGGAAATTCAATGTAATTCAATTTTTTATTGGGAAACATTTTTGCTAGAAATGACAGTTTTTGAGATAGTCAAGAAAAAATGCACAAGTGCCTTTAAATCACCCACCTACCCATCCCCATGCTCGCACTCCACTGGAAAGGATTTTTAGTATGTTATTCATTGCACTCCCCCCCCACCACAGTACAAAAATTCTACATAAATGGTTTTCCCTACTTTTCCTTCATTGACTGGACTAATGAGGGGGTTAGGCTGGCCATGGGAAGTTGTAATATCAATCTCATACATGACATCTGCATTAAGGTTGCAAAGCTGAAGCTGCTATTTGCCATTCTGTGGCAGCTCCTGATGCCACAACAGTAGTATAAGTCTTTCTTTGTTCCACAATCAGTGTCATACCAAACCTACTCCTGTGAAAATAATTTTCACAAATTTCTCATGAGCAATGAGATCATCTGGGATAAGGTAAAGCATAACTTAGTGGCACCTGGTGTTGGGTAAATTACACTGATCCAGTGTTGGTAGAGACTGTCATTTCTGTTGCAGAAAAGGCCCACAAAAATTGTAGAGGGGAGACTTTCCATCTGGATATGGTTGTATTTCAATATTTTATGAAATTTTTAATAAGCACCACAAGTAACTGCAATATTCATTGATGTATTTATGGAGACTGATTCTGTTCACTGCTCTGTCGTTTTCTGATAATATACTGAAGGTTCAGTTTGTTTTTTCAAAATAATTTTTTGTGTTTGATGCCTAGTTACACATAAACTAGAGGACACTGGAGCGGTCTTTGAGTGCCCTTCTCTCTCTGCAGTGCTTGTTCCCTGAAAATATAGTTAAACTTAAAAAGCTTAGGGAATGAAATGTTCTTCTGATGGCACCTAGGCACAGAAGAATTAACAGAAATGTATTAGCAGCTGTGATACTGAATGCAGCAACAAGTGAAAATCCAGTGACTCTTTGTGCTATCCTTCCTGCACACTATCACTTAGCAGTTAAGCCACTTAGCCATTTCTCAGTAGGAAGATCGGCTATAAAGATCAGTAGTCAGCTCTGTTTTACTTTCTCCTGAGCACTCTGTGTGCAAGACACTGTTCAGTGATGCATGGCTTCTCACTCCAGTGTGCAGTGCTTATGTAAATGTGCCTTTATTAACTTATATTCAGAGAGGAAAGCGGAGACTTTTTCTCTGCACAATCTGCCCCTTTATTTTAACACGCAATGAAGCAGTTAATAAGCTGAAAAATAAAATGTCTTGTGGATGTGATAGTATTCTCAATAGGGTCATAAAACATAGTTCAGACAAAATAATAACTGAACTGACTGATATTAATATATCCCTAAAACTGGTGAATTCCCATCTGCACTTAAAAAATCAATAATAAAGTCACTTTATAAAAAAGACTGTACATATAACATACAAAATTACAGATCATTGTCAAGCTACCACATTTTGCTAAAGTTATTGGTGGGATAATGTAAGAGACACTGTTGAGTTTCCGTTATTGGGGCAATAATAAAAAAGACACTGTTGAGTTTCCTGAACAAATGTAAAATTCTTACTCATGCTCAGAGTTGTTTCAGGAAAAACATGTCTACTGATACAGCTGTGTACCTTTTCCTAGAACAGGTTTTAATTGCAGTAAATAATAACACTGGGCAACAAAAAAAAAAAATTTTTTTTAAAGTCTAGGGTTTTCCCGCTGAATTAGACTAATTTTGATGCCCTGAGTCCGAAAATGACCTTGGTTTTGTTCTATCAGGTCAGGATTTTTTGCTACAGAAATTTTTAAAAATCGATTTTTCGTAAAAAAAACAAATTTCTTTGTATCATCTGCTGAGAAACCCCGGAAGATTTTTTCCGTTTTCCTCAAGAAATAAAAGTCAACGTATGCAAATTCATTAAGTTTTTATTTACTCCATCAAATTAAATAAGCATATTTATCATAATATTAGTATAACAATGAGCGTTACGTGACACAAAAGTTCAGAGTTCACGGCATGAATCGGCGTTTCTTCGATTCCCGTTTGTGAGCAGCTGCTGGGTTGTCTCTCTTCAGCATCCAGCAGTAGTCCGCCATCATGACTGCGTCCCACCTCCCCTGGTACCTATCCTCCATTTGGCGCATGTCCTGATGGAACCTTTCTCCCTGCTCGTCGCTCATCGCCCCAAGGTTTTCAGGAATCTCCATGTGTGAGTACAGGAAGTGCATCTTTATACTCATCAAACACCCGAGCTTTTGAAAGGCCTCTATCATGCTGCTGATGAGTCTGGCGTGGTTTGCTGCCTTCGTGTTCCCCAGGAAGTTGTTCACCACCTGCACAAACGATTTCCACGTGGCGCACTCTAACGTGTTCATGGAGTTTTCGAACTCTGTGTCCTTTATGAACTGCCGTATCTGTGGCCCATCGAAAATGCCGGCCTTCAGCTTCTCAATGGTCAGTCGCGGAAAGGCTTGGCACAGGTAGTGGAAGCACCTCCCATCCTCGTCCAGAGCACGCGTGAACTGTTTCATTAACCCAAGCTTCATGTGTAGCGGTGAGATCAATATCTTCTCCCGGTCAACAAGAGGTTCGTTTATGATGTTTCTCGCACCAGGTACTAACTGCTCTCGTGGCGGCCACACTTTCTTTACATGGTGCTGGGCTCTGTCTTGACTGTCCCACATACATATAAAGCATGGGTATTTCGTGAACCCGGACTGCTGACCAAGTAGAAAGTTCACCATCTTGAAGTCGATGCAGATGATCCATTGGTGCTGCTCATATTGGATTTTGTCGACCACGTACTTCACTGCTTCATATTTCTCTACGAGAGTTGTGGAGTGAGCAAGAGGGATTGAGGCGAACTCGTTCCCGTTGTGGAGGAGCACACACTTCAAAGAGCACTTGCAGCTGTCAATAAAGAGTCGCCAATCTCTCGGATCGTATGTAGGACTTCCTCCTGGCAGAAGTAGGCCATGTAGTCCTCATGCCTTCTACGAAAGAAAGTGATACACGCGTCCTTGCCAAGTAGATTTTTCTCTTTGAGTCTGGAGGCCAACAGCTCGGATGAAGTCTTAGACAAGCTGAGATCCCGAACAAGATCATTAAGCTCACATTGTGAAAAGAGCTGCCAACCATCTTGTGCTTCATACTCCTCGTCTGCTATATATCCTCCCTCGTCTGCAGTGGTGGCCTCGTCGTCGATGTTAGGAAGCTCTGTGAACGCTGGTACAGGAATTTCTTCGCAGTGAGCAACTGGACGGCGGGCAGATGGAAGGTCGGGGTACTGGAGGCTGTGCCGATTCTTCCGGTTGATGCCAGTAGTATTGATGGCGCAGAAGTAACAATCCGATGCATGGTCAAAGGGCTCCCTTCAAACCATCGGAATCCCAAACTTCAGTGAAGTTTTCGTGCCCTTCGTCCACCGCCGGAGGTATTCCACGCACTTCTTGCAGACCGTGTGCTGTGCCCAGGGCTTATCTTGGTCACCCAGCTTGACATGAAAGTAAGCCTGGTAGGCGTTCTTCAAAAATCCCGTGATGTTCTTCCTGTCCACTGAAAGCATGTATTCTCCGCAGATGTAGCAGAAAACGTCTAGATTATTCATGCATGAACGTCGCGCAGAAGCCATATCAATCTGAAATAGTAATAGAAAGATGCAGTTGACTGTCAGACAATAAAAATTAGAATAAATTTTATACTATAGTAAGAAAAAAAGGCATCTATTGGAATGATTAACTGTTGCAATCTTAAAGGCTTCTTTTGTTTTCATATGTCCTGAATAATCCCCTTAAAACCCCTAATATTAGCATATTGAAGCCTATAAAAAGGCTTACATTTCAGGGAAAAATGGTCATGTAGGCCTATGGCTGTATCTCAAAAAGTTGACCTGATAGAGCAAAATCAATGTGATATTCGGACTCAGAACACCAAAATTAGTCTAAATCAGCTGAGAAACCCATGACGTTTTTTTGGTTGTTGCCCAGTGTAATAAATTAACCTGTGGAATATTTTAAGATCTATCCAAGGCATTTGACCTCATTAACCATGACATATTGCTACAAAAGCTATACTGCTGTAGAGCCCATGGAAAGGCATACAATTGGTTTAAATAATTCCTGTGTGGCAGGTATAAAAGTGTTGAAGTAACTCATCATGGTTAAAATATTAGCAACATAGAAGAACACTAACTGTGGTGTACCCCAAAGTTCTGTTTGAGGCCCCCTTCTCTTCTTGTTTTTCATTAATTACTTTCCAAACCATCTAACAAGAGCTGAATCAGTACTCTTTGCACACAATACAAATCTCTTTATCAAAGAACAGAGTGTAACTGACATACAAGAAAAAATAACTGCAACAACAAATGAGACAGCCAAATGGTTCAAGGACAACTGTTTACTTATAGATGACAAAAAAATACATGGATGAATTTTAGGCACATAAGGAACAAAGTCAAAAATAACATATGAGTAGAGATAGGGAACCGTATAAAAGAACACACATCTTTCACAAAATTTTTCAGTGTATGGTTGGACAACAATTTAAGATGGGAAAAACATCTTGAATGATTGAATAAAAAACTTTGTAAATGCTGTTACATATATATTAAAACTTAAAGAATACTGCTATTTTGAAATGAATTATGTGCCTACTAATATAGCCTTATAAGGTATGCTATTTATTCTGGGGGAATATGGAATACAAAAAAAAACTGTTTTAAGCTCCAAAAGAGAGCCATTTGAATTCTCAAGGCTGTTGCCCACAGTGAGCCATATAGAGAATTACTTAAGGAATTAAAAATTTTGACCCTCCCTGGATTATTCATTTATGAATCTATATGTTTTCTTATGTCACATCGAGAATTCTCTACTGTAAACAATGAAGTACATACCTATGAAACCAGAAACAGGCTTGATTTTCACAGAGACATTCATTTGAAAGCCCTGTAACAAAATAGTGTGATGTATCCTCCAAAAACAATGTTCAGTGCCTTGCCTAAGGAAATCAAAAAACTACAAAACTTTCATAAATTTAAAAAGAATTAAAGAAGCTATTGTTAAGTAAATGCTACAATAGTATTGATGAATTTTTTTGTCATCAAAACAGATAGGTCTTATCATTTGATTTATTCCCATGAACTACTGTTGTTTAACCTGTATGTATAAGGAAGACAATAAATTTGTGCAAATGTGTACAGTGTAATTTAAAAAACAATGTTTTCTTTCCTTTAGCTGTTAGAAATATAAATTGCTCTTTCTCTCCTTTGTATTTCACAATTCCTATGTCATGTATGTGATAAATTGGATGATAATACATTGAACTGAACTGAACATTTATGGCAAGCCTCGAGCTTTGGTGAACTCTCTAATCTGTTTCCTAAATTGGTAATTATTAATGTTTCGGCAGGGTGGTTGTTCATTTAACAATTTTGTAAGTGATCAGTCAGTTACAGCCTCCTGGTCTGTCTTTTCATCCTTCTCTCTATTTCTCTGTTCATGTTTTACAGCACATTGTAGAACAAAAATTAGATTATATGCTCTTCTTGTACCATGTATCCAAGTGAGAAATCCTGAAGGATGTATAATGTGTCATAAAAACAAGAATAACTAATACATATTTAAAACTAAACTAAACTAAACTAAACTCCACCCGAATAGGCTATGAAGGTCCAATGGCACCAACCGGCCACCGTGTCATCCTCAGATCACAGGCATCACTGAATGCAGATATGGAGGAGCATGTGATCAAAACACTGCTCTCCCAGCCGTATGTCAGTTTATGAGACCAGAGCCGCTACTTCTCAGTCAAGTAGCTCCTCAGTTTGCCTCACAAGGGCTGAATGAACCCCACTTGCCAACAATGCTCAGCAGATCGGATGGTCACCCATCCAACTGCTAGCCCAGCCCAACAGCGCTTAACTTTGGTGATTCAATGGGGACTGGTGTTACCACTGCGGCTAGGCCATTGGCAAATAATACATATTTACACACCAAAAATAGATATACTAATGTCCCTTCCACAGATCCTATGTAAAATGCTCCTTATGAGCATGAAAATCTCGAAAATGTTTTCATTTAAGAAATGATAAAAAAACTTTTAACAAAAGATGTAAATGTACAATACTCTGAGGTGCATGTCGCAAATGTCAGGCTACTGTAGCCATGCATCATCAAATAGAAAATCAATTTACAATTCCTGTATACTTTGATCATATTACTGCACTGTAGATATGGAGAAGTCAAATTTTATGTAATAATCGGATTATTTCATATTTTTAATAATATATGCACATCATACAGTTCTATTAAGAAATTCATCAGTGATGTTGGAGGAGTTGACCACCAATAAATCCTTTTGGTTCCTCTTAAATTGAACTTTATTAGTAGTTGGTGTGAATAGAAATGAACTTACAGTTCCTCTATCACAGTTTGTTTAGTCTGTTGCACCCGTGCCCGGTGAGGCTTCAACCCCATGATCACCAGTGGCCCATTGGACTGGGACAGCCGGCAGCAAGTAAGCTGGAAGTTTATGTATGTAGAGCCACCATCACCCACCTCAGAAGTGTTCTGTTCTGCATATGCTGACTGCCCATGCCTAGTAGACAAGTGCACCACAACGTAAAGAGAAGGCCGTAGAATGCCTGTGTGACATCAGTGGGCCAGGGGTGGTGAGCCGCTGTGCTAACACAATCAAAGCACACACTCTGCAGTCTTTCTCAAATGATTTTACAGAATCCATTCAGTAAAAAATTTGATATCTATCTTTTACTTGTAGTTTTATATGTCAGCTTCATGGTAAAGTGCACATCATTTGGTTAATGGTCAAAGTTATTGTGATATTTCACATTTAAGCATGAAATTCATAAATGTTGCAATGAAAAATTGGGGTCACTCTGAATTGTCATTTGGTTCACATTGGACCACATATTGCTGAGTATAAAATGTAGCTAACATTTAGAAGTTTTCTTTAAAGTTGGGAGGGAATCAATATCTGCCCCAGTCTTGAGAAAATGGATTTTATGTAGTGCAAATATTCAAAACATCCTTTAAACCTTGTAAATTGTTTGAGATATTGAAACGAGATTTTAGCAAATGGTAGCATGCAACAAGAAGAGTATTTTTACACATGGTTAATATATGGAACTTTGTTAAGTACAGTGATATAGAAGAATCTATAGTTTGTAGTTTTTTTTTTTTTTTTTTTCAAACTAATACTGTAACTTTTTAACAGTCATTGACAGCTAATGAAAAATGAATTTTCTAGTATGTAAAACATAAAATTTCTACTCTTATGTTACTGTAAACCAACACAGTGAGGTTTTCAGTAGAGGTATTGACCTCTCTGATCCCCAATTGCTTGTTTAGTAAGACATTCCATTTCAGGATCAGTTTGCAATAGTTACTGCAAAGATGTGCAGCTTATACTGTACTTTGGAAAAGAAGCAAAATTAAACCTATCAATAAGAGAAATGTGTCATTACTCATAACTGATGATGCTCCTCCAAATGAGAAAAGCTTAACATTTCAGCCAAAAATAAATCTACAATTCTGTTGCACTTTTGGAGGAATCTTCATAACTCATCATAGTTTCAATAGTGAACCGCTGGGACTGAAACTTACCAAGGAATTTGTTTCTGTTCTTTGTGTGAGACATATGCAAATGATTTGCTGCAAATAGTTTACAATCTTTATGTTCCTATCTACATTAAATGTGAAGTGGTGAACATTGTCACCTTCATTATTTTTTTTGTGTGTTAAAGATAGGGAATATATATTTATAATCTATTTTAACCTTATTGAGTAGTCTCATGTTCTTTATGTAATAATGAATATTGTGTTTTTGTAATCTTAAAAACCACTTATAAACACTCCTTCACTCTGTACAGGAATAGGAAGGGAAAGACTGTACTGTGTGCTATTTGCTGTAATTTTTTTCATATGTCAAGGGTAACTGACATGTAAAGAGAAAATACTTTTTATGTTTCATTGTGTTGGTTTACAGTAAAGTAAGAGAAGAAATTTCATGTTTTTTTTCATATTCTCTTTTCACCAGCTGTTGATGACTCTTACAGAATTACAGTACTGGTTTGAAAGAAATAAACTAAAAACTATAGCTTCTGCCACATCACTGTAGATAAGGATGTTCTGTATGTTAACCTTATGGCACAATACTCTCCTCTCTGTGTCCTATCATTCGCCAAAGTCTCATTTCGATATCTGAAATAGTTTACAGGATACGAGGGATGGTATGAATATTACGTTCTAATGTGCATGCAATTAAATGTGAACATGCTACATAAAATCCATTTCCTTGAAACTGGAGGTAGATCTTGATTCCCTCAGAAAAATTCAAAATGTTAGCTACATTTCATACACAACAATATATGGTCTAATATGCACCAAATGCAAATTCATAGGGACCCCTATTTTTCTTCACAACATGTATGAATTTTGTGCTTAAATGCGAAATACCACACTAACTATGACATTAATGCTTCAACAAACCCACACCCAACAGTCAAAACAAAATAACAACTCCTGTAGTTTCTATATTCTTCTGGGAAACTACTCCTGAAGAAATTGTACTAAGCGCAAAGTACCTCAAGAATAAATTCTCATCTGGAATCGATGACATCCCAGATTTTATCATCAAAAACTGCATAAACAAAGTAGCTCTCCCACTCTCAAATGTGTACAACTCATCGTTGATGGCGGATTGTTGTTGTTGTTGTTGTTGTTGTTGTTGTTGTTGTTGTGGTCTTCAGTCCTGAGACTGGTTTGATGCAGCTCTCCATGCTACTCTATCCTGTGCAAATTTCTTCATCTCCCAGTATTTACTGCAACCAACATCCTTCTGAATCTGCTTAGTGTATTCATCTTTTGGCCTCCCTCTACAATTTTTACCCTCCACGCTGCCCTCCAATGCTAAATTTGTGATCCCTTGATGCCTCAGAACATGTCCTACCAACCAGTCCCTTCTTCTTGTCAAGTTGGGCCACAAACTCCTCTTCTCCCCTATTCTATTCAATACCTCCTCATTAATTACGTGATCTACCCATCTTATGTTCAGCATTCTTCTGTAGCACCACATTTTGAAAGCTTCTATTCTCTTCTTGTCCAAACTATTTATCGTCCATGTTTCACTTCCATACATGGCTACACTCCATACAAATACTTTCAGAAACGACTTCCTGACACTTAAATCTGTACTCGATGTTAACAAATTCCTCTTCTTCAGAAATGCTTTCCTTGCCATTGCCAGTCTACATTTTATATCCTCTCTACTTCAACCATTATCAGTTATTTTGCTCCCCATATAGCAAAACTCATTTACTACTTTCAGTGTTTCATTTCCTAATCTAATTCCCTCAGCATCACCCGACTTAATACGACTACATTCCATGATCCTCGTTTTGCTTTTGTTGATGTTCATCTTATATCCTCCTTTCAAGACACAGTCCATTCCGTTCAACTGCTCTTCCAAGTCCTTTGCTGTCTCTGACAGAATTACAATGTCACTGGTGAACCTCAAAGTTTTTATTTCTTCTCCATGGATTTTAATACCTACTCCGAGCTTTTCTTTTGTTTCCTTTACTGCTTGCTCAATATGTAGATTGAATAACATCGGGGAGAGGCTACATCCCTGCCTCACTTCCTTCCCAACCACTGCTTCCCTTTTGTGCCCCTCGACTTTTATAACTGCCATCTGGTTTCTGTACAAATTGTAAATAGCCTTTCGCTCCCTGTATTTTACCCCTGCCACCTTCAGAATTTGAAAGAGAGTATTCCAGTCAACATTGTCAAAAGCTTTCTCTAAGTCTACAAATGCTAGAAATGTAGGTTTGCCTTTCCTTAATCTTTCTTCTAAGATAAGGTGTAAGGTCAGTATTGCCTCATGTGTTCCAACATTTCTATGGAATCCAAACTGATCTTCCCTGAGGTCGACTTCTACCAGTTTCTCCATTCGTCTGTAAAGAATTCACGTTAGTATTTTGCAGCTGTGACTTATTAAACTGATAGTTCGGTAATTTTCACATCTGTCAACACCTGCTTTCTTTGGGATTGGAATTATTATGTTCTTCTTGAAGTATGAGGGTAGTTCACCT